>NC_137622.1:32866475-33341475 GCF_963280865.1 Gymnoscopelus braueri
TTTGAATTATCTCAGAAAAGCTCTTCTAGCCCATTTCTAGCCCAAACAGTTCTGTACCAGCATATGCCACATCTTTGCCAGTCCCGTGATATACAGGCTGCTCAGGGCCAGGGGTGAGGGCAACTGATGAAGTTGGCATTACCCCAAAGGACATTCCTTTCTCTTCCCTGACATGACAGATAAGTACTGGGAGATGTTAAAACTCTCCAGGCCTGCGTGATGAGCTACTGGGGAATCAACAGCGATAGGCTGTCAGTAGCGTTCTTTCGGGCTGGGCCAAGATAAGAGCGAGCGAGAGAGAGAGAGGGAGACAGGCCATTGAAAAAGTCAACATAATAGATGGCACCTTAGGAAGGTGCTGAAGCTGGAGCAGGGAATTAGGTAGTAGCTGAGCAGCTATTCATCATGAGTCTGGAGACTAGCCAGTTTGTGACACTGTGGACTACCCTCTCTCCCACAGCCCTCTCTCCTGCACTCTCTTTTCCTGTGTGAGGAGGCAGCAGACGAGCAGGCAGTAGTAGTGGCAATAACCAGGCATTCCAGAAATTCCCCCTTTATTAAAGTTTAATTAGGGAATTACCAGATGGGGAAAGAAATGCTGGGATTTTGGTGAAGGGAAGGAAAAGCCAGGGCTCCAAGGTTATCACAAGTGGTGATAAGGTGAACTTTTTTTTCTTTTTACTCGCTTAACATAAACATGGGAATCCCACATGGGAAAAGATCAAATGGGATGGTACACAGAGTGGATTCAATTTCCCTGCAATAAGATAGCAGAGATATCTTTGTTTGTGGAGATGAAATATGCATTAGTCGGTGTTAACCCTACCATGGTAACAATCATAAAGGTCTCATCCAGCCGTAATGGCTGCTGCCACATTCAATCTATCCAGCTTTCAGTATAGATAGCTACAGTTTAGACGCAGGAGCTAGTTGCTATATGACACCGCGTCTATCATAGGCTGATGCTTTCCCTGCTGTCTTATCAGTGGCACCTAGCTTATTTTTAGTAGCTTTCATTACACTTCTCTATCCCTTAGCCAGATGGATGGATTGAGTTTTGCCGGGAGATGTTCTCTCCTCAAACCTCCGGTTTTGAGTAGACACTGACAGCCTGCCATAGCAGGAGACATCTAAATTGTCTCATTATGGACCTGGGTTATGACAGTCTGAGCCACCCATAGAGGAGCAGCACATCAGCTGTGTTCAGTACAGGCGCTGCAATTACTGTACCATCTTCGCTTACACACTGTGTGTGTGTGTGTGTGTGTGTGTGTGTGTGTGTGTGTGTGTGTGTGTGTGTGTGTGTGTGTGTGTGTGTGTGTGTGTGTGTGTGTGTGTGTGTGTGTGTGTGTGTGTGTGTGTGTGTGAGAGACATAGGGAGAGAGAGAGAGACAGACAGACAGAGACACAGAGAGAGAACATGTGCCATGTGCACACATCTGAGTGCATTTGTGAGCATGCGTGTGCATGTGTGTGCATGCGTGTGCATGCGTGTGCAGCGGCTGTTAAAACAGCCTGTCAATCAAACATCAACCGTGGTTGGGGGGGTTGCTGACCATGGTTATTGGTATCCTTCTAGTGCGACAAGGACTAAAGCCTTCTTTCTCTGTGAGCAGTTAATTGCTGAAGGTGTTTCAGGGGCCAAACCCGAAATGCCCCTACCCCACAAAACAGAGCCCCTGTCGGGGGCAAAGCTGCTCAAACACGGATGTTTTTTTGTTTATGTTAAACCCCTGAGATTACAAAGAAATGAGCTGAATGCGTTCAGAATATGTAAACTTCCCTCATTCATTCTGTATCTAGTACAATAACAAAGGGATAATATGCAGATTAGCGCGCCTCCTGGGTAAAGAAGGGCTTTAGATGCAGAAATATGCAACAGAGACTTTCCCTGTTGCACATGAATTAGCCCACTGTTCGTCCACAAATGTAGCATGAAATAAGCGTGTGGAAGAAGATTAGTGTGGAAATGGAACTTGAGATGTCTGGCATTTCGGGGGAAATACTCCGAAAACATTCGACAGGCTGTCTAGGTTAAATGAAACAGTCAATTCTCCATTGTTTAAACGAGAAAATTCAAAAATATTTTCTTCCATTTCAATTGCAAGATGTTCTTTGAAAATGCTCAATTTGTTTGTATTGAACTTTATTGATTGTGCTAGGAACATATACCGTACAGAGGTTTTGTTTTCCCTCCATTGGCTTGAACATATTGAATTCTGCGCAGGAGGAAAGCAGTCCTTACAGTCCTGTAGTGGATACTATACAGTACAAACTGCTAACAATACAGGCAACAGCCTCCAAATCTCTCTACTTATTTTTGTGGAAGAGATCTTAGGGGACTAGGAAAGCAAGCATGCCTTCAGACACTCTTCCATAAAGCTGGCCAATTAAGAGATAATCACCGGAGCCAAGAATCATCATGGCTTTGACAGCTGTTCTATTGCGGTCCTGAGCACCCGTGCTCCCTTTTCCCACCTCTGTGGTAGCGTCAGTGGGTTATCTTAACAAGGGTGCCTACCCACAAGCTCAGAAACCCATGGAAGGTCATTCTCTAGAGAATTCTAAAAATGGTGCCAGTGTTTCAAGGGGAGGGGGGGTCAGGAATGTCATGACCCAGTGTGAGTGATGTCAACCCGCTTTTTTGGCAAGAAACGCCTTCTTATTTACTAAATGTTAGTTCATTTGGCTCTGATGCAATCCTTTTTTCGGGAGTGCAAAGGGAATCTTTGTTATAGAAAATAATATTGTGTCAGAGAAGGTAGAGAAGGCAGGCAGACGTATGTCTACGCAAATTATGTAAGATCGCAATCTATTTCTTCTGGTTAATTGGGTCAGACAATTGTGAATTAATTTAAAGTAATGGCTAGAATTACTTTAGTGAGTGAAATGTATCAGCCTCTCAGTTCGCTGAATATTCTACCATAAGTTAGTTAATCTTTTTGACATGCCCCAAGGAAAAGCAAAGCTATGCTTTTACTGAAATTTCATAGGAGTAAGGCAATGGACTTTAAGTGTGAAAGATCACCCACGTTAAATATCCCATTACATATAAAGATATGCCACAACCCTCCCCCCACACACACCCTCCGCCAAAAAACTAAACCCTGATCTCCCGGAGGTCTTTTTGATTGCATTAAGGTTGAAAGGTTACGGAGACAAGAAGTGGATCAAACCATTTGGAACAGAGGGGCTTTAAAGGATCAAGCCACACTTATTGAGCTGACTGAGAACATCTGGGATCGCTCTTTAACACACACATGCACACGCACACACAAACACCTCACATCCTGTGAGAGTCGCACTACAATTCAGCTCGTCTCATATCTTGGTTCAAACATAGGGTGCTATAGGATGCATCTCTTCGTGTGTGTGTGTGTGTGTGTGTGTGTGTGTGTGTGTGTGTGTGTGTGTGTGTGTGTGTGTGTGTGTGTGTGTGTGTGTGTGTGTGTGTGTGTGTGTGTGTGTGTGTGAGAGAGAGAGACAGACAGAGAGAGTGTGTATCATTTGTAATCTTGACAAAGTGTGACGGAGACATGAGACACAAGGCTTTTTACTTGGCTATAGCTAGATCTGCTGTGCTTTGGTTTCACCACACTGATTTGATGAACTACGATGCTGGGTGGCCTACTCTCACACTTATCTATACATGTCTCTTATTTCCATTATCCATTATACCCCCATGAACCCTCTCTCCCTTTACACTACGCTATATTCTCCATAGACATTGACAGAGATGGTTCGCATTTAAAACATAACACTGTGGCAGGAGATTAGGTTGTGAAAAGGCAATTAGAGTGGCGCATCTTGGGGTTCTAATCATCATCTCTGTTTGTTCGCCTAGGTCCCATGGCCTCCACGGAGCACGGCAGAGCGCTGGAAGAGGCGGCTACGGTGCGGAGGCTGGTCCAGCAGAACCCCGGTAGGGGTGGTCAGTCTCACAGACCAGCTGGTTGGAAGAGGAGACGCCCACGGCCCCGTCTTTCCCACAAGGGACCCATGCCGTTCTAGAACAAGGTGAGTTTTTCTACCTCCAGCGTGGGAAGAAGCTTGTTATAAAGCACGGTAACAAACAGAACAGTTGTTGAACTGATCCGAGAAAAGAAGCTTTGATGCAGTATCAAGGAAATGGCAACAAGTCGTTCTTCACTTCAATACTTGGTATTGCTGATTTTATTGAAATATTATTCTAACAGCATGCGTTTCAAATACTAGTTAGACTGATGTCAAATGTTGAGGCTAAAACTACTTCAAAGCCCACAGAACGTCTTGTTTATTTCACTCAAGTCATATCAAACCAGAGACGGATTTAGCTACACGATACGACCAAACGTCAGTGGACACCCTTTCTAATTAGTCTGTCTAACGAATGCTCTTTGTCAGTGAATGGAAATCCTAATGCTACAGCTGCAAAGACATTCTGGACAATAGTGTGCCTCCAATTTAGTGGGAGTTTGTGGATGGCTGTTTCTTGTCTCAGAATAACATTCCCCCCGTCCCGCCCACACTTCCACATACAGAAATAGTTTAGGACGAACTTGACTGTCCTGCACAGAGAGCCCTGACCTTAACCTCATCATAAACACTTTGTGAAAATAAATTGAAAATATCAAATGGGAGCCAGACCTAAAAAAAGAGTGTCTGACCTCACTAATGCTCTTATGGCTGAATGGAAGCAAATTGCAACAACAACGTTCCAAGTAGTGAAAAGCCGTCCAAGAATAGTGGAGATTGTTAAAGTAGCAAAGGGGGGCCAACTCCATAATAATGCTTGTGATTTGCTTCCATTTAGCCACAATGCAAATTACTAGAAAGGTCACCGGTGGAGCGCAAATCTCCACCAGGAGGCATGCCCTACCACCCTCCCTCCGTCTTTCTGTCTGTCGAGAACATGTGATGACAATGTTTTGGGGTTGTGTGTGTGTGTACAGTATGAAAACGCACAACTACTCCCAAAGGTATTGTATTGTATTGTAACTCTAATTCCTTGTGTCAGTTATGTTTTACAGGGGTGGGCAGTTTACTGTAGGCTTGACTCTAAACAGACATAGAGAAGATGTTAAGATAATTCACCAAGACCAAGACAAGAACAATGAGAGTATGACTAAAGGATTCTCTGAAAAATATATGTTTTACATGCATGGATTATCAACTACGATAAAAGTTTGCCAGTGTATTGTTGCATGCCTGCAGCCGGAGGAACGAGAGCATTGTAATAGGCTAGTAGAGTAGATCCCATATTCAAGATGGAAAGCTTACATGTGATTGGCTATTTTCGGACCATGGCCTAGCGGGACACGTGTCCCATAGCCTGGAGGGAAAACTGCACTGCAGTAATTAATTCACAAAAGTGACCGATTTGAAAAATATGAGAGAATGAGGTCCTTGGCCTGCTGTCAGTGTGCACAATAAATATGATGCAGATCGGCCTAGTAGTTTGCGAGATTAGCTGCACGCACACACACACACACACACACACACACAATATCACCACAATATATGCCTGGTGGAGATAATAATATCGCCACAATATATGCCTGGTGGAGATATAATATTGAGGTCAGACACTGATGATGGGCGATTAGGTCTGACTCACATTTGACATTCCAATTCATTTCAAAGGTGTTTGATAGGGTTAAGGTGCAGGACAGCCAAGTTCTTCCTTACTTATTTCAACAAACTATTTCCGTATGGGGGAGTGTCAGGGGGCAAGGGGAGATTGTCGTTCGGAAACAGGAAACGTCCTTCTGCAAACGGTTTCCCAAAATTAACCCTATAGTGTCACTATTGTCATAATAGGCAAACATTCGCCGAAAATGGGCAAATATTTGCAGAAAATAGGAGATTTACAAGCTCACAACATGTTGCGTTGCAATGCGTTGTGAGCTTGTAGAGCGGATATTTTCGGCGAAGAGATTTGATTTATTTGGTGGGGAAAAGGAGGGGACCAATTATCGGCCCCTGGGGGACCCCAGTCAACAAATTATATAGGGTTTAAGTGGTTAGTTAGAAACAGGGGTGTCCACTGACTTTTGGTCATGTAGCGGATATTTCAACCATTTCAAATTAAACAGGCCACCAAGGGATCCCCGTGGGTAGGAATGTGTTTGAGTAAAGCACATTCTGCAAATCAACTCGTCAATATCATGGCTTCCTTAACAGTATGTCCTATTACATACCATGGCAGACTTTTTTGCAAAGATCTGCACAGAATCTACGCAGATCTGCCGTAGCCTACTTGAACATGGCCAGAAGCCGTGGTGGAAGAGCCTTTAAATACGTCTCAAAAGACTGTTTTCAGCGAGTCCTCGACACTGGCGGTTCACCCGGGCAAAGCAAAGCGAAAATTCTGCCATCCTATGGCAAATTTTGCAAACAACACGCGAGCCGGTGAGTTTGTTTCATTTATCTCTGTAACTACTGTATGCGCGACATACAAATCAGAGAGTCCAAATGTACAAACTGCGCAGAAATAAAAGCATGCACGAACTCAAACAGGAGGATGCAAGTGCACAGCACACAAGCTCACAGGAGAAATGCATGACACACAAACACAACAATTAAAAATAAAAAAACAAAATATTTGTGGAGTGTGAGTGGGTGGGTGGTTGAATCCACAGTGACAGTTAGAAGGAATTCCTAAATCCGCCACTGTCTCCAACACATAGTCATGTATGCACGACAAAACACGACAATTGAGGGCTGAAGCTCACTCACAGTGGTGCCCACTGTCTCCCACAATTTCCACATTCGTCCTGCATTATAACTGTTTTTTTTTTACTCCCATATGCTAGACAATCTATTCAAAGTTTAATTTAAACCCAGAATGTGTGTGAGTCTAGGCCAGTTAATGCCCTGGATTTGTGATTTTTTTATACAGTATACAGTATCAATAGGTCAAGCAAATATATAATGTAATAAATACTCAAGCTCAACTTGTTAGTATATAGAAACTGCATTTCCCAATATCTATATCATTTCGTAAATCATGAGAGCGCTATGATGAGGCAATTAGTGTCATGTTTCATATCGCTAAGAAAACTCGAATCCAAGAGGCCTCAACTCCTCTCTTGGCAGAGTCACTCAGGAAGGTTTGGACCACAAGTGGAAAGTTCAAACCGTTAGAGGAAGACTGGAAAATCTGTTAATGACCATCATAGACGCCGTTTCAACTCAACCTCCCCACACAAGGATGTTATTGTTGGCCCAGAAAAAACTATCACGTCTTAACAGATTATTGGACTTTTGCCTGCCGTCTTGCATATCTTCATATTACTCCAGTAGCTGTTTTTCATGCAGTGTAATTTAATATATTTCCTTTTAAAGGGAGACGGTTGTACTTGGAAACCTTAGCGTCAAGTCAACTGAACAGGAATAAGCCTTTTCTTTCAATCTGATGAAGTCAATTAAAACCCTCTACCAAAGATAATACTTTGCAGGGTTGAGTTTCTCAGCTCTGCCACCAAAGTGTTTCTTTCCCATGAAAGGATATTTGACTTAAAGTCCAGAAAAGCAAAGCACGTCTTTGTGTGCATTTAGGGATGAATTCTTTTTTCATTTTTTTTTTACACTATTTGCAACACAAACATGTAATGTCATTAACTACATTACCCCTGGTGTGCCTACTGTATTTTGGGCATGTTGCTATAGGGGAACATTTTCAAGAATAGTGTAAGTCTACAGTATATGCCCATCATAAACCAGTGTTGCGCAGTGAAAATAGCAGATCTACAAGCTCACAACATCGCCATGCAATGCATTGTGAGTTTGTAGATTGGCTATTTTCATTGTATGACGGTGACAGGCTTAAAGGGATAGTTCACCCAAAAAAAATACTTTTCTTCTATCGATTAGTCACCCCATGGAGACTTGAATTCACGGATATTTTTTGTTTTTGTCGTATTCCTAAGCCAATAATTTGATGACGAGCGGACCGGTAGGCAGCGGTTCCGGTAGGAGACACAAAGGAGACTCTTTGTGTCTCCTTTGCCGGTCATCAAATTATTGGCTTAGGAATGCGACAAAAACAAAAAAATATCCATGAATTCAAGTCTCCATGGGGTGACTAATCGATAGAAAAAGTCATTTTGGGCGTGAACTATCCCTTTAAGTGGTAAACACCAAGCAGGTTTCACTATGGGGGAAAAAAGCGTAACACAGTGAATGAAACAATGACATTCTATCCAGATATGAACTCAAAAGAGGCTGTGACTATGTACATGTTAGATATCATGCTTGTGACCACAGCACTGCTCTGTCCATGAACCGAGAAGCACAGGACCCATTCATGTCTTTCCCAGATCGCGTGAGAGACGGAGGAACTCGATGGGGCACAATATCCCTGCAGGAGGTGCCAACCATACAATGCCAGCCTGCCAAGGGCAGCCATAAATTAACCCCGTAGTGGGAGAGCGCTGTGTGAGCAGACACAATCATGTCATTCCCTTAAAGACTAATTTATACTCTGTGGTACGACGGCGTCACTTGGCCAAAGGAACTGATTTTCAAAATATAAAAACGTGTTGCGACGCCGTCGTGCAATGGAGTATAAATTAAGGCATGGTTAATCATTTCTAACAGGAAGGCAAATGAAAGTCATAGAAGTGTCATTCTCTAAAGAAGTCAAGATCATTTTTACAATCTATAGTGAATTACGGATTGGAGAATTGTTGTTGGGTATTTTCTTACATTTCGGAAGGGTCAGAATTCTTTGAAGTCACTCCTACTTCCCATACGAAACTTCAGAGGTAGTGGAACAAAGATGGAAACAAAGACTCGCTCAAGCTCATTCCATACAAGGAGGGCCACATAACATTATACTTGATTTGCCATTAAAGGCGTTGTAATTAGTTTTAAATGTAAAAGCTCTATATTTGATAGTTAACATTGCTATAGAGTGTGTGTTCAGTAACAGGTGTCTCCCCATCTCTCCAGTTCTTCAGTAAACAGAAAATCTGTTCAGGAGAGAGAACCCCATAAAGATCATTTATCAGCTTAAATGTTATAGTGTTCCAGTTCTAAATGTGTCTGCTAATATTTTAGTTTCATCACTTCCAATTTCACTTCTATATCCCTTATGCTGTACAAGTTCTCTCTCCTGGTTGGATACAATTGGTGTGTATTTTCTGTTTACTAAAGAGCTGGAGAGACGAAGAGACCCCTGTTACTGAACAGTGAACACAAGAGTTATTCAACACCTATTTTAACAGAAAAATATCACACCACCTTTCATTATGTGCTGCTGGACTTTATTTGGAATTACAGTAGAACTCACACACCGTGAGCGGGTTCAACCACCGAATAACAGAGTTCTTTGCTCTGCCAGTGAAATGTGTGCATTCTCTTCATGTATTCAGTACTTGCTTTCAGAGGCAGAATGTTGACACACAATTGAGGGATGCTTCAGGAAGTTGTGAAACTCTATAAAAGAGAACGGCTCAGTGACTCACAATGCCGTCCTCTCACCAACACCACGCCAGTCACAACAAACTGAAGATTTCCGTTTTTGTTTGCTTCCCATTCCAGCCCCTCTCATGCCTTACTAAAAGTTCACAGTTCACTGCATTCAAGGATCCCTTTTCCCAATCCCACAGTCATGCCAATTTTCTCAACCTGACCAGCATGCCAATCAAGCCTCTCGTTTGCACTGCTCGACATAGAATGGTCGTCCGCAAAGAAGAAATGGGCACTATCTGAGATCAAATGTGCTTCTTCCAAAACTCTCATCGCATCTCTCTGGTGCTCAGCCTAGTAGTGAATAATACAAAATGTGCGAATGAGAAGTCCGGCTGGGCTTATGATCTGACAAATATCTGTGGTCCAGCTGACAAGGCTACTTGTTCATGTCTCCTGCTTTCCTCATGTTCTATCGATGATGTGATGAAAACCCCTTGGACACAGATGGAGTAGCACATTGTTCCACTCACAGGAATAACCTAAGATCAAAGCTAACATCGGGTTGAGAAAGACTGAGAATTCTGCGAGACAGACTGTATGTGGACATGTCATTATTAGCCTAGCCTTAATTATGGCCCTGCGTAAATAGAGATTAGGAACAGTGATAGACTTGACAGTGTCCATCCACCAGCCACTATGCGTTCCTGCGTCTACTCCCATCACCCCATTTCAGTGTCATAGGCAGCTCATCTGTTATTCCCTGACACCTAAGGCAAATGGGGAATGAGTTTGACTTTTCTTCATTACACATTCCAGATGTGAGGGAGTCCTAAAAGAGAAGATGGTAACCTAGGTCATTCTCTTCAGCCCCTATGTGGATTTACCGCTAAATGAGCTATTACAAGTCTTGGATCTAAACCATGCCGCAGACAATCCAAAAGACAGCAGGGTATTACAGGTTTAAAGCCACAAGCAATTTCTGAAAAGTCCTTGAGACCCCCATGTGTGAGAAAGCTTGGGGGAAATATTTTTTTTCACAATAGTTTTCCATCAAAGGTCTGGCGCACACCTTCCATTCAAAGAAGAGTCATAACATCTAAAATCTAGAATAAGGACACCGGGTGCTGGATAAAATAATTCCAATAATAATAAGTCCATGCAATGATGAAAGAATATCTGCATACTGGAATTCAAGTTGTTTAGTAGCAATATTTAGAACAAACTGGTCTTCTTCAGTCAAATACCCACACATATAGTGGAACTTCCTTTCAACTCTACCATGTACTCTAAGACCTTACACCAAGCCTGTATGTTTACGTCATCCTGTACAGAAGATAAACAATATACAAACAAAAACTGCCAGATAGATTAGATATGCATCAGTTCTTTGGCATTACATGACCACGCAAATATGTCTAAAGGGAAGAGTGGTCTCTTATCAATGAATGAACTCTGTTGTCATGCAACAAAGCTTGCTGTGCCAAGTGCACTAGCCATCTGAAATCTCCGTAAATTACCAGGACAGGGGAAGATAAAAGGATAGGAAAGATAAAAGATTGTTCCGTTAACGAGAACTGATCCAGGGCCCTGGGCGTAGTATAACATAGGATTTCTGTTACATGGCAAGATATGCAGTTGTTTTCCTAACTCCTGCCAGTGCATTTCTATCAAAGCCCAGAGAACTTGCGGGTTACATGCTGGTATTACTGTTTATTCACTGCTTTCCAGTCTAGCATTGTTCCAAGTACGAGATAACACTCTGAAAAGCTCCAGTTGAAATCCCCCGAGGGAAACCTCAGTGGAGAGGAAATTGAATTGTCTGCATATGACTCATAACATGTTTGGGAGAAAATGGAGGCCTGATGGCACTTTTCTGTGTTTTCTTTGTTTTGCAGGCACTGCTCTGAGCGCCCTCCCCCAGGTTCTGATTTCTATGCTCTTCCTTTGCCTTGGGGGACCTTGCAACGAAGGGCCTTCGCTTGCCCAGCAGTCTGAAGAGTGATGTCCATAGCACCTGCTGGTTCTTCAAGCAACTCTGTCCACAAAAAAAATCAGGACAAGCCGCTCACCCTCAGCTCTAAGAAGAATTGGGGGCAGGGAAGGGGGGTGGGGGGTACTGAGTCCGAGCTACCAGATTCTATTTCTCCGTCTCTCTCTCTCTCTCTCTCTCTCTCTCTCTCACTCCCTTGCTCTCTATCTATCGCTGTCTTCTCCCAAGTGTTTTTTTCCCCTCTATCGTTTGCTTTCTAGAGCCCTGTCATGGCCATCTCCCTGAGTGTCTCATACACTTTGCATGACATGTGGTGGAGAGGGAGCCCGGTCCAAACAAGCCGTCTTAGTCTTAAAGCGTCTGTCACTTCTCTGTGGTGTGGTTATTCCTATCTCTCAGATCTAAGGTGATCACAGCCGCTAACTCCATTGCTGTGTAGCTGCTTCTGGCTTTACTTAGTGGGAGAGGGTGCTGGTTGTGAGGAAGGGCAGTTGACAGTCTCAAAAGGTTGAATGCATCAACTAATATTCACATCACTCGTGATACTTGTACCATGTCCAAGGTTTCCCTTTCCAAAAGAACATAATGCTAAATCATTGCATCTTTTTACAACATGACCACCATACAGCTTAATAACCATAACCATTATTATTGGTGCTTTATACTTCCTTACTGCAGTACATTTCACTTGTGAAGAAAAAAAATACTGAAAAAGAGGCCAAACAACACTATTGTCTAAAACAATCTGCTTTAAACCACAGATTAAATCCTTGATTTAGAGCAATCTTTAATCCAAAGCTTTTTGGTATTACTGAACTCCTTAACACCTTGGGGTTTAACAATCGGCTAAAGGTCACACAGCAACAATGTCCCACCTGGGATGAGTCCTTTGACCCCAGATCCCAAATCCCGATCCCAATCCCGATCCAATCCTGTCCCCAATCCCTGGCCTCCCTCGCCACACTGCTGCCCTGCGCAGCTGCTCTACACGACTGTTAACAGGCAGGAGTGGCCTGCTCTAAGGACAGGCCGCCTTGCCTTTTAATGAAGTGCCAAATAATAACCTACTCCACAATGCTGCCAGGAACGAAAGAACGCAAGGGAGGGAGAAATGAGAAACACATTACCTCTTGTTTGAAGTCTCGATACACTGACACATTATGCATTATACATTTCTATAAGAGAAATAAATAAAAAAAATAGTCCCACAAAAGACAGTGGTAGCAAGGAGGACAGTTAAATTAGACCAAAAACAATTTTAAAGCAGACATCTGTCGGCTCAGTAAATATGCCACCATTTTCAGCCTACCACTAGTGCTCTAGTTGTCTTACTGTTTAGCATAAGGCTGGTTTGACCCTTTGACTGAGATCTTTGATTGACGGAATGCTATGCCTTTCCATCATACTGGAATATATTAATGTTTATGTTTTGTCTATTCTAAGTTTTACTAGTTTATTCCTTTTTTTTCTCAGGGTGCTGTGATAGAAGCCTGTACCAGAGCAGTCTATTTTGTGCATTTATTTACCAATAAATACACACATACAGGACATTTATAGCTTATATGAGCATATTTTCATATAATGTATCTTTATTCTCCCTCTATGTATACACCATTATAGCCATGTATTCAGATTCAGTCATCATCTATCTATCCCTCTGTTGGGTACAGTTGCCTTTTTAGCATGCCCTTCCACAGCACAGGTGGTCGTGGCTTTGATCATTACGCTCATTAAATCCCATGGTTAATCTTTCTCAGATGGATCTCCCCAAGGCTGGCTAGGGCCACTTACAGTCTGAGCTCATTGTCAAATTGGCTTAGATTGAAACCACACCCTTCCTCCTTCCCAAATCCCAAACCCCTGTTGATTTCTATGATCAATACAACCATTTAACTGGTTCCGATGGTCACCTGTAGCACAGCCACCATTTTGTATTAGACGTGTGCAGACCCATGTCCAAAACTTGTCTTTGAAAATCCAAATCTGTTTCAACTACAGCGGATTCTGCCACGAACCGGTTAGCAAACACCACTACTCAAATGAGTTTGGACCAGATGAAGAAACTGGTGGGTTAACCTAGATTTCAAACATCTTCCCCTCTGTTGCCATATCACATGCAAATATTATAATAAAAAAGCAGACTTCTCTGGCCCAGCATGAGAAGCATTTATTAAGAGAGCATCTAAAATCACAGTGGTAATCCACCCAGCCAGGCTCACCTTGATTAAAAATGTATTAAATCCTAGGGCACTGTGAAGAAGTAATAATTTCAGTTCCACCATTATTATTTGATACCCTCTCAGACAGAGATGTAGATTTCATTAATGCTCCTTGGGAATGAGACAGCTTCGCTTTGGGTGTCTCATGTATTATTGGGGAACACAGTAGAAGGATATGAACAAGGGGATGGAAGTTCTAAGCACAGGAGTGTGGATGCTGGAGTTTTATGACAAGGGGTTCAAATCAATATCTCTCCCCATCTCGGAAGTTATTTGGGAGTCAAGCGACGTCTGTATCCGCACTGTTCTTCATGAATGTATCCTTACCATCTGCACCAGCCATGCTGCCCTTTCAGAGACCAGAGCAAAACCAATGTTTATGTAAAGCACATTTGGAATCTCCATCTCCCACTCCGCGTCCTCATAACTGCTACATCCTGGTGACAGTTATCTGTTGGATCCAACAAACAAAGCCAAATATCCCACGATCCAAAGCCTCCAGTATCAATTATCCCCATCATTAAACGTGGCTTTGCTCCAAGACTTCTCTGTATGGGTTTGCAAGGCTGCACTTTTGCAATTCCATTATGCTGCTGGAGAAATAAACCCTGAAAACAAGATTCTCTTGGTATGAAATGGTTTTCCAGTGTATTGTGACAATTGATTTCTTTTTTTCTTTTTTGTCTGATTCTTGTCTAGCTGGTTGTCCAAAGCTTACTTTATTGAACACAGTTGTGGAAAAGCTGTATCTTTTGTGGATGTAACGAAATAGATAAGTAGTCTGCAGCACAATAATGTCGTGGACATGTGAAAGCTTTCAAGCATTCTTGTCTTATAGATGCTAGCCCATAGGCCCTCCCCTGCACATCAGGTTAATGGGCCTTGTGGTGTGGCAGGACAAGCGCGTCCAGGCTCAAACTGAAATGGTAAACCAATACATTATGCTCGGGGAGCAAAACCATTTTCCTTAATGGTCTTTTCCAGCAAGGCTTACACAAGAGAAACGATTCCTCCCCTCTCATTGTTTCCTCTCCTCTGTGACCATCACAAGGCCTGAGTAATGTTCCTATGCACTTGTTAGCATGTTTTTTCTGGTAGGCTGTGTTTGTTCTGAGAATTTACCCTTTTTATGTTTAGCCCTTTTTGTTTTGTCCAAATGCATTTGTCTGTGAGTGTGTAAGGAAATGAGATGAGCAGGGGGGGGGGGTTGATGTGTGTAACTGGTAGAGATGAGAATAAGCTGGCTGCTGGTTAGTTTGCAATAGGAGGTTATTAAATATTAGTGTAGCAGTTGGTTGCCACTACCCACTAGCTATAGCCTGTCAGTACCCTCACAAAGAATCATTCAAAACCCACAAGGTTCTACATTTTTTATACTGCTGTCATACATATTCTCTCAGTTCTCTACCAGATAACAGTTCCTTGAAAAATGAAAATGAACCAAACATTTCGCCCCCATCCAGGAAATGGAGTTAGCATGCAACACATTCCATGGTATACCTTTGTGCATCTCTAACCTATCATTACTGTATATCACATTGGCCTTCAGAGTGGGCGTGTGCAGGATCGAGTGGCTGATATTCAATCCAGCAGCATTCACACATTTCTACTGGCCTGGCAAATCCAAAGGATAACTAGATTTGATCTCCCACGGGAAATGTGTACATGAACTGTCATTATCTTGCAGCCTCAAAATGAGACTTCCTATACCCAGAATAGAACGAGGCCCCTCCTCCATCGATTGTGACACATTCTCCGATCTACATAACCACTGTGTCCAACACCAGTTACCGTTCAGAACAGTCTGAGAACAGATGGAGTCTGTAGGCTTCCGCCTGATTTGTACCCCGTCGTGCGACGGTGTCTCGTGTCGAAAATAGCCGATCTACAAGCTCACAACGCGTCGCGGATGTGACGTGTTGTGAGCTTGTAGATCGTCCATTTCCCCGACGCGACTCCGTCGTGCAGCGGGAGTATAAAGCATTGCACGCCATTGCAACAGTGTTACTAGGTCAGATACCGTTTAAAAAGACAATGTATTATTCCTGATCTTCTTTAATTCTGTTTAAGGTGTGTGCTCATATTACTCACCAGGCCAAATGTACAGTCCCTGTCTCTGTTTTGATGTTGATCTGGGCAAAAATAAATGAAATAAATAAATAAATGAATAAAACAAGTGTATCAGAAATGGTTGAAATACTGTGTACATATTTGAACTTTTGGTTTCTAATTTATAAAAGATAAGCTTTAGCTCTTGGAGTACTTATTTTTATTTTTTTCCTTTCATGCGTAGCTTTGTGTTTTTATTTTCTATTTCTGTAAAGTGTGTAAATATATCTTTATGATAATAAGTAATATTAAAAATCTTATTTTAAGAAACCACTGTGTCGTGCCCTTTTTTAAATGAGGAGTTGAAATGGAAATAAGCATCACAGTCATAACTGGTATTACGAGAATAGAAATGGAAATTTGACCTTCAATGATATTTGGAAGTGGCATTTGTTCTGCACTTTCCTCATTGGGGAGGCGTCCCCACCAAGCATGATACTGTATCTATGATAATATGACTATTAAATAATGTATCATTTAAAAAATTGTTCAAACTCAAGTAGGGTCCACACCACAACTATACATGATGCTCACATAGTTATAGTTATATGTATTGTGCTTGGTATGGACAGCCCTGGCCTGTTGCTTTCTGAACTGTTCAATTCAAACTAATCAGAGCAAAATTTGTCACCGATTCCGTGTTCTTAGTGGCACACACACCCCTAAAAAAACCTCTCTCTCATCAATGAGAGAGTGGGAATGTTACAGTTTTACTGTTGCTTTATGTATATATTATGTCTGGATAAACTCTAGTCCCACATACAGTGTACACATACACTCCATGTATCTAAGTGATAAATTGAAATTTAATGCAATCATAACGCTTGGGGGCGTGGTAAGTGCCAGCCCCCAAGCGTTATGATTGCATCCCCCCCTTCAAATCTCCTTGAATCTTACAGTCTGAGGTTGGCAGGTATGATGTTACATCATCAATTAGAGCTTACATTTTTTTCTAAAGAATCTGAACGTTCATTAGCTTTAGTGTCATTGAGGCTGTTCTGAAACTATACTATAAAGGAGACCTAGATATTCCCATGGGAGGTCTGTCATAGCCAATAACATTCTAATTACAGCTCGTCTAAAACTTCTGCCGCTGCGGTACAGTATGTAGCCTACATATCTGTTGGTATTTAAATCAGTCCTTGGCCCATCAAGTAACACCTCAATAGTGTCAGACCTTATAGTGCATACTAAGCATGCTGCACATTAAAACATCACAACTGCTGAGCGTGCATAGATATCATGAATAAGTCTAGCTATAATAAGATTCAGAATTCATGCAGGTTACTGCTATAGGCTACCGAGTCTCCCCCAAGCCAGCCGCTGGATAAGCATATAGTACATAAATGAATTCTTGATAAGGTATTGGAATTGATTAAATAATAATAATATTTCTCTTTACCAGACATACAGATTTTTTTAACCATCACCGACGATGGATTCAATTGATTTCTGCATACAATCACCATCTTTCCCTTTTCTTATTTCATGATTAAATACACTTGCATTTGTCTAAATCACTCCGTTTGATATTAGAGCTGTTGCACAATAGATATTTCATTAAAATACCATGTTGTGAAACTGAAAATTTAGCAGTTTTGAAAAGCTTTCATGACAGACTTCTAATGTTTCTGTCATAAAATTAAAACTTTCTTTTTTGGTCATAAGAAAAATACTGTGAGGCAAAGACTTCTCATGAGAGCGGCTGACTGGTTTCTCCTCAACCCCCAGTGGGACCACTCAGGGAAGTGTCTGGTTAGCACACAGGGCTGACACGGCTTGATGGACAGGAGGTGCGCCCCTGCGCCAGAGTACCCCCAAAAGACGCCCAAGGTTAGATCATCAAGCCTGGGTCAGCTGTATAATTGGGCTAGGGGTCACAGGTATGATACGGAGCGTGACAATGAGGCTATAGAGTTACAGTGTGGAGCAGAGACCAGTGAGGGACGCCAGCAGGGCACTGCGGTGAGGCCAGACGGCCCTTTAAAGAGTTCAAGGTCCATCAGTGAGAGAGGGCTAGAGCCCTGTTCACTGTCACTGCTAAAAAAGTGTGTCACTGCCTTCAAGACAGTGGTGGGCCGATGGGAGAATGGGGGGGGGCGGGAAAAAGAAGATGAGTGCATCAAGTGTGTTGTTGGAGGGAGAAAAAAAAAAGGTATAGAAGATGATGAGCCAGGCACTGTGGGGTAATGAGTGTCAGACACACTCACTAACTCTCTGGCGGCTCTTTTAATTATTGACAATATCCCCACGGCTAGAAGGAGCGAAAAGGCAGTGGGATTTACAGAGGGGAAGCACGTGGGGTTCTGTGCATTATGGCACTCCGCACCACAGAAACAGACTGGGGGAGGAACATCTGGACTGCTCCTGGCACTGAGTCCCTGGATCAACTGCTACCACTTCATAAAAACCTTTCCAACAGTTGGCTGTCCCACAATACCACCAACAAAGCCCTAAAGAGCCACTGACGGAACGACACTGATGGATATTATACAGTCGGTCGCTCTGTTTCAAACACCTGGACTCCTTGAACTCTCATTAAATGTGCAGGCTGTGATTGCAAATCAGGCACATTATGTACAACTAGCGGGCAAACATGCATATAAGCAGCCTTATTAATCGCTTCTATGTATTTCTGTATCTATGTGGGACATAAGTAAATGACTCCAAATTTGTGCGTGAGAGTGTGGGTGCGTTTGTGCCTCTGTGTCGGCTCCCGAGGCAGAGGAAGAATGCTCCTGAGTGCAAACAGAGTCTGGAGCCGCAGGTAAGAGGCAGCAGCAACAACAGCCTGTGTAATGCACCTCAGCTGTGTTAACACTGGCAGCTCTGCAGTGGAGACGGATCATTGGAGTGGTCATAAAAACAAAGCCCGCACAAACACAGGACGTGCATGTGGGAGCGTGCACGTGGGAGTGGGCGGGGGCCTGATAGAGAGAAAGGCTAGAATTGAGGGGAGCACGAGAAAATGACAAGTGAGAGACAGAACCACCTTCTGTGAGTTGTCAAGGTGCCGGTTCCCACAAAGTGATGTGTTCTAGGTGGGCTCGGGATGTGGATATGTTGCAGTATCATGCAGATGAATGCTGAAGTTAGCATGTGCTCTTAAAATGGTCCTGTGAGAGTGCCACAATTGGTGTTGAGTGATTTTGCGCCTTTCCCTGAACTCATTTTCCATTGTCAATGAGCCAAGACTGTCCTCAAGGATTAAGTCATACACTGTGCAGCTTAGCCACATTAGCCTGAGCTGGCGGGCCAGAACAAAGAGAGCACCAGCCCATGCTCTAATATAATCAGGGTCATACCTTTCCCATCATTAGAATGTTACACATTAACCAATTTCAACCTGGGGTCCCTATTTTGGGCATGTCAGTATAGGTGAAAATTTTTAAAAACATTTTTTTAAAGCGTATTTACAAATAGCGAAAATAGCTTTTAGATATATACTGTAGACTAGAGCTTAAGTGTTTAATGATGGGTAGCACTTAGGATGAAAAATTAACCTTCCTGCAGTCCTCTTTGTAAGAAAGCTTTTGGAACAAGAGGACAATTTGGTTTGTAATGTTGACACAATGGCCGTGGTCACACGTGCGTGGAGGAAGGCTGTCCGGGGAGACGCCTGAGGTTGTTGGACGGTAAACGCAAGCAATGCTGCAATCTTTATGGCTACATTTCAGGCAGTAAACAAGACATCCCCTGAGGAATTATGTGACATTGCAAAACTGTGCAAGGCCATTTGTACTGTGCAGCCATGCTACAATGAGCCAAACTGATTTTTATTGAGCAAAGACAATTTTACAGGAGGCTTTTCTGTTTGAAAGCTTGTATTCTTGACACTTGGGCACAGTCTCCAATGGGCTATTTTTAACAAGACAGCATGTAAACGGAGTGATTTTGAGGTGTCTGTCTGTCCTTGAGTTCTCCTTCGATAGGCCGACTTATAGTGTGCAGGATTCACGCATATACACATGCCAGTTATTGACAGAGCAAATCACAAGGGTGTCACCAAAAAAAGACAGGGTTATCATGCTACAGATTATCTGATAGGCTGACACAGATTATCTGACAGGCTGACTACAGCACATACTGGGCCTTAACCATTCAAGGTCACATCAGTACCCCCCCTACCCCCCCCTTTCCCTTAACCCCAAAGCATTAAAGAAACAATTTGCTGCTGATCAGGGGAACCTTGCAGTGTTATTATCTTGTTAAGGCCAGTTAAGAGGCCATGTCTCTGAGGGCTGAGCCGCCCCCATCAGTAAAGCCTCCCTGTGGTCTACCATGCGACTATGCAAGCATTAACGAGCAGGACATGCATACACGTCAACACACACGCGCACACACACACACACACACACACACACACACACACACACACACACACACACACACACACACACACACACACACACACACACACACACACACACACACACACACACACACACACACACACACACACACACACATATAATGCACACGTGTTTCACACATGCACACACAGACAGCAACAGGAGTCACTTCGCTGCCCTCAGGGTATTTCCTTAATCTGTCAAGTGTCAAATTAATCTCTTTTCTTTTCCTGCTCGCAGGGTTCGATGCACGTTTTTGTCCAAGCCCACTGAAGTTTACAATATTTAGGGTGCTCTTCTAACAAATTTAGGGAATGTAGTTGTTGGCGCATGATGGGCGGTGAATGTCACAGTTTTACTCTAAGCTATTCAACTTTTCATTTTTCACAAAGATCTTAAGTGACTTGAGAGGCGGAAATAATGGAACTACATGGGTGGCTTCACACTGAAAAAAGAAAAAAACTAAAACAATGCACCATGTATAAAAGAAACAAGCAAAACAATTCATAACAAAGCAAACAATTCCTCCCCTTCCTCCTGGGTATTTGTAAGAGGCAGACATTCCAAAACAACAAATCATACTACAATGATCCTGAATACAGCAGCCGTGTTATTACTGGATTTCAAATCCAACTTAAAATAGCCAAGAGACAACACATAAAAAGACTGCAGCAGGAGCCGAGGACAAAGCTATTCAAACCCAAGACAATGATGGTGTGACACACAGTGACCTATAATTGTCAACAGTGTGGAGCTGAGGGGCAGTGATTGGCTGTCTCGTGGGGGCCGGTGGCCTGGAGAGGATGCGAATCATCATGCAATTGCACAGAAACAGCAAATCACTGTCAGATGGCCAGTGGCTCGCTACTCAAAACCCAAAAGCTATTTTACCATCGGCATCAGACGGTTTTACAGAACACAATGAAAGAGAGAGAAAAGGAGGGGAAAAAATATGATCAGGTTGGAAGAAATAGCCGAAGAAGCCCGAGGCTCGTGCCAGAAAAAAACTAATCTCAGAAGAACACGTCCCTGAAAAGCGAGACGGCAGCGAAGGAAGAGAGATGGGATTCTTATCTCATGATAGTACTCTTCAATGAGGATAACGCCGCGCTGAAGTCTCCTGAGTGCATTAGGTTACTTGGGGAGTGATAGTACAAGGGGAATCTTGGCTCGCTAGCATCATTTATCCAATAAGACAGAAACAGGTTGCCTCTGTGGATACTACATCTCTCATGAACACATTAACGGTGGAGATAAAGACACCAGTGAGCGAAGGAGCATTTGGGCTTTTTCCAGGCAGCCCTAATCTGCCAACATGGATTATATGAACCCTCATTTAAACTGTAATAGCAGATTTCCTTAAATCACTGCCAAAGCTCTGCACTTTAACAAGCTTTTGAAGATGCTCGGGAACGCCGTTCCAATTAGCCTGTCAGGCCATTTCTTAACGTCTTAATGCAGGTCAGCTCTAGCCACAGACCGCACAGTTGCACTGAGAAAGAAATGCAGCGAGAGAGATAGAGACAAGAGGGATCAATGAGTCCTGCACAATCTGCACCGTGCTGATCTCAGTACATAGACCCACTGTTAATACAAACAGAGAAACCTTTAAATACATTGGGAGAAAAAAAGTGTTGCTATTTTCTATTTAAAATGATCTTTACTTATTTGTAGCCATAGATCTGTCTTTCTTGACCATTCTTTCTGTCTGTATTTGTAAGTTAATGTTACCTGTTATAGTTGAGTGCAATGTTCCACATTTCTTTATTCTGGTAGGCCTATATACAGTATATGTACAATTGCACACATTTAAGTTTTAGTTTTTGACACTTGCTTTGGCAATGTAAACTATGTTTCCAATGGCAATGTGTGTGTGTGTGTGTGTGTGTGTGTGTGTGTGTGTGTGTGTGTGTGTGTGTGTGTGTGTGTGTGTGTGTGTGTGTGTGTGTGTGTGTGTGTGTGTGTGTGTGTGTGTGTGTGGAATAAACCCAGCTCTCCTTATCTGTCCACACAGCCAGCTGAGCGGCACACAGACACATCACTCTCAGGCACTACACAGCCAACTGAGCCAAGCTTCTCTGGCACCCCCCTCCTCTCTTCTACACCTCCGTGTGAAAATCCAACAGCAGTCACAAGTGTGTTCTTAAACCTAATCTATACTCTTGTCGCACAACGGTGTCGCTTTAATCGGCCTGCTGTCTGAGTGGTCAGAGTCATTGATTGCTTCCCAAAAAAGCAGGCGGGCAGTTTTCTTTAGACGGTTCCCAAAACCTGTACAGAAACAGACATTATAGACACACAAGAGTGCAAACAGGAGCCATATGCAAATATAAAAGAATTGTCCTTGCCCCCACATTCCCACTGGAGCAAATCTGCATTTTCCCATTTCTCCTTCAAGACGTTAATTGATTAAAAATTCAACATATGGTAATAACACACACGTACGTGTGTGTGTGTGTGTGTGTGTGTGTGTGTGTGTGTGTGTGTGTGTGTGTGTGTGTGTGTGTGTGTGTGTGTGTGTGTGGCTCACAGGCAATAGATGGAGTTTGAGTGCCTGCAGTGAATCAAAGTGGTGTCTTATCAGCTAATTATCTCTGCTGAATTGTTTATCAAACACACATACTTTCCTCTCCTCCTCTTGTGTGTGTGTATGTATGTGTGTGCGTGCGTGCGTGCGTGCGTGCGTGCGTGCGTGCGTGCGTGCGTGCGTGCGTGCGTGCGTGCGTGCGTGCGTGCGTGCGTGCGTGCGTGCGTGCGTGCGTGCGTGCGTGCGTGCGTGCGTGCGTGCGTGCGTGCATATGTGTGTAAGTGCGTGTGCGTGCGTGCATGTGTGTGTGTGTTAGAGAGGGACATCTCTAACATTCCAAATGCAGGGCTAGTAAACATAGACATCAGGGCTACTGGCTTTAGGTGCCACGGGTGGATTACTGGAGACAAGGTAGGAGATCTACTAGGGGTATACTGTATACATGCTGTAGAATACAGTTATGACAAGTTATCATTACTAAAGGATCAGTGTCTGTGATTTATTTCCTTGAAATGACAAAATAAATTATGTTACTTAACTGTTTGATGCTGTTTTCTAATGATACTTTAACCACATAATAAGCACTGATTTTTCTACATTTTTATAAAATAGCTGAACATTTTTGAAAAAAGCTTTAAATATTTCCCTATAATGACAAAACAAAACAGATGCCAGGATTAATGTGGTTAAATTCATAGTTTAATAAAGCAAAATGTAAAACAAAATGTAAAACACCCGAAGCTGTTCTACAATCACTGTAAACCACAGCCTTGCAGTTACCAAATATGTAGCCATGGTTCACATGACGCTTGTATACAAGCGTGATGGTGCCGAGTCCCCCTGGTCTAAAGTTGTGTTCGATTTTTTCACATTGCCATCTCTCACATAAACATAAACGTTCAGATTTCAAATACAAAGTGCTTACCACGAGCCACGGATGTTACAAGGCGACCGCGATGAGTACTCGTATCTCCCGTATTGTTCAATAAAAAGCATTTTAATCCCATCGCCGGCCATTTTCTCCAAATTGTCTCCGATACTTTCGACCATGCGACACTAATGGTTGGAAGGTGTATTGCACTCTGATACATTACAAAACAAAACAAAAAAAACAAACAAAATGGCCGGCGATGGGATTAAAATGCTTTTTATTGAACAATACGGGAGATACGGGTACTCATCGCGGTCCGCATCGCCTTGTAACATCCGTGGCTCGGTGGTAAGCACTTTATATTTGAAATCTGAACGTTTATGTTTATGTGAGAGATGGCAATGTGAAAAAATCAAACACAACTTTAGACCTGGGGCCTGGGGGACTCGGCACCATGACTGTCATGGTATGACAGTCATGTTTCAGGGCTACCAAATATGGTAAATCATAGACATAGCCCAATTAAAACAAAAAAAAACAAATATTGTAAGCAAACTTAAAAACTAGCCATTTTAAATGTGAAATCAAACAATATTGAGCAAATGAATGGTCCATTTCTCACCTAAAATGTTATCAGAAACTGTTCTTCTATGTCAAAATTCAAAACAAAATCCAAATTGAAACAATCTGTTTGGCACAGTAATACTGATGTAATGCGGTTACAGGTGTTTATGGAGAATTGTGCATTGGCTTCGGATGCGGCTCAGCCAGTCAATCAAGCACTGTAAATATCCGATTTGTAAAGGAATATTCAATGTGACAAATAAAAATGTGAGGCAGCTGGATTTAAATGAGTTTGCAAGCAACTGCAGCTGTGGTCAGGGGTGCTATGGAGTGCGGTATGATTGGAAGCAGCCAGAATGTGTACCCAGATTTCCTGGAGAATGATCTAACCACTTAGAGGTAAACAACAACGTGGAGCACCTAGGCCACGGCACGGGCATGCGGTTGGACAGCACGGCAGAGCAAACGCTCGATACAGTCACAGGTCAGACAAACAGAGTGGGGACGATATTCAGTGTACAAACATGCCAATGTGGATAATACAGTACTTTGGCTGGTTTAAATCTCAAAAAATTTAGTGTGCTGGGTGATCATCACCATAAAAAATAGAGAGACGGGGCATCAATACAAAAGAATCAACCACAGTGCTATGTCTTAGAATTTGAAATGATAATCTTCCCATCTATCTGCGCGATATGATAATAATTCTGTTCTATTATATGATGTAGCAATATAGGTAGGGTCTCTTCATAAAACAATTATTATTACACCTGTTTAAATGTGATAAAATCCAGAGAAATTAAACTCAGTGGGAGTGCGGTGAGAATATTCACAAGACTTTGACCATTTAAAAAGCCAGCCCGGTTCCTCGTACCGCAGGAGGGCTGGCCCACATGAGGGCTGTCTCTTCAACAGCTACTCCAGTCGTGTAAACATGACCTCTGGTAGACTAACAACAGCCTGAAAAATTGTAAATGTAATCTCGTACCAGAGGGACGCACTGTAAAACCAGGCCAGACACATTCAAAATCCCCAAGCATGTGTGCCTCAAACACAGGGCTTAGCAAAGATAGACAGAAAAAAAATTCAGTGGCACATTTTGAACTTTGGTTTGAAGATAAATCACGGCAGATGGCTCAATGGGCTGAGGTGCATACCATGTGCACATAGTATGTTGTCACACACTCGGGTTCAAATCCAGCTCATGACCTTTGCTGCATGTCATCGCTTCTTTCTCTCTCGTATCTCCTCCTGTCCAAGTATTTACTATGTAATAAAGTAGAATGGCTTAAAAAAATGTTTTGCTGTTAAGTCGTATTCTCACATTGCTGTTATGCCCTTTTTCATTCTAAACCACATACTGTATATTAGGAATGGAATTTGGTTTTCTATGCGTGCTTAGTGTCCTAATCTCATTTACAATGAATCTCTCTGTGGTCATACAATAGCTAATAGGAATTCATACAACAGTGCAGGGACCCAAGCCACTTGCACCATTCCACTGACCTTGTGCCAACAAAATTCAAAAGTCAACAAGACTAACAAACCAAACAAACCAATGGCTCTTTGAATTTGACACAGTCAGTCACCATCTCCCAAAGAACAATATACTGTAGCTTTATGCCTGTCCGGGATATCTCACATTATTACCCCATTAGCTACACTTCATTTACAGTTTGGCAAACACAGGAAAGCTCCAGTTGACCGAGGTTGAGACTTTGAATTAAGATTAAGATCAAGTACTTATTCACGGTGGCTGGCTGTGGCTGTAAAGTATTTATAATGGAATTATAAGCAGTCTTAATCATGTATTTTTATCTCCCAAAACTGACAATGGCTCTATTTTGATTATACCACTCACTGAATTTTATGTGGAACTAAATTTTATTGGTATTGAAATATGTATTGTTTATGCGTTTGTTGAGGGTAGTCTGTAGTATAATATAATAGTGTTTCTTTTCCCCCTGAATCATGTTTAAAGTTTAAATGTGACCACAACAGGACTGAATGAATTGAATGTTTTGGATTTCTGTCAACACCAAGCCAATTACTCTTCCATGCAATGGAAAAACACAGTGGGAATGTGAAACATGTTCAGAAGTGTGGAAGGTCTGTTCATGCCATGTAACAACAGACCACAGAGACAACTACAGAGTTCCAAGATGAGTGAGAGTGAAACACAAGATAGGGGCAGGAAAATTAAACACAGCATAATGCCATATTGTGTCCTTAAGGTTACACAAGCCTGGCATTGCATTTCCCTGGCAGAGAGGAAAAGTACCCTGTTCTCTCCATTCCAGGTCAGTGGATGAAAAAAAAGAAGAAAAAGAAGAGGAAGAGAAAGGGATGTCATTTACTGTGCAATCAGTACAATTTACTGCGTTCTACTACCACAAGATTTCTCTCCGTTCACAGTCACACGTGTGTCACAATGTGCATAGAACATGGGTGACCAAGGCTGACACATACAGCCTCATCGGCTCACTAAGCGAAAGTGGATGTGCACACAAGCTGGGTCTTTTTCTATGTATAATAAATTGTACGCTTGTACTGTACATTCCACCCAGATCTTTCCTCAAATGGGCAGTCAGATGTTTATGCAGTTGCCATGGCAAGGGATGTCCTTTATTGAGGGAGCGACAGAGGTGTCACATGATCCACATCACCCTTCTAGGAGACAGGCCTGGCTCTGTCAGCCTGCTCAAATACCATCTTTGCTCTCTACTGAGTTCTGGGTAACAGTTGACAATTCATAAGGTAATGACTTTAACTCAGACTATATAGACAAAGATTAAACAAAAGAAATTCAATACACACTTACTATCCCTCACTGTTGCTATTACAGCTGCATTGTATGATATTTTTGATGTCACAAGGCCTGTCTGACATTGGGTGCGTTCGTTCGGTGCTGGAGTGCTCTCTTGTCATTCGTTAATTCAGAGTGGTCTGTGCCATGAGTGCTATGCTCTCGGAAACTGACCACTCCGACTGAAAAGCCGGGTTGTCCCAAGTGTCTGAACAATGGAGGAGGAATTAATTGCAAAATGCGATGGTAATAATCATGTTTATACATGGAATTGAATGGATTTTAAAAGTTGAAAATGACAACGTTACGTTAGTTAATGAGTCTCTACTCTGACCATTTGTAAATTAACTGATATCAAAGCATTCTATGACGTCAAAACAAAATAAACAAATGAAAACAGTTGCTTATCAGGCAATACCAGAAGTTTCGCTGCCAAGGAGGGCATGTGAAAACGGTCTCTCCCATTGCCATTCCAGCAAGTAATTTTTTTTTGGCAACTGGCACTGTAGTGAAAACACAGCTACTGTAGATCATCCTAAAGAGAAGGACTTTGGGCTCCTCTCTCTGAGCTTCATCCAGAGCTGTTGAATCTTGATACCTCCCTCACACTTTAAAATTCCCTCACCCCTCCCATGTTGGGAGTGTAGGTGGCCGGTAGAAGCAAAGTTGGATTCGGTTTGGCCGTTGTCTGATTGTTTTGACACACAGCTGTGTAATTCCCCTAGTTTTATTGTTAAAGTCCGCAAATCACAGAAAAAAGGTTTTAACTTAGAGCACTAGTCCAGTCCACAAGGTTACTGGAATGGTCATTCAATACAACATTCCACAAATCCACCAATCCAAAATCAAACAAAAGGTGTCTACTGGGTCAAAGATCTCATCAGAAAATAGGTCTAAAAAAAAGGAATAAAAAATAAAATTAAGTAAAGTGAAGGAACTCACCAGTAGCTGACAGTTAGTTGGTGTGTCCTCAACCAAGCACATCACAGGCCCATGGTGCACATACTGTGAAAGCAGGCTGCAAGCGAAAAAGGGTCTGTGATATAGCCTCACAATAAAGCCTTTCAAAAACACTACCAAAATAATTTTCTTAAAAATATAAATGTTACACCATGCAATACAATTAACATTGGCTAAAGGATTCTAATGATGACAGTGCAGTAGCCTACTTTCGATTGATTGATACTTTATTAACATTTTGTACAGTGACAACAAAATTGTTTCCATTGTGGTCCTGTGTATTCAATTCAACACTGCAATTATTTTCTATTATAGCCTGTATGAAGAAAAATATACTACTACTATTGATTGCATAATAATCATCATCATCATCATCACAACAACAACAACAACATTAAAAAGAAAACTCCACCTAACCTTCAAGAACTTCAATGTGTCTGCATTATCTGTGCCTCTGGCATGTCCACTCTTGCCAGCCTGTTGGACAAATATTCACAAATTAGGTATTTTCTGTCTCGGCAGATGCTGAAGCTTGGTGGGCAAAACAACCAGACATGAGAATATCTTTGAGTGCATATCATACTATAGTAGTTTTTACTTAAAGTATCAATACTGCCATGCAGAAACACTGCACAACAAAAGTCCAGTAATCAAAATTTACGAGTAAAAGTACAAAAGCATGGTATCAAAATATACTTAAGTACAAAAGTATAAGTACTCATTATGCAGGATGTCCCATTTCACAGGTACCAAATGTATAAAATGTATTAAAATCTTTTGAAAATAGCCGATCTACAAGCTCACAATGGGTTGCGTTGCACCGCATCTGCTATTTTCAAATGGTCAAAAAGTACATAGGGGTGAAGTGGGTAATGTGTAATCATAATTAAAATCTACAAAGTAACTAGTAACTAAAGTTTCCAAATATTGTAGTGGAGTAAAAGTATAATATTTGCCTCTGAGATGTAATGGAGTAGAAGTAAAAGTACTGAAAATTGGAAATACCCCAGTTAAGTAAAAAATACCTCAAGTACAGTACTTAAGTAAATTTACTTAGTTACTTTACACCACTGCCTATCTGCTATCTAATGTAACTTATGTTGTGGTCTTGTGTCCTTCATGGAGTCAAGAAGACAAGGTCATAACATTTAATTGAGCAGAAGAGCTGACGTCAAGTGGTTAGCAAACTGTCCCTCCACAGACACACTAGACTTTTTAAATAGCTTAGCTGAGGCTATATGTGACGCTAACTGATTTAGGCTATAATGTAACGCGACAAGCTTCTTATTATCGATTTAGCTATTGTATTATCATTGTTTACCTGGATGAAAGTTCACCCTGCCCGGCCCCTCGCACTGCAGTGTCACTGTTTTCACTCACTGCTCCATCAGGGAGACCACGGCCAGCTGTGTGATGTCATGTGACAGGCTGTTGACCTATGACCTGAGACTTATAGCTGTATAATGATATAAGGGCGGTTTAATTTGGTCTAATAACAATAAGAGCAGCAACAACAATAATAATGATAATAGTAATTATTATGACTCGTTTTATAATAATGATGACAATAATTATTATGATGCTATTATTATTAGTTTTACAATAATTATTATTATTATGTTGTTGTTGTAGTATTTATTTGGTCCACAGGGGCCTCTCAACCTAATGGTATATTAATATTACCCACCTCTACATACTGTTGCAAACATAAACCGTATAATGTAACTATGAGCTGTACTCATAAACAATGGCTATTATTATTGGATGACTGCCTGCCTGCCTGCCTGACCATTTGCCTTTTGATGTAATGTCTGTGCTGTGGGAAGAACCCAAGTGAACTGATAATCCAAAGAATCTCTTACAACACAATAGATCCTAAACAAACTGTGACAGATCCAAAAACTCTTCCAGTGTTAAAATATGTCAAGATGGCTGAGTAAACTATGTATTTTAAATATAGTTCCTTGCTAGTTTTGAAATTTGGTTTCCAAACATTTTGTCACCCATAGTTCCAAGCCTGGATTTTCTTTGTCCTTAGGTCTTCGCACGCAGGTCCTTTCATGGGAAAAAAAAGCAGCAAGTAAACCCAGGTAAGATTGTGAAGTCAGGCACACACTTCCTGTACCCCACACCAAATTATTTTCTCATGGACTCAATTCAGGATTAAAAAATATTCTGGTCATTCTTCTTGACTCAATCTCGACCCCCCTAATCTCAGTCTTGACTCAATCTTGCGCACACACACACCCCCACAGTCTTGGTCTTGACTCAGTCTCGACCCCACTTGCCTCAATCTTAACTCGATCTCGCCTGCCCCCCAGTCTTGTTCTTGAATTTGTCTCGCTTTAGGTGGTCTCCAATAAATCTCCAATAAACACACAACATGCTGTATATGCTCACATGCTGACATCAAGTCAGTTTCTCTATGTTCTCCCCTAAAAAATAACATAGGGATTACAAAACTCAAATAAATCCAGGCAGAATTTATTTTTGAATACATTGCCATGCCTCCCAGGATCAAATTGGGGTTTATTTTTAGCTGCTGTATTCTCTAATAGATAAATATTCCCACAATGTCCCACCGTAAAATATATATGAATGAAAAATTTTAGGTCTTGTGTATTGTTTGCTTGTTGATGATTTCTGTGTGCAAGTATTGTATTTCCTCAGAGGTTGAGTAAACATATAGTAATATAAACCACAAATATGTGCTTCACATAGAAGCAAGCATAAACATGCATGTGGAAGGAAGCGAAGATTTCTAAATTGAGTGCCTGGGATACATCCTTATAATCCACAAGGACCTTTTGGTGGCCGTGTTGAATGAGGATACAGTATGTTATGTAATTGGTCTAATTTTCAATTAACAGGGTTATTGTTCCCTGCTTCAGATCAATCAGAGAGCACATATGGCAAGGTTTTGTGTATGTGCAGGGTATTTTGATTACTGCTAATAAAATGGGATTGTAAGTCTACCATGCACACGTAATTTCCTATAAAAGTTCCAATGCATCCATCTTTATCACTCATTCCATGGTACAACATCTCATCACATGAAAACAATTAAAAACATTTTTAAAACAACTCGTTTGTATCGCGCTGAAGGCACTTGGCAAGAGTAAAAGGAAACCTGCACCTTTGGCATGTCATGTTTTGTGTAGGGCACATACAATCTGGGCCTTCAACTCCCTGAAATGTGCTCCTTATTTGAGGTGCACGCTCTGCGTCTCTCCCTGGCCCCTTCTCCTCCAAACATTTGTCTTCATCTTCAGGAGGGCTGCTGGCTCTGGAGCTGCTGCCAGTTCCATACTGCATGTTTGATGATTAAATGCATTTTGATTTGCTGGGCCGTGTTGTAAACTTCCTGTGTGGTTGCAGCGTCAGGCCCATGTTCTACACATCGCTGCTCCCCAAAGGCCTTGTGTGAACACCATTATTATCAGGGCAAATTAGCCTGGTTAACCCAGCCCTGGTCCAGCTCACTCTTTCTTAACCCCTCATTTTTCACTTTGTCTGAACTGGTAGACCACAGCATTATGGAAGGTGAGCCGCCCTCCCCCTCCATCCACCCCCTGTCCCGGCAGATCCTAACCCATGTGAATATTAAACAGCACCGACTGCAGGAATGCCTCAGCCAAATTGGTAGCAGATGTTGTTGAGGGGGGGGCTGTTTTTTTTTGTTGGGGGGGGGGGGGGTGTTTTGTCTGCAAACGGACCTGTAAAAGATCGCAAGCTTGACAAGTCCTCGGGTGAGCCTTCAAGAAGTGAAGTCACAAAGGCAAGCTATGGCCCTGTATAGTAGCTTTACTGAGGCTCGCTGGTGGCTGGACATTCAACTGGCCATTCAATGGTCAGTTATGAAGAGTCTCAGGAGACAAGCTGAAGAAAGTGTCTAGTTAAAGATGAAATACGACAAAGATGAAGTCCTTGAGAGCGTTTGAGCACCCCCCCCACCACACACACACACACACACACACACACACACACACACACACACACACACACACACACACACACACACACACACACACACACACACACACACACACACACACACACACACACACACACACACACAATTGTAAGCAATGGAGTACAGAATTCCTAGATTGATTGGTGGATAACCTTCTTACCGCCACAAAGTAATGTGAATTTGCTCCATATGGGGAAATTCTTTACTTAGCCCTCAAAGGATTTATCCAGATAATCAAAGACATCATGTCATATTTTTCCACCCGATTTGGTCTTTACGGCCTGGAAGTCATACATCCTTTTACAAGGCAGTGAATGCAGGATTAGATTTGGATGAATTGCATGTAAAATATAATTACAGAACTACATGGGATTCAACAATAGAATATTGAAGTTACCTGCTGGTCCTGTCAGTGCTGACAGGAAGCAGGCCTAGGTGTCTGGGTGTCTGGGACAAGATGAATGACTAGCGCTCGAAGAAAATGATTTCGTAGTTTGTTCCAAATTCGAACCCCGCCATAGCTGGAGGCTATGACTGCCTACATAAACTGTGACACATGTGATTTCTTACTCCCAGCCCAAATTATGATAGTTTGGACTACTGGTGCTCTGGCTCCAAGTCTTCAGAGGCACAGGAAGACAAATTGGTCATGTGCTCAAATAAGTCAGCCAAATGGTGGAAAAAAAGGCTCCTTTCAGTTGCACGTGATATTACAAAAGCACAGCTAACATAATCCCTAAATAAGAATGTTTTAATTCATCCATACATTAGTATTAATTTAAATTCATTCAAGTCAAATTGTGTCAAACTGGTTATACTGTAGTACATCCTTGCTATAAGTGCCAGTTTGGAGGACATGGTAGTTCAACAGATTAAACCGCAACATTTTAATCATGATATTGTGAGTTCACCTCTCTCTTTCTGCCTCTCTTGTGTGCAATCTAATAGCAAAAACACACACAAAAAAAACAATCTCTGAAATTGCATCAGATGGGTAAACCTAACACAGCACCTATTCAATGATACGTAATTTGACATGTAACAAGATGATACTTTCCTTACACCAAAACATGGAGTTCAGATATTTACCCTAAGTGCATGGAAGCAGGCCATTTTAATGACAAGGTGCGGCTTAACATGCGAACTAAACACAAAGGGGTGGCCATGACCCATGTAGGCCATCTGCCAGGAGTCCAATACTGCAAATGGCTGGGTCTGTGTAAGCCCTGGGCTGACAATAAAGTCACTGTGCTTAAAAAGATGCTAACAACCTTTAATGGGAATGAAAGCCACAGCAACAGAATGCCAATCCTGGCTGTTTTCTTGTGGTCCCCGTAGCCAAGACTTTTATCCGCTTCCATCAATTACCCCGTCTGAAGTTGATTAATTGAACACTTAGGGACAAAAGGGAAACTTTTTTTATGAACTTTGGCCAAGACTAACTCGCTGGGTGCAGAGTCTGGTGAAATCAACAGGAACGGTAAAAAAGCCACTATTTCTTTGTCTCTTGATCGTATGAGAAAAGTCAGCATTGAAGTATTTGCCAAGAAATGAAGGTGTGAAATATTTATCTAAATGATGGGGGAAAGAGTTGAAAAGTTGTAGGTTGGTTGGTGGTGTTTGCCACCTGCTGTGGGACATGCATGCGGGGCGCGTGGGGTAAATCTGGGGCCATGGCTGTCAGCAGTCTCTTGGTTATGCATGCTGAGTCGGAGTGTAGATACAAGGGCCAAGAAAAAACACTATGTTGATGACATGATGAGGGCCCTGAGATTTACATGGTCACACTACCACCATCCTCCTACCATGGCATGGCATGGTAGGAGTGTGCGAAAGAGCTATTTGTGTGTGCGTGTGTTGCATGTGTTTGTGTGTGAAGATTTTGTTTTAGGAACAACAGTGGAACGTCTCATGATATAGATAAATCCAGAGTGTCAATGCTTACGGGTGCATTGTTACACTCTCAGAGTTAAATTAACATGCCGACTTTTGCCGCACAGGTCCGGTGTTGTGTGTTGCTCCCTCCTCCCCCAGGGTGGAAGCCCAAACATGACCCCTATAAAGAGAGAGGGATGCCCACTTTCCGCTACCCTCAGCCATGGCAGTCCTGCCTCAGGGGAAAGGGGGCCCCATAATTTATTATTTGTTCCCCTCTTGTTAAGGAAATACTTTCTCAATAGCTCACTCGACTTTGTATATTTTTACAATTCTTATTTTCTTCCCTGATTCAACCCCCCTCCACCTTTTCTCTTATTTATTTGCTTTATAAACACCAGCCCAGTCGCTTACTTCCACACCGCCTTGAAGAAACCCTAAAAAATGACTTTTCTCCTCACTGCGGACAGTGTTTATTTGCCCGGGCGATCTGGCAGGGATAAGGGTATTTTGGGGTTACCTGTGTGTAGGTGGAAAGCAAAGTTGTGTCATACAAGCTGACCTGGATACCATTACCTCAGGCCTTAATCAAATTCCTCAGGTGCAAATTGAAGATATGTTGACTGATACCATGAGCTCAGATTTCATAATTCATGGTCCATGGTTCTGTCACTCTTCACTTGAAGGCATTCCAGTCAATGGGATGTTATGGACTCAACAGTTGCTCAGTCAGCATGAGCAAATCATTTGTAAATCCTATACTGAAGCATTCAGTCTTCATATACTGTATACTTTAGTTTAGGCTAAGGGAGCCAGTTCCAGTTATTTCCAATTACTTCTTTGTTTGTTGGTGTTTGCCAGTTCGTATAATGGCTTCTTTTACCCCCTCCTCCACACAACTCATCAAGGCCAAAGGGATGAAAAGGCCAAGGCCCCTTGCTGACCACTGACCCATGACGCAGCTTTGAAACTCTCCTCTCAAATCAAATTGTCCGGCTTGAAGGAGCAGAGGTGCCAGAGTCCTGCCCCAGGCCACTCATTGTCACAGCCTGGATTTTAGGGGTTAAAAGGCATTTCTTTCAGTTGTCTTATGATGGACGGCAAGCGAAAGCAGGGGGGTTTTAGGCATTTCCACGCTCATGAAAGAAGAATGGTGGAAATACCTTAATCGTGAAATAAAAGCGGTTGCAATCGGTTGCATCACCAATCCTAGAGCTATACTGTATTCTGATAAGGGCATTACGATGAAGAAAAAGTCACATGTAGAGAAGAGGGGCAGAACGTCAAACATTTTCAAAAATAGAAGATGTAGCCTACAAGCTTGTAGCGTGGCACGAAGTGACGTGTTGTGAGCTTGTATATCTGCTATTTTTGAGAAATTTACTGTTATAAATCCTAAGAGTTTTCTGAAAAACTATATATTTAGCTAAAATGACACAGATGCTTTCCCGGTTTTAATGGGCTAAAATAGTGGTATGTTCCATATATTTGTGGAGTTTTGAAGACATTCCCCCCACCTTTCCTCATGAGATGGGCCTCAGAGCGACAGAGTAACTAAAAGAGGGAAATACAAGTCTTCATGGCAAAAATAAATGTGGCCCTCTTTCCCAAGAGACGAGCAGAGGAGACAGATATTTTAGTATCAACCGTGAGGCCAAGAGAGAGCGACCCCTTGGGGTCAGGGGAACATAGTGGTTTGTGGATATACATAGTTTTACTCCATGCAAGTTGTATAGGATGGAAGGACTGAAGGAGCTTATGTCTCCTAGATCCAGTCTTCTGACGACATGACTGAGTACTGCGGCCCTGAGAAAAACAGACACAGTGGCTTCCTCCCGGGGCTGGCCGTGTTTCACGTCCGGACAATTAAACAAGTCACTGCAGCCGTGCAGCCCCAGCCCTCATCTCCAGACACTGATCTCACTTAATGCAGAGGGTAACTTCTCGAGGGGTTCGCTGGCTGTGGCTAATCTTATCTGATCCGTTATTAGCGGCATTTTTCATCTTTATGGCCGAGCTAACAAGCCTTTGATATCATTAATAGCTGGGAACGTTCACATCGTAGGTTAAGCATGAAGATGAATGAAGGAAGCACCATGGAACATAAATCATCCTCTGTTCTGTGCACGGAAAGGGTAGCCTCTCTGCCACAAGAATCCCAAGTGTATTATTGTCATCATATTACGCTAAACAGTCACAAAAGAAAAACACTCCGAGTTGATATAAGCAGAGGGTTTATTATATTCATTATCTTCCCTGGTAGAGTACTTTATAGTCACATATAAAATACTCAATGAAAGAATTGTCACATGGTTATTTCAAAACAGGGCAGAAAATTGCCACCGTGCCTTTTCAAAAGAAGCAGAATTAATAAAACAGCCGTATCTTTTAAAGCCATCCAGGTGCGCATTCTGTTGAAACAGCTTCATGAACCATTTGCAAACTAAACATGCTGCAAGTACACATGACCAGTTTGACTGCCAATTATGTGTAAAGACAACATGAACACATGACTTCATTCACTAGATGACTGTAAAAGCTAAACAAAGTTGGTCTGCCTTGACTGGCTGAGAGCATCTTATCAGCGAGTGGAGAGGGCAGAGGTTAAGTGCTGGTGATCGGACTTCATTTGACTGATGGGTGAGGAGGGGGTATCAGGAACAGAATGATTCTACGGAGCCACGCGCTGGGGAGGTTTTTTCCTCTATCTAAGTGTGTGTGTGTGTGTGTGTGTGTGTGTGTGTGTGTGTGTGTGTGTGTGTGTGTGTGTGTGTGTGTGTGTGTGTGTGTGTGTGTGTGTGTGTGACTTAAGAAACTGTCCTCTCCTTAAACTCCTAGATCACAGACACACTCACACACACACACACACGCACACACGCACACATCTAGTATGAATACACACTCATGGCATTACCATCCCCCAGCCTATTTTAGACAGTTCCATCTTTCTTGTGGTCTGGGGGTCATCTGCCAGCGACCTGTTATCAATGGCCTTGCCCGGGCCCCCAGACGGCATTAATCTCTCACGAGAAGTTTACATCTGTGCTCAAATTGCGGTCGGGGGTGCTTTAACCTTCATCCCATACGTCCGAACTGGGTCTGGTTTTTTAGCCGTTGTGCGTCTGCTCCTGATCGGTGTGTGGGGGGAGTCTGTCCGTTCTCCAGTCAGTCCATCTGTCTCCAGTCACAGGCCACACAGCCTCGCCTCCTCTTCCTCCACCAGACCCCTGAGAGACAGAAAGTAGACAAAACACAACTTGGAGATGACCTGTTTAATGTATAGAAACACATTGAGGGGAAGCGCACACAGGATGGCAGTGACAGTGATCACCAGTTGCCTCTTTTCGGTGTGCAGAAGACATCTGTACAGGGCATGTTCCTTAGCTGTTTGCAGCTCAGTTCATGAACAGAACACCCTCAGAACAGACTGAATTACCGAACAAAAGGCTCACATCAACACATGAAGTCCATTTGGACTGCATCTGCCCAAAACCACACTGGGAATCTTCCACAGGCAATGTGCCACCCAGGACCGGCAGTCTAGGGTCGTTACTCGTTAGTGTCTGTTCTGCAGTCAGCATCAACAACTTCATTTCTTATTCATGGTTTTAATCATGGATGACAAAACACGGTAAATAAAAAGTAAGGATTGAGGGAAAAAAACACTTGGCACAGACTGTTTGCCTTCCGTGCACCTTAAATGTCTGTTGGGTAAAAAGTGGGTTTTAAAACTACGGCGAATGCGGTGTGTGTGTGTGTGTGTGTGTGTGTGTGTGTGTGTGTGTGTGTGTGTGTGTGTGTGTGTGTGCATGTGTGTGTGTATCTGTGGAGTGACTTTAACAGGCTGGTGTAGAAAGGAACTGGCAGTGACCCAGTGCTCCGCTCTGACAATGTGAGATCCTCTTTGCCCATTCTAATGAGGCTTTGTGTGGGGCTGGCCTCTTCCTGAACGCAGGCCTACAAGGCATGATGGAAGGGCTAACCGCTAAGATGGGGGGGGGTCTGTAGGGGTGATCTGTGGCAGGAGGATAGGACCGCCGACGTGCGTCACTCTACATATCAGCATAGCAGATGGTGAAGCATCCTGAACGGAAGGAGGCCATGACATAAATGTCTTGAAGGACGCATACAGGAAATTGCATCACACTCTGTTTGTGGGTTGGGGAACTGCTTTGACCCCAGTTGGTCAATGATGTCAGCTCTTTCTTTATCAGGGATATCCAGGTGATGTTATGTCGGGTCACACTCAGATAATACTGGACAGGATATAATCAAAATCATGTGGTTTCTGGAGGACCATCAGTGGCGATCAACCCCAGAGGCAACTTTGTGCATTACAGAGTGCAGACAAAAACAATAGGCTTTTACTTAATTTCAGCTCAGCAAAGTATCGATTATAGAATCTTCCCTATCAAAGTTAATGCTGTTTGCTCCATGAAATGTTTTCTAAAATGAGTCTAACACAATTGATGTAACATCACAAGTTTGCAATGGAATAGCAAATAATCTTTGACCCAGAACTTGGCCCAGCAGAGAATCTGACCTGTAGGCAGCAATTTCAATGTCTCTGGCCATCTTCTCATTTAGCAGTTCCTTGTAGTCCTCACACTGCTCCTGCATCTGGGATTGGAAGTCAGCCTCCTGGTGCCTCATCTCCTCTAAGGTACACTGAAGAACACACACACACACACACACACACAAAGGGAGGGAGAGAGAGGGAGGGGGGACAAGATTAGAATAGAACTCCTCCCGACCACCACAGCTGTGATTAAAGGTGCGTGGGCGATAGTCACAGTTTATCGCCTTACCTCCAGATCGTCAATCTCCTCCAGGTACGCTGTTTCCTTCATCTCCACCTCCTCCTCCATCTCCTCATTGCACTTCTCAAGTTCCGCGAGCTCCTTCTCCAGCTCTGCACTCTGCAGACGTTCATTCATAACATGTCCAAATACACGGAAAAACACACACATAAGCCGTCCCAATAAAACGGAACGGCAGAGATAAACCGATAGATCATGCTCCTTCTTAAAAAAAAAAAATCGCACCCCCCCCCCCCCCCCCACAATCCCAATGTCTGAGGCACTGTCTCCCACTGTGGGTAATTACAGCAATCACAGAAGTTCAACAATTAGCTGTCACAGCCAGATGGGGATGGAAGGCGGGCTTGCTCGTCTTTCAGCTCAGATCAGAGGGGAGGAGGAGGAAGAGAAGAGGAAGAGGAGGGGGGGGGGGGGGGGGTTACTACTCACAGGCTGATGATGACTTTACAACCTGGCCATCTCACTTACTCACACACACACACACACACACACACACACACACACACACACACTCTCTTCTACCCCGGCATGATAAGTGAGGCCTGGCCTCTTGCATGTGCAATTGTGCAATTGTGCATGTGCATGTGCATGTGCATGTGCATGTGCATGTGCGTGTGCGTGTGTGTGTGTGTGTGCGTGTGTGTGTGTGCACACACACACACAGGCATGTATGGATGTTGCCAGTGAGCTGCTCTATTATATACATCTCTGCGTCAGGCCTGATTTCATCACAATCTGTTTGTTTGGCCATGTTGTGTCTCAGCGAGAAACTGGACCTGAGGCATTCATCACAAGCACAGAGAGATAGGGGGGAGAGAGAGAGACAGAGAGAGAGAGAGACAGAGAGAGACAGCGAGAGAGAGAGAGAGGAAACAGAGCAGATCAAGCCCTCCTGTCCATCCGTCAGGGCTTGGAGTTGAACAGAACGAGGGTTCGTGTGCAGCATATATGGGGGCGCTGGCTGCAAGAGCTCAGCTGTGGTTACGGAGGGCACTGTTTATTTAAAGAGTCGGAGGCAGTGCTACGACCGCAGTTAATGAGAACCAAACCACCACGTTTGTCATGGACCAGGGCAAGGTGTCGGCTGCGGTCTGACCGCTGATTGATCACCTGGCGACGGAGGTGAACTGTGAGCAGTTACTTACTATTAGTGCAGAGTCACCGGGCGAGTGCATACGAGTGGCAGCTGTTGTGGTTCGCCCCTCAATTGATCTCTTACTCTTAGCGGGCCTACTACAGAGCCTACATTTTTGCTCCAGGAAGCGACTCTCTTATGACCATTTTTCTCTTATCGCAAAAAAAAAAAGCATACAGTTTAAAGGTGGCAGCTGACGGAGTATTTTCATTCTTCCACTTGGGGAGGAAGTCTTCAGAGTGTGGCACTTTAAGAAGTTTATGATGAAAGCGGGGGGAGCTCTCTGCACTGTGGAAGACTGTCCTTTAATAACGGAGGCAATAAATCCCAGTTTGATCCAAAGCAGAACCCTTCACGTGTCCTGCTGATGTGTCCAACAGAGTAAACACTCCGGTCAGCAGGATCCCCCACACTCTGTTGGTCTACTGTCACTCAGTGGCCCCCCTATATCCCTTCCCTCAGCTTTCTGTGGGAAACCATTCATTCTCGCCATTACATCTGATTTAGTAGCTGGCGGCCGACGCGGAGCGCATTGCGGGTTCCGAGCCTGAGAATGTTTTTTAAAGTACAGTTACAGAAGGAGATGGATGGCTGAGCGGTTAGCCGTGGAAAGATTTCAAATGACAGGTGAAGGAAGTGTGGAAAAACGCAGTTAGAAAAAATAAAAACAATATAAGGGGAGGCCGCTCACCAGCTTCTTCAGTTCGTTGGGGTCTGTCATCTGGCGCAAATCTTTGGCATTGACCTTTGACCCCGCCGCTTCCAACTGTTTTAATTCTCCACCGATGGGAACCACCGCTGATGAGGATCCGCATTCATCCTGGAAAAAAACATTGAAAGGCATTTGCATCTACAATAAACATTCACAGTCGCACTGGGAAATGCACAAGAGCGTTTGTTCTAAGATGTGAAGTGCATCTCGAAGCACAATCAGAGACATTCATGACTCAGCCCCTCCCACAGTCTGATCTTGACACAGCCGTCCCTCCTTGTGCCCACCATATCCCTGATTAGAGGGAACAAATGACACAGCAAATAAGCGGCATGAGGGTGCACAGGTGTGTGGGAGCCAGCCAGCCATTACCATTACCATTCAACCCTGATGGCAATCATTTTAGCACTGAGACAATTGCACCTTGTAATGGAGGCAGGCGCAGATCTGTGACCAGCTGGCAGGGGAGGGGAATGGAGGTGGTTGGGGAAAGGGAAGAGTGGAGGTGGGCGTGGGGAGGTAAGTGGAAGAGAGAACGCCAATTGCTGGAGGGGGATTGGGGGAAATAAGAGATGAGGTCCATTTTGAGTCATTTAACACTCCCAAAAGAATGCATTGTGGCTGCAGATTGCACCATGATTTGCGCATCACTTGCATGAACGGCTTAAGTTTTCCGAAAGATATTGTGCTAATGATATGAGAGAGCAACACCATCATCCATAAAGTTTTGCAGCTTAAGTGCACTTTGCCCTTGATTTCCATGTGAATGCAATTATGTGGAAAAGTATAATGGTGGCTTTTGCGCCACACTATATATTAGTGTGCTGTCTCTGACTGTCACAGAGGAGTTTGTGGAGCTGGTGGTGAGGCGTTATGTAGGCCTAGCAAAAGCCTGAAAAGGAACAATGCCAGTGTAGCAATCATTATGGTTAATTTTATTTGTGCCAATGGACTGAACCACTGGCAATTTGATGCTCTTTTGCCTAAAATTATTATTTTCCACAGCATATTGGTTGAGAAGAGGAACTGTGCTCGAATGTTTCTTTTAATTAGGCTACATCTGGAAATTGGACTATTCATGAAAGACATTGTTTTTACAGACAGTGCTTGAATTGGGCCGTTACTCACTGGTCCAGTACCAGTTTTGCTTACTTTTGCCCGCCTGAGCACCCCTATTACTTATAAGTACATCACATACCACCACTTACTGCTGAATCTAGGTACGGTGTTGTGAAGCCCAGCTATTTCCTAAGCAATTTCAACTGTCACAAAGTTGGATTCAGTGCTTAACCATGACATATGAGACCAAAAAAGTACAAAATAAGTGGCAGCGATAATAAACAGAGTAGCAATGTCCACACATTAAGCTCATCCTATCCTATATTAAAATTGGTTTAAGGGAGGATTGGCTGGCCGGCCGGCTAGAGGGCGGGCGGGCCTCTGACGTTACGCTCATGTCACCATGACTCAGCCATAAACATATAAGGAGTTCCCAATGCAGCTACGCCCAAGTATGTAGTGTGTTGTCTAACCTCAATGTGTCGTCATGCCATCAGGTGCAAACAAATCACTAAAGGGGGCATGCGCATATATGGGCATATACTGATGACATCAGGGATCTCCATATATGGGCATGAAGGGACATGGACTGACAGATACAGAGATCTCCATATATGGGCATAAAAGGGACAAGGACTGACAGATACAGAGATCTCCATACATAGGCATTTCAGACGGATTGGCGCTGCGACGTAGGTGAGCGAACTCTAGATGTTCGGGCCGCGTACAACAAACCAAAAAAAAGTGTGTACTCCTTTTGTGAATTCACCCCTCAAGTTAAATGAACACTCTGGATTTTGCTGTGCAGGGACCCCTTGTGAAGGAGCCCTAGGGGGGCTCACACACAACCAGTGGTGCTGAGGAGCCTGGGAAGGCGGCCAGCGGTCTGATTGCTGCCCTGACCTCTGAATGGGGCAGACTTCCTCAGCTCAGAGAGGGTCAGACCCACCGGAGCTACAATCTGACCCCAGCACCTCCTCACTTGTAACACACACACACACACACACACACACACACACACACACACACACACACACACACACACACACACACACACACACACACACACACACACACACACACACACAAAGCTGTTCTGTTCTGGCCCAGAACAGCACCTTAGGTTCTCAAGTTCTACCCAGTTGTTGTGTTAAGAGGGAAAGAAAACAAGTGGGACTGTCCCTTTGCGCAGCGTAAAAACTCTGATTTACGTCAGGACGTGACCAAACGTGTCAGAAGGAGCGATGGGGGTGACGTGGTGAAAGTAGGAAGCATTAACCAGCCACTGGGAGGACAGGAGGGTGGCGGCTGGTCTCTTGTTGGTACGGGTGCATGTGTTTGTGCAGACATACATGTGTAAAATGGTAAATTATGTTTAAGGCTTGGTGTTTTATGTTGCACTGCAAGTGGCTGAGGGGGAACAGTATTTCATATTCTTTATGTATGTAAGTGCAGAGGGCAATTGACAAATAAAGTGATTCTCTTGATGGTGTATTTATATAGCCCTGGTCCAGAGTGTTAGTGAGTTCTCTCTAACTCACAAACGCTCTGGACCAGGGCTAGTATTTATATCGTCTTTCTCCAAAGCAATTTCTTTCTACAATTTCAACGTGCATTGCATTCATCCGACCAGCCGTGCAAGGCACCAACCTGCTCTTCGGGAGCAGTTGGGGATTCAGTGTCTTGCTGAAGGACACTACGACACAAAGCCAGAGGGATCCGGGTATCGAGCCGGGGCTCGAACGGAGAACCTTCAATTCTAAGATGGCCACTGTACCTCCAACCGTGTGTGAGCCTGCAGGTGCTACCAGATTCTTATATCATCACTGTCAGGCAGATACCTTCTATCTCCATATTTCATCTTAAAAAATATTTTCATAAATTAATGCCTTAATTTATAGTTTGTCATATGACAGTGTCATATCAACAGTAGCCAATCTACACGTTCACAAATATCATAAATAATTGACCAATGTAAAGTATTAATAATAGCTTGTGTGACAAAATAATAATTACAGTGGACCCACTGGAACACAGCTTATTTCTTCCGGTTTTGGACATACAGTACAAGGATTCTGCCCAGCAGCGGCGGTATGTGTCTGTTTTCTCCTATAGTGTGCTGTGTGCCGTACCTCCAGGCACTCTGCCAGCTGGCAGTAGTATTCCTTTATGGCCAGGGCTTGTGTGATGTCAGGGCTGCAGAATTCTGTACCCGCCACTGCTAACGCTGTCCCTTCAACCGGGTCCGTCAAATCCTCCACTTCCTACACACAAAAATACATACACATTCAAAAATAAATACAAACACAGACAGTCACACACATACTGTATACAGTATATATAATGTATAGTCTACTATATAGTCTCAAGTTCATCCACTACAAGAATCATTATCATCAGCGCAGCAAAAGTTTACTGTAAGGGGAATGTAATGGCCACCAATTTGCCTAAGGCAATACACTGTTCTGGACGTGCTGATAATAACAGCAGTTAATAAAACAAAGGGGACTCCTGTGTTCGGTCGGTGTTCACGTTTCCCCGCACAGAGAGTTATCGAGTTATCGTGTCCCAGAGGGACTGTGTTAAACACCAGGCAGCCCGGCGGCCTTCTCCAGCAGAAAACACAGCGTGATGGAGTTGCCTCCATTTCCTCTCTCTTGCCTTCATGCCTCTACAGTATGACTGAGGCTGGGACGTGTCTGTCATCCCCCTGGTGAGGCAGGGAATACAGTAGAAGATGGGGAGGGGTCTGTGTGTGTGTTTGAACTGAACCCTCTGATGCAACTACTGTAGGATGCTTGTACCGTGCTCCAATCTTCCCCCCAGTATCACTGTTGCTCCTGGCAACAGGGACACTTGCAAGGTGACTGAGGTCACAGACCACAGCTGTGTTGTCACCTCAGGACCGGGCATCAGTCCAACACTCCCGATTGGCCTAAGTGCTGCATCTCGAGTCAATTAAAGGCTATAAACTCTTCATTACTTACATCATGCTGTAGCTATCGTGTTCTGGTTCTCACCGTTGCGTGTTGGGCCTCCATGTTTGCCAGCTGCCCTTCATAGATTTCCACTTGCTCTCTCAGGGCCAGACAGTCTGCTGTCACTGCATCCACTTCCTATGTGGTGAACAGAGAATTGAGTCACAAACAACAATCATAAACCAAATCAAGCTCTGTTGAACTGACTCGGTTCAATCGAAACCATGACTAACTAATACAAATGTGCAAATGTTTAAAAATAAATAAATAATGCATTTAACATTCGATTCCTCCTGTGTGTGTGTGTGTGTGTGTGTGTGCGCGTGCGTGTGTGCTGGTCAAGTTACACAGTACCGATTCGATGGAGCATGCCAACATCCACCACTGTGCAACACTGCCAGTACCAGGCCCAGTGCAGCGTGGGCACTTGAGCACATCGACAGGATGAGGAGAACAATAGAGACCCACCTTAAGTACCACCATCAGTACCAGCACAACCACCGCAATGCAGAGGAAGGGGGAGGAGGAGGAGGAGGAGGAAGAAGAGCAGGAAGATGCAAAGGAGGCTGGCTAGGGCTAATTAGAGACAAAAGATGTGTCCAGCAATCCATTCGCCGGCAGGGGTTCTAAAGCTCATATAGGCTTTTTAAGTGGCTGATTAATTGGCGACAAATTAAATCACTGCATTTACATTTGATTGGTCACAAAAATGGCGGAGGGGGGGGGCAGTAGATAGGGCTTCTGAGACGTACTTTGGCGGCAGGGGGCGAGGTAGCTAGCCTTGTGTCTCGGTTCAAACATGAGCGAGCACTTGCAGAGACTGGCGTGCTCCACCGCATGCTGTGCACTGACAACAAATCCTCTGCTCTCCCCCCACGGCATGTCATCATGCCTTCTGTTTGGAATCTCGAGTTTGATTCAGGGGCCAATGTCAGATCCAGCCCCTTCACATTGTTTTGTTGGCTCGACTAGACCAATGTTAGCACAGAATCCTTCAAAAGCAAACATCCACTAACAATTAACTTACAAAATATCCTGTGCCTATACAGGAGTTGGTGTTAGATTGTGTAAAGAAGTGACTGGGAACACCACAGGGTTGAAGGAATAATATCAGACGATAATACCAATGATAAGTCGATGGAGCCTCATTTGCTGGACACCAACAAAGCCGTCCATCCCTTGTTTCATCCCTAGCCAGTGTTAGTCTATCACCATGTTGAGTGATCAGCAAGCATGCTTCTTTCATAGAAGAACTACGGGGTAGCATCCTCTCCTCTTCCCCCATCCCCCTGGCTAATTCCCACCAAGCTTTGCAACCTTCCAGGCAGCTGCTTCCTATTCAGAAACTCAGCCCTCTGCCAGCCAGCACATTACTGTCTGCGTTACATCTGTAAGGGGGAAATTAAAGCCTACATGACTCAATGAGGAGACATGGAATCAGCTTCCCTCACATCTGGCCATGGCAAGGAGAAGATGGGCTGCAGCATGTGTGTGTGTGTGTGTGTGTGTGTGTGTGTGTGTGGTGGGGGTCTCAGGTTGCACCGTGGCCACCGGCCCAGACTGTGTGAGTGACGGTGATCAACACCATTTGGGCAGAGCAACAGAGGGAGCAGCTGTACTGTGCTCCACCAGCAGAGCATGCAGACAGAGACAGAGACAGAGACAGAGACAGAGAGACAGAGAGACAGAGAGACAGAGAGAGAGAGAGAGAGAGAGAGAGAGAGAGAGAGAGAGAGAGAGAGAGAGAGAGAGACTGCTGCGGTATGGGAACACTGCCATCTAGTGCCCACAGGGCATTATTGCAATTAAGGTGTGCAAGGAGCGTTCTGTGCACAGTATTTGCTCTCACTGGATATACAGTAGATGGGCACTAACAAACATCTGATCTGGTCCAGTAGAAAGGTTGCAGGTCGACAGGGGACATATAGGTAGTATGACTCACTGTCCTATCTGTCTGTGCATGTTGTTATAAAGCAGAGCATTGTATGTCCTTCTGAATGGAAGCTGTCTTTGTATCAGGAGGCACACCAGACGCAGGTTTTTACCACAGAAACATCCTGCCGTTCCAGGTGAACGAGGGTCTTCTGATTGACAGCTATCTCATGCTCTTGCTGCAGACATTCCAGTTCTTTCTTCAGCTCCTCGGTGTCACACAGGATGTCATCCTGTAGGGGGACACAGAATAGACAGTGATGGCCCTCGACAGGTCTGCAGGTTAGACAGCACTGCCGCTGTGACAGCTGACGGGCATCGGTAAGATGCAATGCAAACGTAGCACCATGGCGGCATGTCACAGAGACTTAGATGTTCTCAACCTGTGGGTCGGAACTCCCAGGGGGGGTATTTTGGGGGGGTCCCCAGATGACAGTGAAGTGTCAGTTTAAGGACTTTTAAGACCCTTTTAATACCTAAAAGTATTTAATAAAATTAAGAGGGCAAAGAAAAAGACCATTACAAATTTAAAAAAATTGCCGATCTACAAGCTCACAGTTGTAGATCTGCTATTTTCACAACATTTATCTGTAGAACGAGTCAAACTAAATGTAATGCCTCAACTCCTACATTCCAAACAAGTGTTTATCAGGGTTGGGGGTCCCTATTCAAATATGATTATTTTGGGGGGTCACAGCCTGAAAATGTTGAGAACCACAGACTTAGACTTAGCTAGATCAGGGGTTTTCAACAAGTGGTCGGTGGACCACTGGTGGTCCGTGAAGGTATTGCATGTGGTCCCTGATCATGCATTTAGTAATGTAGGAAGGTGAAGATTTTTTATTTTATTTTTTATTTTCTTCCACGGAACTGGTGACCTATGATGACGCATCAATTACTTTCAGTCAGTTACTGGGAAGTCGAGGGTCAAGAAAATCTACAGAAAATGGGAGTTAGAATGTCAAGAAGGGGAAGTGTACCGGTCATCATTATTAGGAAATGTGCCCATATAATCGCATGTGTCTGCTCACTCGTACATAAGATACAAATCAATAGATCAGTTAACATGAGTTTATTGGAATGTTGGATAAAGTAAGAGAATGGAATAAGGGTAACTGTGGGATAGGAAATAGATCAGTGGTTCTCAACCTTTTTTTTTATAGCTCTGGACCACTCGCATGTTTCAGTTAAATAATGCCACGGCTTGATATAATTTGTTGCACATAGTATGGTGCAACGAATTAAATCAAGCCCTTAACAGTCATAAGCACTAATCTTAACCCAACACGACAGTGGTCCCCAGGTTGATTCAGTCAGGGTGGTGGTCCCTCGTTCACAATCAGTTGAAAACCCCTGAGCTAGATCATCAGAGATAAATAGTTAAAATACCTAGACACAGCATAGACCACCAGGCAGAGCCTTAAAAACAACTTTAACCATGGCATTGCTATTTTGGTCAAATTTTCATTACTCATCGTATGACGATAAAGTATGAAGTATAGAGCTTAAGAGGTTCTGTGTAACCAAATGTATGTATGTATGTATTTGGCATGGCCCGCATCTGAAAAGATTTTGTGCCAGGGAAGGGACCGCCATAAGAGAAGACTCGTGTTAAACATTTTCAAAATTATTCCAAATGTTTCAACATTTTTTAACACACCATTTTTGAATACCGGTAGCCAAAGTATAAAATAGGGTTAAAGTGGTTTAACAGATTTTGCTGATATATTATTAATCCATTTTGCTGGGGACCCCCTTGAACCCCCTCAAGGACCCCACTTTGAGAAGCAGTGTTGTACTTACTCTCTCCCTCTCTAGTCTCACCACCACGGCATCCAGGCTGTAGTCAGCCACAGCCACGGTGGTGGTGGTAGTGGAAGAAACCTGTTGGCTGTTCTGCTGGTCCTCTAGGTCCATGATCTTGCATTCCAGAGACTCATTCTCCAACTCAAAACAACGTGCCTGCAGGACAGAGAGAGAGACTGCTAAAAACAACTGAAACCAAACACATGATGGATGAACAAAATCATTCCCCAACACCAGACATCGCAAATAACAAAAATTGGGAAAGGTGCCATAGTCCAATTCGTTTAGAATGCTGTTTGCTGCCCTCCAAGGGTAAAAGACTGCTGAAGGGCTCACCTTAGTACATTGTGACGTGTAAGCAACACAGCTGCAGCTGATAAACTTGCTTTAAGTGATAGATTTAGGTAGGTTTTGTTAAAAGGCTCTATATCCTGATAGTAATCATTGCTATAAAGTGTTTGTTCAGTAACAGGGGCCTCCCCGTCTCTCCAGCTCTTTAATAAACAGAAAATACATTTTCAGATGGGTCACCAATTCCGTCCAATCGGAAGAGAGAACCCATTTATCAGCTTCCATTTCCAATTTACCAATTTAGTCTGCTAATTTATTTTGTTTCATCACTTCCAATTTCACTTGCTTATCTGCAGGAGTTCTCTTTCTTGATTGGATCAAGTGGGTATCCCGTCCTGGAAATGTATTTTCTGTTTATTGAAATGCTGGACAGATGGGGAGACCACTGTTACTGTACAAACATTCTATATTCTATAGCCTCTTTTTCACAAGATCAGAATAGCATGTTTTTACCCTTCTGTAGTTTTTGACCTTTAGAGGGCAGCAAACTAACAAAATAGACTATGGTTTCAGTCAATCAGTCTCTGAAATAGTTCAGTTGGACCAGTAGATGTCTTGGTCTTTTCCAGCCTTACCAGTTCAATAAGTCTGGCCAGGCGGTCATTGAGGGTAGCGATGATGGTGCGCTCCTGGGCAAAGCGGCTCAGACCCTCCTTATTGATTGCCTTGGCAGCTACAAAGTCTAGCTTGTCACAGTCACAATGATCGGCAGCTGCACTCCTGTAGGAGGGACAGTGTACAAAGGACTGACCTGATGTTGCACAAACATTTTATACTTTGTAGTACGACAATGTTGCGTGCCGAAAATAGCCGATATACAAGCTCACAGCTTGTAGATCTGCCATTTTTCTTTTTGCCCAAAGAGGCGCAATTTTGAAAGTGGTTAATCCTCCCTCATCAAGAATTTATATAAATGATGCACACACATACAGACAGACGGGTGACAAAATTAAAGGAAAAACCAACATAAAGTGTCTTTAGTAAGGCGTTGGGCCACCACAAGTTGCCATAACAGCTTCAGTGTGGCTTGGCATGAACTTGAGAACTCTACTGGAGGAATGGAACACCTTTCTAACAAAAGATATTCTCTCAGTTGGTGTTTTGATGATGGTGTTGAATAGTGCTGTCTGTCTAACACAGCAGTCCGAAATCTCCTATAGGTGTTAGATTGGGTTGAGATCTGGTGACTTCAGGGGGCCATAGCTATGATTCACATAATATTTTATACTCAACAAAACAAGATTCAAAGACACCTCGTGCCTGCAGGATGAGGGACATTGTCATCCTGGAAGAGACTATTCTCATCAGGATAGAAATATTTAATTATGGGATAACGGTGAACAAGGTAACTTTCATGCCAGGAATCCAAAGGTTACTCACTTACAGAGCATGAATATGAGGTTAATTGCTTAATTGTATCATGCAGTCCACATGTATGGAAGCAGATGCATTTGCCATGTTTCTCCATTCTCAGTTATTCAAGTCTTTCCTTTAATTTGTCACCCATCTGTAAATACAAGCATAGAGCGATGCACCGATGTGCAAATTTGGATGGTCACATTTTAGCAATGCAAACTAAACAAGGAGAATCAGAATAAACACTACTGTAGGCTACGTCCTGGCTTCCTCTAGTGAATGCTTTGCCCCTCCCATATCATGTCAGTGTAAATTAACACTGTTGAAGATGATGACATCACCACATGCAGAAAAGGCATTCGTCATCTTTCTTCAAACATTCCGTTGGCACTAAACAGGCGCACTTACACCGCCCTGAACACACAAGAACCAATCCCATGACAGAATACAACTACATACAATAATACTATGCATAAGATGATGAGTAATATAATTGTGTAATATTCTGTTTAGTTTTGCTGTATACATATGTATCACATGTCCTGCAAAAGCAAATCTCCCCATTTAAACATCGTTACTACAGACATATAAGCCCTATTTTATACAATTTGTTATTGAAAATAGTGAAAATAGCAATCCACAAGCTCACAATTCGCCGCATTCGACTTGCATCATTCAAAACATGTAGTGAACTTGTAGATCTGCTACTTTCAAAAATCTTTGCCATTTTTATTTTGAAAACTTTTGAAATATATTGGTTTAAAGTGGTTAAACTGTACCGAGTAATCATTCCAAAACCTGAATGTAGTACCTTATACCAAATCAACCCCATTTTACATTCTATTCAGTCTAACCCAAATCTGGTCCCAAGTCTCGGCCATTACAGAGAATCATACCGACCTGGTGGAGGCGCGGTACTGCCCTGCACACTGCATGCTGGACCCCCCATTTTGGCTCCACTGGGCTTCCTCAAACAGCTTGCGGTATGAAGACACTCTCAGCATGGCCATGGCTTTGGGAAGGGTACAGGTTAACGTTGAGAACAACAGGCAAATGGTGACAGCGGTTCTAAGCTGGGGTTCTTATACTTGCAGGAGACGGAAATGTTGCACCGAGGTGACAGATATTTCATAGGACATCACTGGGACCAACTATAGGACCCAGCATCAGTCAATAAGGATTTGTCACATGGGTGGGGACTGAGCCATAACAACCATGTTGTTTTCCCTACATTGTGCCTTCTTCAGAGCCTGCAAACAGGGTGTGCTCACTGACTGGGCTTCTGTAATAACAGGAATTATTTGAGAGAATTGGTCACGGCATCAATAACCTCTTTGTACATAGTTTTATTTCTGTTAAATAAATTAAAAGTACCAAAAATCCTAAAAGTTTAAAACAACAGTTTTTCTTTGCATAACGTACCATTACTTAATACAACAGACCAAAACCCCAGGCATAAAGAGATGAGATAAACGACATGACCATTATAATACATCAGATGGTACAAAGGCATAGACCATATTCACAAAGTGGGCCCTTTGCTGTATCCCAGCCCTTGGATGCCTTGTGAATATGGTCTATAGGGACAACACTTCCTTCAAGATGTGAAATAAGGATTTTTTCAGAATATATGATTATTGTGAGTAGCTGTGCTACTCATGCACACTTTGCCGAATTCGTACCCATCACAAAACTTCCTTAGAGGTTATGTCACCTTTTGGCAAAGCTTAGCCAGCACTTAAGTCTAACTGCTCCGAGCAATGCCTAACCATGCCTATCTGGGGAATTTACTTTACAGACCTTAATTAGGCGGCAAAGCTACATGAAAATGAGCAATTGTAGCCCAACGGGGACCTAAAAGACTTGATCCACATGTAAGCGCTGTAATTGTCACAAACAAAATGTGTTCCCATTGTACCCAAAGAGAGATTCCTTTGAACCGACAGAGATCCTGTAGTGTCTCATAAGTAAACGTGTAGGTTTTTCAGGTGTGACAAGCTGGCAGAAGATACGGAGCGCAGGAGACTAGTGTCACATAACAGATATTTTAGGCATATTATGATGTCTGAAGAGCAAAGAGGAAAATGTAGTGTTCGTTAGTTACTTATTCCATAACCAGAGCGAATGAAAAACAAAAAAAACAAATAAGTATTTACTCTGTGGCACAAAAAGATGAAGGTGTACAAAAGCAGGTTTAGTCCTGACGAGTAATGAACCATTAATAGCGCTGCATCATACAAAGCTACAGGAGACTTGGCATTATGCAGGCCCATAAAAACAATGAATGTGACACTTATGCTTGCAAAATGACAGAGACACTCATAAAACACATCAAGATATTGACAGTACCACCCATATGACAAACAGGATGCACACATGTAGACACCAAGACATAACATAACTTGCACCATCCACTTAGTCATTGTAAGAGCCACGAGAAGACAGAAGAACACCCCAAAGAAGTCAACAGGAACACTATATTACACCAGTTAAGACATCACAAGACCACAGTGGGGGACTCTTTCACCATTCTGGTTGACTGCAAAGTTAGTGTCTTAGCGAGACTTGTTTTGTAATTCATCGTAAGCCTCACAATTGAAAAGCTACACAGAATCACAGCAAACATTCACAGCTATGGACTTTTACAGAACAAGGCTGTAGAAGCATGTCCAAAATAGTGATGGGGTGAAAATAACACGCTCATTATAGGAAACAAAACCATGAACATGATGCCAAAGTTTGATCAAACAAACATATATAAATAACATCAGTTAACCTACAGTGGATATATGTCCACTGAAAATCCTCACACATTTCCTATTATCGCCCCTAAAGAATGACTCCCAAATGGCCGATTGTCATATTTGACCTTGTTAAAAGGTTATTATCCTTGGTGTTTTTCTTCTCAAGTCAATCATGCCGTTTCACTATGTTCTCAAGAGTTCTTTTGTTTCTTGTGTGATGCTGAAACTCTTGGTTTCTTAAAGTGCAATAAGTCCCTTGAAGTATAGCTCCAATGATGCACATTTCCTTTGTTTAGTGTACAAGTCAAGCATCTACGTATACATACGGTTCTTACATTGAAACCGTTCACTATTAAGGGGTTATTTTGGCATGAGCACCTACAATAAGAGGGGTCAGGACTCAGGAGAAAGGGAGGACACCATCAAGTCTGGAGACATGGATCCTCATCGGTCGGCAAAAAAAGTGCTTCAGCATCAGTTCAAACATTTCACAGGTATGACCAAAACCATCAGCCCTCCTGTGATCAGAATTGAAAGCTCTGGGTCTTGGTCGGGTGATGCCAGCTGTCACTGGGAAATATCACAACGAGGTCTGGGATAACATTAAAATGAAGTATGTGTAAGCTAGCAGGTGCAAAACGCCTGCATTGGTCTCCAATGGCTGACAAGTACCAAGGGGAATGACGTGTGCCGTGACAAATCCTAGAGACCTTTTTCTCAAGGCCTTCCCCTCCAGACCCATTACCTGACCCCTGTCCCCGTTACTCCTCATCTCCCGCCATAATGAAACCTAGGATAAAGTCATTGGCCCTCTGCCGGTCCTGCGACGACTGTCTGCCCACCATGTTGGGCGTGCTGGGCGGTGGTCGGATGAGAAGGCTGGCAAACAGGGTAGCTGAAATAGGAGAACATGAGATAGAAGTAAAGAAAGTGTATGGTTATGTTACATTTGTTAATGGAAACTACAGATTATTACGTGTCCTCTGTGGCAAGTTATGGTACAAAACTAACAGCTGCCTTTCCTAACCGCAGGAGTAAACATTCCTGTCACTGCAAATGATCCCTTTAATTTGTCAACCTCCTGTCATAAATGTGTAGCTACTATTCCGTCAATTAGTGAAACATGTTTGTATGTGGGCCAGTGATGGGCTGAAACATTAAAGATGGGGGCTTGCGATCAAAAGGTTACTGGTACAAATCCCTAGACTGGCTGAAAAATCTGGGACATGGAAGTGAATGAATAATGGCTGCCCCTCCTCTCAACAACTGTCAGGGTGGTTTCATTTAGCAGGAAACTTAAAAACACAAACGGCCCAGTGGAGCAGCTCATTGTTAAGTCCATTGTCCACATGTCCATGTTGTGGATTAGATCCTCAGAATTCGTTTATTCAAAGAACAGGTTTGTTCAGCAATTCATCCCTGAACAAATCAATAGAAGCTTTACTCACTGGTCATACAATAGGAAATAAGCCCGGGTACTTCAATGTGAAAAACAAGGCAGTGCAAAGATGTACGGCCAGCTCAGACGTACCTATGAGGCTGGCAGTTAGGTTGTTGTTGGCCGAGTGCTTGAGCAGCTCCCTCAGAAAGGCCATTAGGTAGCGAAACACATTGCGGTGAGCGCGAGGCAACTGGGAGATCAGCTGTCGTTCATCACAGAACAGAGAGAAACACTTAAACCATTGATATCTGGAACGCATCTGTGTCACTTTAGATGTCTTTGGCTATTAAAAAATAGCAGATATACAAGCTCGTAGCGCGGCACCGAGTGCCGCGCTACGAGCTTGTATATCTGCTATTTTTGAAAAATCTTGAAAAAATATTTTTTACATTTTTTTCAAAAAACTGTTAGGATTTAGATTTTTTTTAAAGAATGGCCTCAGGTCTATGCAACAGAAGAAATTACAATAAACACTCATGATCCTGGCAAAGTGCTGAGTCCGAGAGGCAGTGGGCACTCTCTCAACTACAGTACCTTTCCTTGTCATTCTTAACATCACAAACAACTAAAGTGGGTTTTCAAAGTTGAAATAACTACTTTACTATTCTAATAGAATAAACTGAAATTGAATCAAGTTTTGCACCTTCTTGCAGAGGCGGCTGTCATGTGAGCAGTCCAGGCAGTGCTGGTAGAGTTCATAACACACTACAGGCTCTGGCAAGGCCTCCAGGAAGATCAGCAGAGCCTCCGCCACCGAGTGGTTACATCCAGCTAGACATACCGTTAGGGACAACACCTTCCTGTGTGTGTGTATGTGTCCATTAATTTATTTATAGATAACTGTAGCAGAAAACAAATTGCACGAAATGTGTGTGTATGTGTTAATATATACAGTATATATATATAGAAAATTGTTGCTGTTATTATTAGTAGGGGTGTGCCGATACACTAATTTCACGAAACGATACGATACGATATTGGGCTCACAACTTCGATACGATTTCGATTCGATACGATATGCACTTTTTTATTATGAAAATATATGGGGGAGGAAAAAAAGCAAATGCAAACAAATAATTCTGTTTTTGCATTATTCAGACATGCAAACCTGTAGCTTTTCAGCTACAATAGCCGTTTTGAATCCAAATAGGGCAATAGTGTGACACCTGACCCGAAAAAAAAACAACATGTTGTCACCCTTTTCACCTCAGGGCTGTTTGCATGCCTGATTATTATTTGTGTAAGAAAAAATAAAAATAAAAAGTTTTTTTTTTTTTTTTAAACGATATTTTTCCCCCCAAAACGATACATATCGTCACGAAAATGTATCGCGATATATCGCGGGACGATATATCGGCACACTCCTAATTATTAGATATTATTATTGTACAGGAATCAGGATCAGCTTGGAAGCAGCTCATGTACTGTATGGCTGTAACCCAGTATCTGCTGTCTGCATTTCAATGACAGTGTCACATATTTTCCGCTGTGGCCTCTGTGAATCTGGGCCAATGGGACTGCCTTTGTGTGCAAAGGATACGGATCGAGTCTGGGATGCTGGTGTCCAGGCAGTCGATTATACTCTGCAGCTCCTCCTGTAGGCCTGGGATCTGGAACAGATCCTCCTAGAAAGGCACACCCACAGACAAACATAGGCAATGAGCAGAGAAACATTTAGCGCAGTGCCTTCAAGAACAAAACTTATGGCATGTTGACAGCTACTGTAATTGTCAGCCGCCAACGTGACTTGCCCTTGACAAAGGAGTGAAAATTCATCATGCTGGCACCACACTAGAGGATAAGGCTAATTTAGGGTCCGATTCGCCCCTCCCGACAATTGCGGGGGCGTTCCCCATTCAAGGTTGACATCTTATCAACCGATTATCTGCTGAAATTATCCTGTAGTGTGAGGGGTTCAGAGACAATCTTAACAGTCACTGACTGGATTGGAGTTTCCGTGATTTCAAAATAAATATAAAATAGGTTTGATATTTATGACTTGAAATCCTGTAGTGTTGAGCACATGAGCAGAAACCTGCAATTGCCAATGAGAGCGCGCTGACTGGGAAGCATTAAATCAAATACTTGTCCATCCAAATCTGCATGTAAATATTAAAATAATGGATCAGGTTACTTCCTCCTGTCCATTATTTAAGTCAGATGGCCACGTAACGTCCATCTTTCAAATGAACATTCTTGTTAAGAAGACGTCAGTCTTGCCTAAATATGGAGGGGTGACGGGACAGTGGATCTGAGATAATGAATTGACAAAATAAATTATTTAAAAACTTTCTCTCTTTTTTCACAGACAATATTCAGGGGTTTATTTACTTGGCCTACTGGCAGCATGCACAAAATATTTGGTGCTGATTGGCCCAGTGGTTTGTGAGATTAGACACACAAACACTCATCTAGAAGGCTCTCCCCCTAGGTGCCGTGCCGTAATAAATTAACCACAAAATAAGCAATCCCAGTTTTAAAATAAAACTGGGGCATTTTCTTCTCCATCTGTAAGTGAGGCATTAGGAGATGTAGCCTGCTCCAGCAACATGAAGGTAGACACGTGACGGATTAGGGATTTGGGTACGTGAAATTCGCAATTCTTTTAATTACAGACATAGATATCTGACTTCTTGCTCACATTTGATTTTAATGAGAGATCTCAAATCCCTGGAATCGCTGAGGGTGTGGTCCTGCATTTTGGCATTTGACATTTTGACTGGTGTGTGAGTTCTTACGATTCAAATATGAAAAGTCAGTTAAATCTGTTAAAATGAGGTCTGTGGCCTCCCACGCTTTTTACAAAATCCTCTAGCGTGTAGCCAGCATTGGTCACCGTTCCAGAACATGCCACTTCTACAAGATAAGCATCCCTAAATAACGACGATAATCACTCAAAACCTTCTCACCTGTTGGCAAGACTTGGTGAAGAGGTGGTTGACCAGAAGCCAAACCTCTTTGGGGATCTTCAGAGGTTTGTCCTCTGTCCCAGCACTGTCCATCAAGAAGTTCACCTTGGTCCTCTCCTGATGGTACAAACACAGCCAGCATACTTTACAATGACGCTCATTACGAGAGGCACTGGCTTATTAGTAAAGCCACAAAGCCATCGGGAAACTATTGTAAAGAGGCTGTCTGTCTGTGGATGTATGTCACTGTCAGCAATGACAGTATGTATCATCTTCAAATCACAACAAGGACGACACGGCCTTGAAACGATGTACATTTGATCTAAGTCAATATCTGACATGCATTTTAGTTGTCAAATGTCAAAGGTCAGCGATGAGCCATGTCGCTCAATTATGCGCATTTGTTTCCATATGAGACATACATATAAGACATGACTATGAGACATAATCACTCTCCTGTATTTAATATAGAAATAAAATAAACTCAAGAGGATAAACTTGGATATTAGAATTGAAATTCTAGAGAAGATTTAAGAACTGATTAGATTATTTCCCTGAGATCCAATGCACAGGTAAAGACATTAAAGTGATCAAACTGTAACAGAGACCACTAAGACAATTATGTATGGCACTGCACATTTCATCCATTAGTGGTGAGGTCAGCGAGGATGGCCGGATTATCTGTGGGGTCTGGGGACTTGGCAGGGAGCCATTTCACTGTGAGCCGCTGGATATCACATTCTTTTTTGTCTCTGCAAATGGATCCCTGGGAACTCAAGAGACTGGGGCCAAAAATAAACCCCATAGCAGCAGGGTTACACACACAGACACACACAGAGAACTGCAGTGGGAGACAGTGATAGCCTGCGGAGCTAGTGGACCATAGATATACTTTAGAGTGTTGCAGAAGGAACTCTTAAGTGATACTGTTTGCACAGTATGGCACAGCTTAGAGAGGAAACGGGTGACCAAACAGGAAGCGGTATTAATGTAGTATGTGCATGTAATCATCGGAGAACGACAAATGGAGGCTAGTTTTCATAAGTGGCAATTTAGAAGCAAGTTTATCCATGCAGCGATCCAGTTTCACAGGCCAGTGAGGGGCTGAGTTATGGACGGCAGAAGAGGATTTAGGCTTAATGCGGCCGTTTGAGTTTAATGAAAAGCCTTGGGTACTGTTCAGCTAGCCTTAATCGCATGTGCACAGGGGCTGTGCAGTGACGGTAACCTGCTGTGAAATGAGCTTCTCTGTCTGTCTGTGTGTGTGTATGTGTGTGTCATATATGTGATGGGTGGTGATCCATACATATAAAAAACATATGTATGGATTCTACGGACAGGGAGTCTGAACTTGTAAGACTATAGGCTGGTGGTCTGAGGCTTCCTGCAGGATTATGCCGGATTTATACTTGGTATATAATAGCATAATTCAGGCTTTTGACGGGTTGCCTGCAGGAATACGCAGTTATTTAGTTGTTATGTCGGCTGATATAGCCACCATGTATCAAACTGAGGACCACCGAGCAGTACAGTAATGGCAGGAACAATGCACTCCTGATGTAACTGATTTGAATAACGACCAAAAACCAATTTACCGCCAGTTCACCGCTCTCAGAAAAAAGAAAAAGAAGGAAAAAAACAGTTGAGGAAAATCATTCTAAGCAGTTATAGATTTAGATAAGAGCAGGGTTGCCTCGCCCCATGTAATGGATAAAGCTGGTCTTGCTGGATACATGTAAATGTTTACCTTTTCCGTGAAGCTGTCCTCTCCCTGAACACCAAAGCAGCCCGCAACCACAGTGAAGAGTTGGAAAGGAATGAGAGGGCGATAAAGGAAAACAGTAGGAGAGAGAACTAAGTAGATCGTATTGTGCATGTACATAGAATCAGAGAAGCAGTTAGATTATGGCATGCTGGTAGAGTAAATCATTTCTCCCAAATACACCAGATCAGCAGGGTGATGGAAAAGTTAAAGCAGAAATGAGAAATCACTGCAATGATGATTGATAGGAAATCTTTGAAATTGCGATGTGGGAGCAGACAGAGGTGTGTGGAGCTGGAGACATACTGGAGATGTGCAATAACTATATGCTACTGTATTATGCAACAAGCCAAAGGGAGCTGTGTCAAACCTTAGTCAGTTCTCCCAACTCCTTAGGAAACCCCTTCTCATACGCTGGTTGCCACTTCCTCATTCCACAACATGCTACTTTAAAGTCACAGGTTGAAACACTGTTCTATAAATATCAACCTGCTCTTTAGCTGAGTTTACCCTGAGGGAGTGAACAAGCCCTCACATGTGCCTATGCCTAACAAGTGTATCAGGTAGTGAATAGAGAAGAAACTGGATTTCTGTATGCAGAGAGGAGTAGACCAACTCACACTTCTTTTCGATTCTCACAATCAAGAGTCTTACATTTTAAAGTGTGATTCCTCTATTGTATCACATTCAACAGAGGGTAAATGCAGTAACCTCAACTCATTCAATGTCAGTACCAGGGCATAATGCTCAACATTCCCTTCTACATACAGTGCCAATCCTATCTTAACACGTGTGTGGTGTTGTACTGTATGTGTTTTACCGCACTGCAATACAGGGGGTTCGATGGCTCTCACCAGGTCAATGAGCTTGGTGATGGGGATCTCTCTGATGGGCTTCTTCATGCGGCATAGTGTCTCCAGGGAGGTGCCGAAGCAGCTGGGCTGGTAGTTGCCAGAGATGGTGATGAAGTAATCCTTGCCGCGGTCCAAGTGCAGCACCAGGATGTCTTCTATGGAGTCCCCCCCGGAGTTGAGCAGCGTGACAGAGTCCTTGCTGACGTATACCTCCAGATAGATCTCCAGGGTCTCAGCTGTAAGGAGGGGAAGGGAGGTGAAGGAGTGACTCGCACAATCTCTGATGGCTAGATCGAGATTTTTAACCGAGTATCTCACCTTACTGAGTGATAATCAACTACATTGCCTCAAAGTTAACGAGAGCTGTTCAATGTGCATAGGACAAAGTTGTCTCCATGGAGACTTACAGTAAGCAAGGAAAACACAAGGTGATGCATCAAATGCATAGAAATAGTAATCTAGGATCATAGGTAAATCAAGAACCTATCATTAAACAGTATAATATCAAAAAATCTATCATCTGTACATTGAAACTATACACAGAATAGGATGCCAAGTCTACAAATGACCTGGCATCTGTCTACATAACATGCTATCTAAATGACATTTTAGCCTTTGCATAAGCCTGCAAGGTCGTCAAGGCTAGGGCCAGTGCTACGCCATTAGACTCTTGTGTGTCCACTCAACAATAATATGAAATGTGAACTGGCAAGAGAGTTCACTGAGACAAGGCCGAGGACAGAGGTGAGAGCTCATTAGGATGAAAAAGGACTCACTGGGCTCTAAAAAGCCATCGCTGGGCTCAGCGCGGAGCCAAGGCTTGCAATAATGTGCGTCGTTGGGTTTGGGGATGAAGGCAAAGTGACAGGGGACTTGGCCATCGTTGGTTATGATGAAGCGCTCCCTCTGAAGCTGCCGGAACTTCACATTCGCAAAGCTAAACTGTGGGAGAGAGAGGAAAGCAAATGTATTGCTCATTTATTTTTTACATTAAACACAGTCCCTAAGTCAATATGTCCTGGGAGTGCAATGGACTCCTGATTTCTTCCTGATCTAATGAGGAAAAATAAAAGTGTAAGGTGGACAGTAATCCAATACTAGACAAAGCAAATCAGTAAAACTGTGGGATATGTGTGTGCATGTTTCTTTGTGGTTTTCCCCCCACACACACCTCTCTCTGAGTTATAGTCAGCGATGGGAGGAAGTCGTTCTCCATTCTGTCCATGATACGAACAATCTCCTCAAACACTTTCTTTTGCCGCTGCTCGTTCACCACCTTAACCTGTCGCACACAGACGATAACAATCCTGATGACGTTCGTGCAGTTCATCAGTTTTCATAGACCTGTCACACACTTTTGTCTTTCTTAAGTAAACAATGACCATGACGTGCAACTTCCTCAAACCAGTCCAACCGGACCACATGGTCTTACCCCAACACTGAAGAGGGAGCTGACAGGCTTGTGGTCGCTGGTCTTTAGCTCCATGTGGCTACGGTAGTGCAGCTGCTTGACATTGCCACCCCTCCACAGGATCCGGTCACACCATGCGGGAGTGCGGCACTTCCCACTGGACACCACAACAGCCACAGACTCAAAAGCAGGTTCATACAGCATGAGGCTAATGTACTGATGTATGGCGGGGGCATTTTCTTTTTTTTGCAATAAGTGTCGGTTTAAAGTTTCCACAGCAGAGACACTAAAGGTCAACTAGGGGAAAAGAAAGGGGAAAGGGGGAGGTCCCTGGCAAGGTGTTAAATGCTTTTACTGCTTAACCCATTAATACCTGGAACGCATCTGTGTCACTTTAGATTTCTTTGGCTATTCAAAAATAGCAGATATACAAGCTCATATACAAACCGAGTGCCGCGCTACGAGCTTGTAGATCTGCTATTTTTTTTAAATCGTGAAAACATTTATTTTTATTTTTTTTCAAAAAACTGTTAGGATTTACATTTTTTTAAAGAATCGCCTCAGGTCTTAATGGGTTAACCTAGCAGAAGGCTGCTCTGATGAGTGAATGGAAATGGGAGCATTAGGGGTTAAGTGTCTTGCACACACTGAAAAATCCTGAGTGTTCATTCAAGTCTGAGAGTGTACATGTCACCAAATGGACCTGTACAGGTCCACTTGTTTACATGTACGCTCTCAGTGTTACAAAAGGTTAAATTAACACTGAGGTTTTTACTGTGTATCCTTGGAGTACGTCGTAGGTTTATTTATGTTTTCACCTGGAATCCCATCGATCAGTTTTGGCATCATATTTATACGTGGGGATGAAGTTAATGTCTCCCTCCATGAAATCTGTGAAGGCCCTCTTGGTCTGCCTCTGCATGTTCAGCTGTTTATGAAAAATGAGGACAAATATTTCCACAAGTGTTATTTAGTGTGACAGACAAGAGGAACTCCTTTATTTGTGGCCCTCACAAACTAAACACACAGAATGAAAGAGGAAACAGAGAGAGATTACAAATACTAAAAATATGACATGCGGAAGTCTAAAACAACATAATGTGGGTGTTTGCACGACAGCCTCTCCACGTTTGTGGGAAAATTTCTATTTCTCTACGGATGGTTGACTCAGTACTCTTGGTCTTTCTCCAGCAATGTGATATTTTACACAGGTTCACATCTGGGAGCTGCATTCATTTCGAGTGTAAGGTTCTACTGTTGGCTATCGAGCAGCTCCACTCATGCAGTTGGAGGTTAAATATAGGGCAACAGATAAGGGACAACTTCAGATATATTAGTATATCCAGAATACATCACATGCTTTTTAAAATGATATGGAAATGACCTAAAATGAGAAACGTTCTCCATAACTGCTGAAAAAGCAGCTTTCCTGGGATGAAGAATCATGACATCACACGTAGAGGAAGTAATGTCTAAATGTCTAGCATTCAACACCCCCTTGGAAACAAGGTGATAAATCTCAAGGGGTTTATCCTCTAAAGAAATTTTGAAATAAATAAAACCAGTTATACTTGAAATGCTCTGGAAGCCTCTCTACAGTTAACTGTGAAATTAAATGTATATTGACGGTATTGGATTTATTTATACAGAGCTGGGGTGAGTTTGCCAGGTGGGACTTCCACTCCCAACAAACACCAATTTCCTAAATGTATACAACGTATTTACTGTTTATGAGAATGCAAAATTATATCATTAATATGTACAGTTTTCCCACATTATTTTAATTTCCAGCATTTAAAATGATCTGTTGTTATGACAAGCAAGCAAGTGCCTTATGCACTTCCAAAGAAATTGATATTCTGGTTTTGATTTATTTCTATAGGTGTTGAAGTCAAAGTATGGACGCTAATGTACTAAAATGTACCTATAGTTATAAACTTAAAATACATTATATATATATATATGGTTTCATTTTTTTTTACTCTATACTGGGATTATACAGTATGTCCTTTGCAAGATAAACCAAGTTTTACTGTGTTCTTAATGACAAATTCTCAAAGCATTGGAGGTTATCACCTGATCATACTCTTGAAGCTTATTCAGTTCATTCTGGGCTATGAGGTGTTTGACCTCACCAGCATCGGTCATACACAGTCGATAGTTGAGATCCCCCAGCCAGATTACCACACTGAAACACACATGAGACACACACCACATTACTACAACATTAGTGTAACAACAACAGCTATAGTGCAGCACGATTCATCTTTAAAGCTCTGACACATAGAAAGCATAAGACGCACGTGTCATCAAACACACCTATTGTTTTCAATGACTGTAGATAAACTGGAAGTGACAAATGGCTGCGTCAAAACCTGACGCCTTTCAGAGCTCTACACTATTTCCGAGCACCAACGCGGGAGCAGATCACCAACACACAATGACCCTCATTTATCAAACGAGCGTACGACAGAAGAGTGGGCGTGCGGTCATTTCGAAGCAATGCTGGACATTCATCAATCTGTGCGCAAATGTTTGAGTCAGAGTGGATTTATGTGCAGCATAGTCTGAGAATCTGACAGGAATCTTTATCTAATGCAGCCATGCATTAACCTAAAAATATCTAACAGATGAAGATCTGTCCTGAAAAATATTAGGTGCGTCTGTGAAACTACAGTAGTCCTGTCTTCCTTTGCGTGTACTAGCTGGTGACCTCAGCGCTTTAAACGCCAGAAATGTGGATGAGGAGCAAAAAGTCTATATCACAACATAAACAAGTGGCCTAGGGTGACGTGCATCATTGATTCTTTCTAAGTGTCAGAGCGTTTATCTTCACTGAAATCAAAAGGCTGTGAAAGAGACGTACAAATCGGGGACTGCAGTTAGCATGCTGGTACCAAGAGTAAAGACAACTACGTAAGTATTCAAGGGTTCTTTTGTATGTAGAAACAATAACTTATTGGTGAATAACACTCAGGGCCCGATTCAACACCAGGTGAACATCAACCTGGTGAGGCTGTTCTACTGTGAGGAACTCACTCGTGTTTGACGATACTGAGCGGGGGCGAGTCCAGCACGTGGAAGGTCATGCGTGCACAGATGTCTTTGTAGTCCTGGTTGCGACGCTCAAAGTCCTCCACGTGGGCCGCGAGGTGCGAGTTAACGAAGCAGAAGCTGGTGTTGTGGAAAATAAACCTCACCGCCACACCACCTTTGTTCCCCTGCAAGACAGTCACACAGACCGCTCTACCATTTCTATATTCACAGGGTTGCATTTGCTGGGGGAGGGGGGGGGGTGAACGATATCCCCTGCTCTGGTCATTTATCTTTTCACCAGTGGGGATTTGTTTTATCCCTGCCTCTGGTCAGACTGAATTAAATACATGCATTTCCTTTTGAGAAAAGTAGACCGTTTGATATGTTTGATAATATCACAATTTAACAATTTAATTAAAAATATCTGTTAACCACATTAACCAACATAACCATTTTGGGGGAAATTACAGCACATACACAGTGTTATTTAAATACAGTGTGCATGAATAGCAAAAATAGCAATCTACAAGTCTACAACTAAGTATACATGGAGGTTAAGAAAAGGTCCGCCCTCTGTTTATTTTAAAAATCAAATTCAAATATTGCCTCCTTCTCATGCAGGCAGAAGCAGGGCGGCATAAGAAACAGCAACATTCACATTCGTGAGACAAACACAACATGGGAGCATGTGAATGGGAGCAGGAGGAACAGAATCAGAATCAGAATCAACTGAAGTGCTCAAATGAGCTGAACATACCATTTTTCCCATGATGCCCGTGCCCACGTGTTCTGCGGTGACCTCTTTGATATGGTTCTTATGCAACTTGTTGACGAACACCACCAGCATCATGCCCACTAGTCGGATGGTGTGGACCTGCAGACATAATGAAACAAAGAGAACATTCCTGTCCACATTGCTCACACTAGACTGCATGCCAAAGTGCTGTGGTCAACACTGCAGGGACATGACATTGGATGAAGTAACGATTTATAGAAGTCTTTCTCTCTCTCAACTCACCTTCCTGTACTTGGCTTTGGGGTGCAGGCTTTTCTCCACTGCATCTACCCAAAGGTGCTCTTTGGACGAGTCCAAATAGAAGAAGGCCTCAGTGCTCAGGTCCAACTCCTGAAAACTACAGTCACAAGTATACAAGCCAAATGTTAAAAATGGTATTTAACCAAATGAACCTCAGCTTCAAAAATAGGTGAACAATCCTGAAAATCCTGTGAAAATACCTGATCTACAAGCTCGACAACGTAACAGTGTAGAGGGAAAAATAATGGGTGTAGAGGTAAAAAAGGAGGGGGCCAAGTACAGACCAGTGGGATTCTTTATTATTTATATCTTCGTTGCTGTCGTGTAGAAACCTTGTATCTCCATATTTCAAAGTTTTTTTCATAAATTAATGCCATACTTTGTCTTATAACAGTGTCACAAAAAAGTAGCGAAAATAGACGATCTTCAAGCTTACACGCGTACGATCAGGCAGGCGTGAGCTTGTAGAGGTGCGAAGTCTGACATAATTTACGCAACCTACCTGGGTCATGTTTTTTCCCCCCAGTTCTGAATTCCTATAGACGTGTTTAATATCGCGTCATATAAGAACTGTGTTCCAGAAATAAACAAATGAGCACGGTGGTTTGACTCATATGGATATGAAGCATCAACCTGGTGGCGAGAAAACGTGAATGTTACCACCGCCAAATTAATAAAATTTTCACCAGAAACAGACTGTATCAAATATGAGTGACTGACTATCGTAAACAATGCGGCGCCACCTCCCTGACAATATCTCCAAGACATTTTGTTTATTTTGGGCCATAATTCTTATATGAGACGATTCTAAGATGACCCAATGTTATTCTCCATAGAGAAAATTACTTCCGTGACCCTGGGGGTGAACGAGTGATGTCAGGACTTCGGTACTCTATTTTAGCCGTTTCTGAAAATCTTGAAAGTGAAAGTGGTTAAGAGTGACTAAATAGTTACTACATTTGACCCATTGGAATACAGATTCTTCTTTCTATTTCCTGAAAAGTGCCGGTTTTGGACATACAAGGTTTCTGCCTGAAGCAACAACATATTTTTGGTCCTACTAACCCTAGAGCGTAAACATCAGGAGGTTCTGGGTCACAGCAGAGCCAGGGCTCTAGGCTGCTGTCTGGAGACTGGCCGTTCACATTCCACGTACCCGTGAAGAACCTGAAACAGCAGCAGAAACGTCCACACCGGTCAATTGTGAATGAATGCAATCACACTAGCCCAAAAGACAGGTCTTAACAATCTGGAACAGGAGTGTGGAAATTTACCAGCCTGAAGTCAAACACAGTCATTTAAATCTCGGCTCACCAAAGCCAGAGTTGTAACAGGAGCTGCTGCTTAAAATGCTAATCAAGTCTAGACAAGAGAATACACACCCCCGCGAATACATTCTAGAAGAGCTCTGCTAGTCACCTGAAGTGCTGTATGTCCACATACTCCTTTTCCTTCTTGGCCAGACGGTGTTTGATCAGGTACTCTCTCTGGTTTGCCTGGCTGGAGAACATGGCCTGCCTTGCCATGCTGTTGGTGGTGGGACTGTCGGTCCACGATGGAGGCCTATCCACACGATCAAATCTGATGCTACGATAAAGAAATACAAATAATTTATATATATATATTTAAAATAAAGTAAAGAAATCATCCTTTCAACCAAAGATGTTTGATACATTCTCAACAGACACCCTGAAGAAGGCGCAAGCCGACACACCTTGGTGTATTTTAAGGTCTCTAGCCCAAATGTAATAAAGGCCTTTTACTTATCAAACCCACCCTGACTGCCTGGACCTGGAATGTTTTATGCCTTTTGGTCATAGTTTTTCCTCGCTCCCAAAGCCTATGGGTGTTCACATTTAAGGTAATCAATATTCAGGATAGGGTTACCCGAGATATGTAATTAGGTTGCAGTATAAGGTTCTATTTGGAAAAAAAAGCAAACAAACAGGAAAATCATGCAGAAACCCAATGAGGCACTATCCTGTGATTGGGTTAGAATCGACATGCTATCATGGGAGGCAAATCTCACTCTTGCTTGGCAGGCGTGATCAAGGGGTTGTCTTTGCCCTGCATGGAGGTGGTCCTGTCTTTAGGGACTGGTGGGGGGGGCAGAGGATTGGAGGGAGTGTAGGAGCCTTTGCGAGGCGGTAGAGGAGGGACAGGGGGAGGCTCCCTGGACGCCACCGGACGATTCTGCTGGTTCTTCTTCTCTTCCACTTTGACAGAGTGGTTGAAGGCCTCAAATCCGAAGTCTGAGGCCAGCGACTGAGCTAGGTCTCGTCTGTCAGCTGCATGACACAAAACATTTGGAGATTAAAACGTAGACATTTTGTTCAAAATGTCCATGTTATCATTAACAACAACAAAAAAAGACATAAAAACAATAGCGAAAAAACCTTATTGTTAACTGAAATAAGATTTAAAAAATAAACTGAAACAATAATGTGAACCTACAATACTAGCCAAAACCAAATCAAATTACAGGAACATTGCTTTAATTTTTGTCTTTTAATGAAAGTAAACAGTTGTTTAAATGTTCCCCTCTGACTGCAATGCAGAAGTTTAGTGACCCAACACCATTCGCTCAATGAAACCTTGGTCAACATTGGTCCTAGGTTAGTCCCAGCAATGTTTATGTCTGTCTTGGCCGCCAAACCTTTGCAAAAGGAACCTTGTACAGGTGGGTGCCTGCAGAGTGACGATATGCACGGGATGAATTTGAGAAGAATGGTGAAAGCCAGGGGGAAACCAGACAGTCCAATTGGGCAATATTTCCAGTGGGCTATGGCCCAAGTTCTGACCGCAGTTCAGTGTGATGATGTGTGTTTCTGTTTTCCTCAACAAGGTGCTACTTGAGATACACAGCCATCTCCCTATGAGATGCACACACACATATGCACATAGAAGACTCTAGGCAATGTCACAATTGTTTTACATGCCAATTGGGCATGTCATTATAAGCAAATTTTTAAAAGTGCGTTCAAACATTTTCACAATTTTACGCAAATCTACAACGCGTCACATCACAACGTGTTGTGAGCTTGTAGATTGGCCATTTCCCACTATTTGTTGTATGATGAAGCATACAGGACTTAAGTGGTTAACTAGGCTGTCCAGCCAAAATATTTAATTAAAACAAAGACAATTGTCTATCAGAACATGTAAACTTAAAAATGTATATTGAAAAAAAAAATAAGAGGTAGGCCTCTAATTTTTGAAACTCCAACAAAACTCTGCTTCCATCCATTACAGCCATGTACATCAGCTGCAAAAGTTTCTCTACTTGCACAAGAAGCATATTCTTCCTTAAGAATATCTGGAATTGTATATTTGGCATTCTTCCGACTATTTTCTTGAAACTGCAACTGTTGGGAGCTTGTACATAATATCATTTCACCCACTCTTTTACACCTGTAAACTTGTGATGTGACAATAAAGTTCAGGTAAACTGAAAATAAACATAAAGTTCTTCCGTTCTAAGAAGAGGGAGCCCCATCCTTTTGGGGGCGAAACTCCAGTTCCATCTATGACAATGTAGTGTACCTGTTGTTGCTGTCTGGTTCATTGTAGTGCTGTTGTTGATGTTGGGAGGCAATGCGCTGATGGGTTTAGGTGGGTTGGCTCCAGAAGACACCACAGAGTTGGCTGTCTTGTTTCCTCTTTGTGGTGGAATGGGGACAGGCCCCCTGTGTGGAGCTGGAGCGAGGGGCTCCATTACTTTGGGTACTGTGCAAATGACTGGGAAAACAAAATGAGACACAAAAGTAGGCCTGTCACAATTATTACATGATCGCCTAATCGCAATTATGTGAAATAATAGCAATTATTTTTGCATAATCGTCATAATCGTTTCCATGTTGAAAATATTAATGTTTTCTTAAAAGTATAAAGTTATTAAAGTTATTTGGCAGTAATTTATTTGTATATTTAGGTTATTGGTCATATCTGCTCTGTGGAGCTTCAAAGCCTAAAAGCCAAACATAAATGGAATTACATTCATGTTCACACAATCATGACAGCCTTACAAAAGGTCATTAGTCATTTTCTAAGGTGTCTTCCCATCTGGTTTCCATTACGTTTACTCAATGCAAAACACCATATAGCTAAAGGTTAGGCAACACCCAGAACAACAGCGCTATTGTCAGTGAAGGCAGTGGCTTCACGGAGTAGAACGGCAGCCCTGCAGCGAGTAGCTTGCTGACATAATGCAGTTATGATGCAATACTTCTAATGCAGGCGGATATTACTACAGACTTCCTCCAGAGTGAGTCCAAACAACTGGTTGGCATTAAGGGTATATAGGTACTGTATTCACATCTCACAACCACATCCATCCATTGTCTAAAGTTGGATGTGTTTGTCCAGGCAAAGATGTCTATAGTAATAACTCATCATAACCATATGAACCCTAGCATCGCTATCCTGGGCATGACAAAATAGACAAACATTCGGGGAAAATAGCAGATCTACAAGTTGTGATGCTTGTAGATCTGCTATTTTTGGCACAGAGATTCAGTGTACAGGCACAAAAGGATGGATAAGTTAAGCCAATAAGCTCTGGAGTAAACGAAGGCTCATGTTATTCATAAGTTCTGTTCAACAAGATAATCTTCCCCAAATCAAAGCTTTGGCAGTCAAAATACTACAGCAGGAGCACCACTGCAGCATCATGTACTTGCTATCATACCACAACAGGAAAACGCGAGTGTATTAAACTGCTACCACCATCAATTTCAGTTCCCCCCAGACAATCTGATACAAGCCCAACAAAATAAATACAGGAAAAAGGAGAAGTAGACTATCAAAACACAGGTTGCAGTCACTGTGGTAGCATTACGTTCAAAGCATAGAGTTGACCGCAACAATGGCAAGGAAAGAACTCTTCCCTGCAGAGAGAGAGAGACTGTGTCTGTGCGTCTGTGTGTTGTGTGGGTGGGTGACAACAACACATACAGTAGGAAATCAGTGAGTGGTGTAATCCACCCTGGGTAAATAAATGTTGGATGAGCAGGTGAATAATTAATGCAGCAGGTGTGGTGGAGCAGTGAGTGATACTGGAGGCTCACCTTGTTGCTTGGCCCTCTTCACCTGGGAGAAGAAAGTGTGAGTGCGCTCATCGTCCTGGAGCTCCAGCAGCAGCTCAGGGGCTCTGTCCCCTCGCACCCGTATCCGCACACAAGCTGGAGTAGTACGGACAGGACGGACACACAGATGCACACGGTCACACGCATAGAAAACAAATGGAACCATGTCTTCCACGGACTAATGCAGCCGCATTAGAAATGCAGACAGCCCGTAGAATACAAAGGCAGGTGATTTAACAGACAACCATTCAACATGCCTCCAGATTGCCGTGGCAACCCATGACTAGCCCCTGCTACTAAATAAAGAGGTCGACAAGCATTTGGCTCCAGGCATGCTCTAAAAATGTAGCCGGATTGGACGAGAGCTCTGTTACGATGCATTCCATGTTTAAGCATTGTTCCGTTTCCACAATACAAGCCTTAAGTCTCTGCCTCACTGGGAACATGACACATTTTTGTGATTTCCAGCAAGATCTTCATTTGAAAACAAACGACCAACAAACGAATGTGCCATCCAAACCAGAGGTAAAGAAGCAAGCACTTACTGTTTGCAGGCAAGTCAATAAGATGAGCCTCTTCAGCCTCTGAATGGAAACGGTAGAGAGGGAGAGAGTGAAAGAGTGGCCATGCGGTTCAAAGGTCTGTGGTGGGAGTAACCAAAGGCTTTTTAACAGTTTCTCATAGGCTCTTATGTCATGTTGACTTTCAAATTTTGTCTGCAAAAAAACTTAAAGGAAATATGCCGAACCCCTGGATCACTATTTCAACACTGCTGTGCAGTGACCTTGAACAAACAGGCCCATGCCGGAAGGTTACGGAATGCGACGTCTAATGCCCACAGGCTTTTGAGGGCCAGTGGGCTGCACAGTACTCTATAAACATGCATGACTGGAATCACAAACACCTCATACCTCAAACAAACATCTCAACCTAGAATATCTCTACTAGTCATAATCTCCTAATCATCCGATTAGTTTGACATTTCTTTACCAGAGGCTACAACTAATTACAGTTCCTGAAATTTATTTTTAAGAGTCATGTACTTACCCCGAACAATTAGGAAATTACTATTGATGGGTATAGACAACTGAGGTACTGGACACGACACGACAGCTTCCGGGGAGGCCAAAATACCCAGTCTGAATGAGAAGAGAACAAATAACCATTACAGCTTTAGTATAAACTCTGCTACAAAAGCTTTTTCCTCTACAACGTTTAGGCAAATCAATCAATTGATCTAAAACAAAAAGGAAAAGAGTAAAGAAGAGTCTTTTATTATAACAGCCCATCTCATTTCATGCAAACCGGTCAATAGGAGTGCATTAGAACAACAACATTAGACATGTAACATGGATGAATGTATTATTAGTCCTACATGCAGGTTATATTTCCTCTCTAATTATGAATTCATAACAGCGAAGCATCTCATTTATGTGAGCTTTAGCAGGTAAGGACGTTGTTCTCCCTTAAAGGCCAGACCGCACCAATGCAACTACCGGTAGTCACAACTCCTTGCAACAAAACAGTTTTAAGGCCAGTCCACACGAATGCAACTCCTTGCGGCATTGGTACTGTGGACTGGCCTTAATACTGCTGTGTTGTTAAAGGCTTATGAAAAACTGCATGCACAATAACATCCAAAAACATTCTGAATCTGTATACTCTATACTGCAATGTAGATGCTTTGGTTGCAGACTACCAAGCAGAAAATTAAACCCAATCAATGTCCAGCTCTAAAATCTTAGGTGTAGATGAACAGCTTTCGTCATGTTCTGCTGACAACTCCAAACTGCTGCTGTTCGGCAGACCTTGGCTTTGATTCATTAACTTGGCCCGAGCTCTAATCACAATTAACAGCTTCAAATCTGTGACACAGGTTGATGTAGGACAGGTCAAATTTCACTCTCTACGACCATGACCGAGTAGGAGCCAGGGCCAAAGCGGCAGTTTTTGCGCAACACTATCACACTTCCTTCCTGCTACACAGGAAGTCTTGTGTTGAGTTAGTGGAAAATGATTCAGCCGTGCTTGACCAAATGTGTCTGGTCAACTTATCGTAGAAAGAAAAATAAAACCGCTGCATTACTCCCAGCCTCGATGCAAGAATTGTTTCTTATGAAAACCTTTTGACTTCTGCCAAGTGCCAACATTGACCTGATGATGACAGAAGTTGAAAGACGTTGGCATAATTAAACAATTTGCATCAAGGCTGGAGCAACTACTTTAATATGTTAGTATGCACGCAGCCATAGTCAGCACCTGTCCCGGCACAGGTGTGTCGGGACACATCTCCAGTTTTGCAAGGGGAAATGAGGGTGCCAAAGGACCAATGGTGAATCTTTTATTCAATTCAATAAACCCCCCTCCAAACAAGAGCTATGAAATGCATAGTCTATTCAGTATAAATTCAGTATAATAAGTCAGTATAAATCAGCCTTCAGGAGTGCAGCAGAAGCCTACCCCGCTTTCCCAAGGTGAGTTGCTTTGCATAGAGCGCCCGCTCTTGACATATTCTTGCTTGTATGCGACTTATGTCCCCTTTGCCGTTCATCGCAAGTGGAGCACAGCTTGGTGTGTACGGTTTTAATGCATTTAGCTGAGCAGGGCGCTTGTGTGCTCATGTGAGTCTCATTACACTCTAGGACAGAGTGGTGGAATTCTGCATAATGGGCAGCATGCTGGCTGGCAGTGGCACTGAGGCTAATCGCTCTTTCTCTCCCCAACTTTGGCACAGGCTGCCACAAATGCAAACAGCACTAATGGTTCATTGCACCATTACTCTCTCACCACAAAAAAAGAAATCATACCCTGGAGGGTTAGAAAGTAGAAAAACCTCCTTCAGACCTATAGCACCTGCAGTCAATTCCTGACTGATATGAGCTGTGATTAGGTATGCAACAAGACAGGCTCTGATAACAGGGAGGCGTCCATGTGGCTCTCAGACGTCATGTAGCCAGTCTATGACATCACAGTCGTCTATGATGTCAGTACTATGATGTCAGTCAGTCATTTCCATATTGGGGCAAAGTCTCAGCCCAAATATGGAACTTGCAACTTGCATTTCAGCCGGGGCACTGTGCACAGTGCTTTCTACAAATAGGCCTGTCACAATTATTACATAATCGCCTAATCTCAATTGTTTGAGATAATCGCAGTTATTTTGCATAATCGTCATAAGAGTTTCCATGTTGAAAAATGTTCATGCATTTTCCAAAAAAAGCTGAAATAGCAGATCTACAAGCTGAGCTTAGCTTGAAGATTAGCTATTTTTATTTTTTTTAAAGTACAAAATTATTAAATGTGTCATAATGATATAATCTGCCCTGTGCAATTTGTGATTATGAAGCCTAAAAACCAAACAGAAATTAAATTTGTATTCATATTATGTTCCAATGTTCAATGCCAAAAACACAATTAAATCATCAATCGCAATTATTGACGTCAACTTAAATGTGTAATCGTGACAGCCTTATCTACAATGCATGACTTCTTCATCTGATCGTACCACAGACAGGACAACCTAACCAGCAAGCACAGTATTTGAGCTGTAAAATTAGAGCCCATGCTTCTGTATAATCTTGCTATTGTGCACACAATCCTGTAAATGTATGGGGGAAATCAGCATTCTTACGATAACCCCTCCTCAGCACTGAAACCACATTAACCCAGGCTTCTCTACCCCAGATGACAACATATCAAGTGGCAGAAAGCCAGGGTGAACGCTAAAAAACAGAAAGGAGAACACAAAGACCTACTTGTTTTTTTAAATATAACAAACTATGACAGTGCAAAATAGAAGCAAAGTACAGATGTGATAAGCAGGAGGAGGGTCTGCATTTAACCAAATGACCAAGAAGATCTCACCAACAGTTCCATCTACAGTACCATCACCACATGAAGAAAAGCAGATTAATGGAGTAGTTGACTTATTTTCTTATTTCTATCAATTAGACACCCTGTGAAGCCTTGAATTCATGGAGATTTGTTTGTATTTGTCGCATTCCTAAGCCAATAATTTGATGACTGGGTCAGTAGGGGACTCTGTAGAAGACGACTCACTCCACCAGACATCAAATTATTGGCTTAGGAATGCGACATGCTTCATGGGGTGTGTAATTGATAGAAAATAAGTTCATTCTTTGGGTCAACTACTCCTTTAATTTCCAACCACCCATTTGCCTAATACTTACATAAACTCTCCAGTGCGCTCAATCAGCGACAGTAGTCTGGGCTCCTTGTGGCCTGACCTCAGCTCCTGGCCTCTTACAGTGTGCATCAATCAACATCATCACAATCAAGGATTCATCTTCAACAAAGAACCATGACTGAACCAAACCAAAACACTGCACATATATATTGTTTAAGTAGTAAATGGGTTGGCTGGGTGGTGAAGAAACCCTGACGTGGTAACAGTTTATACAAGCCATGCTAATGGCCATTAGATGGCATGTTACAGCAGCAGCAGCACTGTGGGACTGGCAAGTCCCATAGATCAATGGTTCTCAACCTTTTCCATGTCAAGGACCCCAAAATGAATATGTATTTCGCCACGGACTCCCATCTGAAATCATTGTTATAATAATGTTAACAATATTCCACATTTTTTCCAAGATTTTATGAAAATAGCAGATCTACGAGCTCACAACGTATCGCAACGCATCGCAAGCTACACATTTTGATGCTATAACTGATTTTGCTGGGGACCCCTGGAACCCCCTCGAGGACCCCTGGGTGTCCCCGCATCCCACTTTGAGAACCACCTCCAAGATGGCATGTTAAAGAAACAGCAGCACTAGGGCAAGTCACAACCAAATGCCTACAAAATATTACAGTGGTTCTCAATGTGGGGTCTGGGGTACCCCCACAGGTCCTTGAGAGCTTTCCACAGGGTCCCCAGCTAAATGATTGACACTTACAGTAGGAACCAAATGTACCCCTAAGGGTCAATTCCATTCCATTTGTAGTGGTGTAAAGTAACTAAGTACATTTACTCTAGTACTGTACTTCAGTAAAATGTTGAGATATTTTTTGCTTTATTGGACTATTTCCATTTTTCAGTACTTTTACTACTCCACTACACTACATCTCTGTTTACTCCACTACAATGATTTGAAAACTTTAATTACTAGTTACTTTGCAGATTTTGATTATTACAAAACATACATTAACCACTTCAACCCTATATACATTTCGGCCCTTTAAAAATAGCCAATCTACAAACTAGAGCTTGTAGATCTGCTATTTTCAAAAAAAAATTATAGAATTTATACATTTGAAAACTTGTGAAATGGGACATTCTGCATAACGAGTACAATACTTTTGTACTTTTACTCAAGTACATTTTGAATTCCGGACTTTTACTTGTAACAGAGTATTTCCATATTGCAATATTGATACTTTTACTTAAGTAAAAATGTGAGTACTTTTTCCACCACTGTCCATTTGTACACTCTCTGTGTTACATTAACTCTGAGGATTTTACAGTGTAGATTTGGGTCCTAGTGGAGATCAAATGTGGGTCCGTGGCCAGTGGCCTAGTTATTAAAAAATAGTGGTCCTTAAATTAAAAAAGATTGACAATCACTGTATTTATAGACCTACAGACCCTAGAATGGTTGTTCAATGCATGTAATATCACACTATCACAGCCATTCTAGGGCTATAGACAATCATGACATGGTTAGTATGTTAGTAGAGCTACATCCAACAACAAGTCTCCAATACAACCGAATAGCCTAGTTGACTTTTGTCCTCGTATTACTTAAGGACATTACGTATTTAAACATATAACAACATTGAAGTTGCCAGGGCTGTAATGACGTCAATAACGTTACCTACCTTAGTAACCGTACGTGAAGCTAAAAGCTAACGTTAGCTTAACGGGGCAAGCAAAAGCACATAAAAAAACCAAAACACCAGAACAGTGACACAAAAGGAGTGCTCAAAAAAAGGATATTGCCAAACACGTTTCGTCACATATTCCTCCAAAGCTCAACGACGACTCCATCATAATTAGTGTGACACAAATAGTAGTTTGTCATTTAGCCTTTTTTTCACTGTGTTTTTACCATCCAGGGAGAAAGTTAAATCCCCACCCCAGCAACACAGTCACCAGCAGCAGTGTTGCCAGACGAGAGAGATAAGCAACCAGGTCTAGGAAAACAAGCCCAAAAGAAGCATCTACTTGAGCCACATGAGCACTTTAAACCTGTATGCCCAAATCAAGCCTAAGTAAGCAAGTACACTTTAGAAATAAGACTAAATAAAACGAAACCCGCTGCAACTACCAATATTTACAAGCAACTTTAAAGAAAAAGAAGCCCAAAGTCGCTTATAATAAGCGGACATGGCAACGCTGAACACAACCACCAGCAGCCGGCCTTCCTTCCGGGTCACAGTCGAAATTCCAAGGATTCAACAGTGATATCACCGTCATGCGGAAGTGGTAAAGACTCGTGTCTTTGATTGTTCGTGACGTCGCATGCCTGTCCTTGTTATCTTTATTGTGTGTGACAGCTGTCAGAGAGCCAGCAGAGATGGGCTGAATCTCGCGTGGCCAGACTCAAGTCTCGTTAATAACAAGGTTATTAACAAGTTAACACTGACTGGACTGTAGTGTCTACATGCATAAAGGGTTCTGGATAGTCTAATATGAAATAATGCACTGCCCAGGGGTCAGGGTACTAAAGTATAATTCGGGTCCTGCATGAAGCACACAGCTGCAAACATGAGAAAACCACTTGAATTCCGTTTATTGCATGAGGCACAGGGATGAAAAAACTAAACCTAATCTAAAATATATAAATATTTATATATATATATATATATATATAATACTTTTTTGCAGGTCACATAGTCAAGCATGATCTTGTAGATCTTCTATTTTTCTTACTTTCAATTAATTTAATTAATTATATATTTCTTATAAATAAATAAGTAATTGTAATGAATGTAAAAAAGAATTGGCATCTCTTACGTTTCTATTACCCAGTTTGTACAACAGACAACAAACTCCCATTATGAAGAGAAGCCATATCAATTGATACAATTTATAGAAAATAATAATAAATAAATAATCATTATTCATAATATTAATATGCCTACAGGGGGGGAGTGCAAGATCTTGCTAAATACATCATCACACACCCGGATGCCAAATGAATGCACACCATACATTTTAGGCAGCTTATCTATTTCAAACACTTATTCACATACTAATATTCACATACATAGCCACAAGTTAATTTAAATTATAATCATATTTCCATCACGATACAAATCATGACCATCACAGTTACTGAAAGGCTGTTTATTATACCTTACACCCATAGATAACGCCATTTCATCAACAATTGTTGGTATTTAATCATACACTGTTTCTTTCAATTTCAAAGTGGACACCTGGTCAGTTCATCTTGTTAAATCGCACGATAAGCTGATAGTTGGTTAAATGAAAAAATGTCATCAAGATGTTCTTCAGATGTGTGATCAATGGCACTTTGTTCTAAAAGTACAATCTGTCATGTTTACTAATATACAAACCATCTTGATCGAGTTCCCCCCGCTTTATTTAGGAAATAAGCTGTCTAGAATTGACAATTTGTCATTTAACTAAACGTTTTTTCAGTGCCTAATGTTTTGACTAATGTTGGCATTGACAGCTTGAAGAACGTTATGATCAGAATAAATATTTGTCTATTTAAATTAAAATGAAAAAAGCTCTATAGGTTTTAATTTTATCAGCTGAATTTACTCAAACTGGTGGACTGGATCTAAGTTTTCAATTCATCTTATGGCACTGAGAACACTGAATTGAGGGTATGTATAAACACTTTCCTTGTCAAGTGGAGGATAAAATGTAAGGGATAATTGAAATGTAATGGATAATTGACGGCCAGTTATTGTTGAGAAATAAACACAGACAGGGTTATTATTCCCTGGAATAATCAGCCTGAAGGGCTTTATTTCTCAACATTGACCGGCTCAATTATCCCTTGTAATAAACCTTTAAGTTATCTCAGTTGACCTTTCAAACGCATTTTTATAGACAATTGACACACATATTCATTAAACAAAAACATCTATGATGCACAAACTTGGACACATCATCAGTGTTGTTTCCTGGAGTCACTGGGTGTTTCGGGTCTTGCAACAGACACCCTCCTCCAGGCGACCCGGCCGAGGCTGATCAGACCCCGGCCTGTGTCCAAGTGGCATGCTACTGCCCCCACGGTCTCTAGAGGGGAAGTTAGAGAAAGTGCTAATTGGGGGTTAGGGTGGCTGGTGAGATGTTAGCAGCAGGTGTTGGCGACACTAGGAGGCTCAGTCTAGGCACTGTGGGTTGCCTCCGGGCCTGGCTCCTCCTTTGTCTGTCCTCTGCCTCTCCAGATGTCACCACGCTCTTCGTGGTCATCACCCAGTCTGCTCCTGAATGTCACCAGTACTCCCACTCCCACAGTTTTACAGTAAACAATAACATCTACAGATGCACAAACTTGGACACATCATCCGTGTTGTTTCCAAATAGTCTTTTTTATTAATTGAACATGCAACACATTCTTCACCTTGAAGGAAACATAAGACACAACATTAAATGCACAGATTAGATCTGATAGCTCAGCTGATGGATGTACATTTAAGGTGATTTTTTTTGTGATTACGTTAACTACACTAATCTCTGGAAAAATCCATATTTGACTAACGGTGACATTCTATATACATATCTATTTATTTTTAAAGCCATATCAGGAATGCTCCCCCCTTATATTTGTTCTATGTTGGTTCAGAACCCTGTTACATGCCAGACCCGCTCGAGTGATCTCCTGACGCTCAAGGTTCCTTTCGCGCAGACAGAGTTAGGCAGGACAGCATTTTCTGTCAGTGCTCCATCTGCCTGGAATGAGCTCCAGAGGTCCTTGAAAATCAAATCACTTCCATCTTTAGGTAGTTTCAGGGAAATGATTTCCAACATTTTTGTTCAGGATTGTAACTGCTTTATTTAATTGTTTGATTATGATATATCTGTTCTAGTTCTTTGACTATTTTAGTTTTTGAGTTCTTTCTGTATTCTGATTCATGTATTTTATTGCTGTATGTGAATGTCTATTCCTGTTGATTACTGTGTTCTGTATCTCGGCTACATTGAAAATGAGGGCCTGCCCCTCAACTGTACTCCGAGCTGAAATAAAGGTTATGATGATGATGATGATTCTCATCAGCTGTCTGTATGATCTTGAGCACAACTTCAATCCTCTCATAGTTATAGGGACTGAGCTGCAGGAGGAAGGTATTTTTCATATGGAAAATAAATACAGTCATTATCCAAAAAGTTAAACATCACAAAAGCATGCAACAGGGCTAGATTAAAAAAATGTTTTACAATCACCATCTGTAACAAAAGGCTGACTGAACAGGACATAAATCTAGGAGCCCTTTGTAATAATCAATAGTCTAATGATGAACTGTTAATACGAAGCGTAAACAATAAACGAATTAGCGGTAGAATATAATCTCCCAATGACAGACCTTGAGCATGGCAGCACTGAGGCTGTCAGTGAGGTTGGTGGTGCTCTGCAGCATGGGAATGATCTGCAGGACACGTTCCAGGGCATCAGCATGGCTCAGTGGCTGCACATCTTCCAGGCCTATCCCAGGATCACCAACTGCACCAGCGTCTTCCTCCTCCTCCTGTAGCAGCAGCAGGGTTGTGATTTAGCGGTTGATCAAGTCGTCTCGATCTAGACCAAAGGTGCTGTTGGAAGCAAAGGGGAACGTCAACGTGTCAATCTAATCCAGAGGGACTTGATGCATGCAGCAACTCCCAGTGATCATTTTAGTCGACAGCATCAACAGTCTTGCACACAGCTTTGTTACATGGCACAGGGATAACATAATGGAAATAGACATCCAATACAGTTGTGAAGAAGACCAATGTGTTAACATATACTGTATTGGTCCTTTGTTGTACACTTTACGGTACTATACACACTGGGGTTTAATTCATGTGCAGTGAGCGTTGTTGTGTTCAGATGTGAATATGGAGGGATCCGGTGTTGTTGTGCTACTGCCTGTTCACCGTGAATAAATGAGAGTTAAACGGAATAAATGTCATTATTATTAAGTCGAAGTCAACACAATGAACTGTTGGCCAGCAGACCTGCAGTACTGGAGGATGATGTCAGGTGTGATGCTCCTGTTCTTCACCAGAACTGGGATCAGAGCACTTTTCTTCTCTGGGCGCTGGCGGAAAACAGACCGGATGATATCTACAAGCAGGAAAAGACATGGAGTTAAGAAAGGGCAACAGATAAAGGGACAACTTCTGATATTTATGCTAGTCCATATCTGAACAATAATATCAGTTTTTTTAAAATAAAATTACATGGAAATGACTTCATGAGAAGTTCTGAAATCCATACCTACATAGGGCAAATATCTGTTGCCCTGGCTCCAACCATGCCCACAGCCTGACATTAGAAAATTAAAAGTGGATGATTACAAAAAAGAAATAAAATAGGACGTGTATTTCATTTGTTCCCACTGGCATTGCTACAAAATGCTAACAAACTTCCAATTGACATTTCTAAGTAATCGTGTGCCAATTTAAAAACTATTTAACTTAACTATTCCTTTAACAGTTAACAGAGATTAACAGTCTATGGAACCAACTTTTTACAAACAGTGAATGGAAAAAATACATTGATATCTAAAATTCTCTATTACTACAGACTGCATTCAGGACAATTCAGTCATGTCATGTACAAGAGGATGTACAAAAACAGCCACTCGTTTTGGCTCTGCTGCCGTTTTCTGGGGCTGTGCCTTTGAAAATAATGAACAAACTTAATCATGCACTCCACTGTTTATAGATTTGAGGAATTCCTTGGGTCTCTGCACCAAGAAAACGTTGACTACAGAAGCGTTATTTTGACATTTTATTCCTGTGTGGTATGATGCTTTTGACTATGTTGTATGCGTTTTATTTCTTTTGTGAATGAATGAAACCATTTCATCATACCAAGATTTTGCTGTAGTTTTGCTAGGTGCTGTCAATAATCTTCCAAAGTATTTTGAAGAGTGGCTTTGGATAGAAGAGTGCAGAGTCCAGTAGCCAAGTCACAATCCACCTCTCTCCAGTTCAATACCTTCAACGAATATATAGAAAATAAACATACAAGTGATCATTTCTACAGACAACTTTTCACGAGATCACAGGTGAACTCACCTTGTTCAAGAGGCCCAAAGCAACCACATTGAGAGACGATAATGTTGTTTTCTGTAGTTCTTTCACACAAGAATAGTACTGGATTAGTTTGTTCTTACCATAAAGCTGAAAGAAGAGTAATGAGAAAAAGGACATAATTCAATACCCAAATACAGATATTACTTGCAGCTGTCTCAAGCCAAGTCCAGATGCCACAACCTGTATGACCACAACTGTGATACTGCTGTAGGTTATACCTGTGTGCTGAGCTCAGGGTCCATTATGTTGGAAGTAACATGCTGCAAGCAGATGCCATAGGAGTTGGCTAGTACTCCAAGGGCCAGCTGAAACTGACTGCACTCCTGCAGCATCTGCAACATGTTAGACAGGGGACCCAGGAGAGGCTGCAGGTAGTTTGAACCTATGGGAGGGACAGGTAACATTTTTACACTACTCTACTAAAAGGGGTGACAGTGTGTCAGAATTACATTGATATCAGTTACTATTCTCTGAATAATAAGCAAGCACTGCACATTTCACAGAAACTCAGGTTAAGGTACGGGAAAGTTGGATGTAATTGTGCCAGTGTCATTTACCTGAGTCGCACACAGTTACAGCCTGACAGGCCAGGTTGTGGATGACAACTGTCAAGTCCAGGTCATCAGCAATCACCATGGACGCATCATCATTTAACATCTGACACAGCCTCTGGGCAGCAGTGAACAGTACCTTTCCTGTGCTGGGATTACAGTGGTGCTCATACAGCTCACTGTGTGGGGTAGGAGAAAATAGAACAGACAAGAAGTGAGCCTTTTCATTCACATTTTAAATAGTGAAGAATCCACATGCTCCAGCCCAGTCTGCACTTGTTATACATCGTCTTATTTTAGTGCAGAACCCCCCAAAATACAGATTTTTTTTTGTTGCTTTAAAGCACAAGGAGGACCCCTCTGTAGAGTTTTGGGTTGTTTAGTTACTAGTTAATTACTTTGTCATGGTGTAACTAGTCCAGTTGGCGAGATATATTGCGCTGTTGATTAGAAGTTAATAATCCAAACATAATCCCCTCATTGACTTTACATTGTATGGTGAAACATCTCTCAAAGTCACTCTTTTAGCATATAAATGAATGCAAACAAAGCGGATTCTGCAAATAAAGAACATCACAAAACCCAATAAGGCTTTTCCTTATTTTTTTTTATCCGGATACGCGCATCCAGTCTGGGTTTTCTTCCTACTAAGAATAGCTCAATCAACATAAAATTTACATTTTTATTTCAAACCAAATGCCGTACTGTTTTTTTTTTGGCAGAATCTGCTTTGTTCCTTCGTGTGCTAAAAAAGTGACTGTTTCACCATGCAATGCAAGTCAAAGAGACTTATTTTTGGATTAATTAACGGTGCAACAGAGCAAGATATCTCACCAATTTTACAAGTTACACCATGACAAGGTAACTACTCAACCAAAACCTCTACCAAAGTGTCAATAAGCGTCTTTGGGTACTTAGAAAGCGCTATATAAATTTGAGATATTATTATTATAACATTGTATTGTATATTGGCAGGGGCATAGTCTGTCAACAGTGCCTAATTTAGAAAACTAGCAAAAACAATGATATTGGCCAATATTATAATTATAAAAGCTGTGTCCACAACTGTTATCTGTGGCCTGGAATGAGTCTTCAAGAAGATAAGGTATGGAAACAATCTTGAGCAACAAATGTCTGCAGAGTGGACAACACAATTGTAAATAGGAATAATACAAAATAAATAAAGCCTTGTTTAAGCATTAGCAAGGCCTAGCTTCCTTTCTCTTGATTCCTTAACCACCCACACATTTGCTGACCTGAGGATCCTAAGGGCCTTATCCACCTTGCCCACCCCCAGGGCACTGCGCTGCAGTTGCCTTCCCAGACGACGCAGACCAGATTCGGTTGAGATGGTCTTGATCTTGCCATCAGGATCGTTGGCCACCACTGTGAGGGCTGTGACCTTCCCCTTGGATAGACGACTATTGTTTTCGTATACTGTGATACTCCTGGATCTGCTTTCGAACTTTGGGGTCAGCAATACTCAGCATAGTTGGTGGGACTCGGGAGTGAAGAATCAAATGATCAAAATCCTCCTGGAAAGTGTAGAAGTTAATTTGTAATATAGCACATTGCATACACCAGGGCAACTTAAGGTGCTTTACATAAGGCATAAAAAGGCATTTTTATACATGCATGCGCTTTTTTTTTAATTGTAGATCTGCTATTTTTGAAAAATCTTGAAAAGGTTTCCTCACTGAGCTCAGAAGCTAAATAGGAAATATTTGAATGTTCAATTGATGAATTCTAATCATAACTAAACTAATGGGGATCACCGTGCACTGTAATAAATAAAAAATCTTTAATATTTAATTAGTTTAGAAAACAATAAAATGTGTTTACAATGTTAATGTCAGGCAAGAAAAAGGTGAGAAAGCAAGTAAAAGCTAACTTTGGACATAAAAGCAATTTTAACTAAGTTTGCAAAAAGAGTACTGAACACTGACTTTAAACAGACTTCTAATAAGCTATAATGATTTCAATTTTTTTGCATTTACAAATAAGTTATTTACCTGTTGTGTTATGCACACATAAGCTTAACTTAGTGTAGTATATTGAATACGCCACACAATGGATACGTTATCAACAGACACAGGCTGCTTTGTTTATTTCCATGTACGGACACATACATGGAGAATGCGCACCAACATACATAATGCCCCAGTGGGCGGATACTTCCTACTGGCTACCTTTACTCCTAGTCTGGTGTACTTGTGCCCCCTCCTGTCCAGGCCCCGTAATGACAGTCAATAACATGCCTGGTAAACCCACCATATATAACATCTCCTTCCCCTTAAATTTGCACTACTGCCTGCTGTTTCCCTGACTATAGTGTCATCCACTAATAGTCTGTCTTTAACAGCATACACACAGTCACTGTAGTTTATGCCTAAGTTTAAGACATCAAAAACAATATTGCAATGTCTGTTCTGTCCCCCTTCGTTCTGTCCCCCTTCGTTCTTCTTTAAAGGCATACTAGGTAACGTTTTCAACAAAACTAAAGTTAAATTGTATATCTTTTGTGAGTGGCAAAAGTTTCACAACACCCACTCCATGAATTTCACCCCCGGAAGCCTTTTATTTATATATTTTATATTGAACGTGGACTGGGGGGACTTTCCCGGGGAAATGACGTCATCTGGCCGGAAAACGGAGGTGGAAATGCACTGGTTTCCTGTTTGGCCAGGAACTACCGCAACGGTTTCCTGTTTGGCCAGGAACTATCGCGCTAATAACAAAAATGAACCTCACGCTGATTTTAAGAGAATGTAGGATTAGAAGATCGAAAAAGAACAGAAAAAGAAAGCACAGCTCATGGTAACTAATGCTCCACTGGCTAAGAGAAACGATCCGTAGATAGTATAAAACAATTAAAAGATCGCTTTTTGAAACGCTTCCGGTGAAAACGAATGGAATTCTGGGTAATCGAGGACTTCGGAAATTGTATGCAGTGACGGTAGTGACCAGCAGAGGTTGCTAAAAATCGTTAGTTGTGAATTTGCATTGTACAACTTTAAATATATATATATATATATATATATATATATATATATATATATATCGGCAGAGAAATATCTCCTTTTACCTGACCAAGTCCTTCAAGTGATCTGGTGGTCTCGTTTCTCTGTGAGAGCGTATCAGCTCCCCTCCGGCTGCACCATTCTCTCCCTCGTCCTCCTCTGCCGGTGTCGCTGCTGCTATCCTGGGGGGGTCCCCCGTTCCCCTCCCCGGTCTCCGTGTAGTCGTTGCCCTCCGTCTCGGTTGCTGTTGCCGCTGCCGGGTGATCCATCTCCTGTCTGCTGAATAGTTGATCCACGTGTCTCCGGACCACTCTGCTGTTCCCCAACAACACTTTGTAAGACACTAGTCCAGTGATCTCCTGTACTAAACCTGGAATCTATCCAAAATGTCTAGTATACACTGTGTCCCCAATCCTAAAGTTACAAGCTGATGCATGCCTGTCGTGATATGCCTTCTGACTCAGCTGTTTTGACTCCACTTTCTGCAGGAGACAACCCCGTCGTAGATTGGGGGGTACTGCGATAACTGAACAGAGCCCTGTTCAGTTTTGTCTCCAATGTGTCACCTGAACTCTTTTTCATGAGGTCTTTCAAGATTTGTACAGCTCTCTCTGCTAGTCCATTTGAGAACGGGTGGTAAGGAGCTGCTGTAATATGTGCGATTCCGTTCTTTGCCATAAACTGCTTACTTGCCTCAATTATCTCAGGAATTCCATGTGTACTAAAACTGTTCCTCAGACAATTTAAAGTAGCTGCCGATGTGGCTGAACTCATATGATACACATCCATCCACTTTGAGTGTGCATCTATTATCACAAGAAACATTTTTCTCATGAAAGGCCCTGCATAATCTATGTGCATGCCTTCTCCAGGGTTTGACCGGCCACTCCCAGGGGTGGAGAGGTGCACTAGCAGCCTTCCTGTGCTCTTGACATCTGGTGCATGACTTGACCTGAGTTTGTGAAATGTGCAGTGCTTGCTTATTATTCAGAGAATAGTAACTGATATCAATGTAATTCTGACACACTGGCACCCCTTTATGTCCATGTCCATATTTGGCCACCACAAACTTTTCATTCGACTCATGCCTGGATGTGATTGATGCAGTTGCTCTAGCATTGCTGCTCTGCCTTTCTGTGGAATCACTACCCGGGCCCCCCACAGCACACACCCATCCTGAACACTAAGCCCCTTTTGTCTCTGTCGATAAGGACTAAACTCAACCCCCATGTTATCAGACCACCTCTTCAGTAGATACTCACGTACTCTCGCTAGAATGGGGTCTCTGCTTGTCCAGCTCCTGATCTGTGCATGTGTCATCAAGGGGAACTGGTCTTGTGCCAGCATCAACACTTGGTCCTCTACGAGAGCTGCCTCTGGACAATCAGGTAATGGTAGGCGGCTGAGAGCATCTCTCCATTATCCTTTCCCGCTCTGTATCTGATCTCATATTCATATGCTCTTAGTGTTACCGCCCATCTCATGACCCTTGGCGAAGCCATCTGGGGCAAAGCCTTCATCTCATTGAACAAGCTTATCAATGGTTTGTGGTCAGTGTAGATTTGAAACTTCCTTTCATACAGATATTTATGAAAACGTTTTACCCCAAATATCACAGCCAGCCCTTCTTTGTCCAATTGTGAATAATTTTTCTCTGCTGGATTTAGGGTGCGTGATACAAACCCAATGGGCTTTTCGGATCCATCCGTCATGCGGTGAGCCAGGACCGCCCCCAGGCCCCCCACACCATACGGTGACGTGTCACAGGCTAGTATCAACTCCTTGGTTTCATCATAGTGCACCAATACACTGCTGGACTGTAACAGTTCTTTTGATTGCTTGAATGCTAATTCTTGTTCTGGTCCCCATGACCATGACACCTCATTTCTCAGCAGCTTGTGCAAAGTAAAAGGTGCTAGTAATGTGGACAGATTTGGCAAGAACTTGTTATAGAAATTCAAGAGCCCTAGATATCCTTTCAGCTCCGTCACTGATGATGGTGTAGGTGCTTGCTGCACCGCTTTCACCTTCGCTGGCACTGGGTGAATGCCTGTGGTGTCCACTCGATGCCCTAGAAATGTCACTTCTCTCTCCATGAACTGGCACTTGCTTCTCTTTAAGCGCAGTCCCGCCTCCTTCAGATGCTGTAGCACAGAGTCCAGTATTTTTAGATGATCCTGGTCATCCTTTCCTGTCAGTATGATATCGTCTAAGTACACCGCTACTTGAGGGATGCCCCTTCACACCCCCTCCATAGTACGCTGGAAAATGGCTGGACTAGAACTAACCCCTATAGAGCACCGAAGTCCTGACGTGACTCGTTCATCCCCAGGTTTGCGGAAGTAATTTCTCTATGGAGAATAACATTGGGTCATCTTAGAATCGTCTCATATAAGAATTGTGGTCCAAAAATAAACACCGCGTGTCGGCGTTATTGTCAGGGAGGAGGTTCTTTATCGTTTATGATAGTCAGTCACTTATATTTGATACAGTCTGTTTCTGGCGAAAATGTAACTAATTCGGTAATTAGTTACATTAGTAACATTAGCGTTTTCTCACCGTCAGTTGATGCTTCATATCCATAAGAGTCAACCCGCCGGGGTCATTTGTTTATTTTTGGAACACAGTTCTTATTTGACGCGATATTAAATACGTCTATGGGATTCAGAACGGGGGTGGAAAACTGCGAACCAGGTAGACAAACAAAGGATGTGTAAATGACGTCAGACTTCGGCGGTCTATTGGTAACCTGGTGTACACAAAGAGCCCCTTGTGTGTATTAACTGTGACATATTTCTTGGATTCCTCATCTAAAACTATCTGTTGATATGCATGGCTCATATCTAACTTAGTGTATTTTTCACCCTCTCCTAGGGTTGCAAACATGTCTTCCATTTTTGGAATGGGGTACTGATCTAGTGAAGACACCTTATTTACAGTCAACTTATAGTCCCCACACAGCCTAACTGTCGCATCGGGCTTCAACACCGGGACTATGGGTGCGGCCCATTCTGAGAATGTCACTGGTTCTATAATTTTCTCCTTCTGCAACCGATCTATTTCTGCCTCGAAGGGCGCCGATACTGTGGGTGACTCGGGGCTAAAGCACCCAGGGGAAATGCAGAGCACCCATCACAAACTCATCACAAAAAAAGAAAAAGAAAAAAACACCGACATCTTCACTTCATGGAGTACATTTTTGTAACCAAATTAACCAAATTAACGGCATTAAAGTAACAAAACCCCCCCAAAAAGGTGGACCGGCCGCACATGCGTTGCGCACCCAGAAGCGAGGACATAAATCGGCACCCCTGCCTCCACCTTTTGTTTCATAGCAAATGGCACTGATCTTGGTTTGTAGAATCGGGGCTTGGCATCACTGTCTACGTGTATCTTTGCCATAGTAAGCTCACTGATAAATCTTCAACACCAAAAAAATACTTTTGAAAGCTAAAACATGGCAAAAACTACCTCAAAGTATGTCCACAAGGCAAAATAATTACCATGTATTACCATGCAATCACACATGTGGTGTAAACACGCCCACCTGTGCGCCCACCTGTGCGCCCAGCTGCGCGCTGACAGAGCAAGAATACTAGACCACCACAGATACCAGAGACAAAGTACAGAGCCACTCTCTCTGGGAGACCTGTAAAGGAGATATGTTTATGAAGGTCACAGGTCAAACTAATACGAAAAAAATAAGTAAATTCACAGTTATGCAGGTAATCATTCCGGCCTTTAGACCTATCTCTCATAAGACATGTAAGACCCATGTCTTCTGTAAAATAGGAGGAGCCACATTAGTTTGACATAGCAGGAGTCAGTGTGTGTACACATACCCAGAATTTTTTCTAAGACCTCCAGAGAGTTGGTTAAGAGGATGTTTTGAGGCCTGGAGTTGGGGCCAGTGTACCATCCGCCTGCAGGTGAGAGGGGGCCGGGCTCAGAAGCCGGTGAATGTCTACACGCTACTAAATAGTGGATATTCTTACCATGTGTGTAGTCAGAGATCATGAAGGGATCCGTGGAACCACCACGACCCACAACATCCTCGAGAAGGTATCGAGGCACTGAAGAAAACAATGTAAGATTTGCACATAAGACCTGATGCAAATAATCATGCTGCCTCACAAACAGTGAAAGCTGCTCTGCCAAATTTCTACTTGAGTGAGTGATACTGCTGTATTGATTTAAAAAATACTTAAGAATTCTAAAGTACAAATTACAAAGTACATCGACATTTACTTTTTAATATCAATACATCGTTGTATAAAAATTTAAAATATTCCCCCAAAATTCACAGATTTTCCAGAAAATGTAAAAATATATATTAATTAGGGTGACCATATTCTGAATTCCTAAAAAGAGGACACCTAACGAATGCACGCGTGAAAAATATTGCTTTATAAATAATATATTTATTTATTTAAAGCATGTCTCCTCTGTTTGTTTCAGATAACAAAATAATCACAGTTTAATAATTCAGCTTATTAACAAAATAAAATAACATCTCTCTCTCAACAAGTCTTATCTTAGAACAAGTGAGGTACCCCATTATTCAAAATAACCTCTCTCTCATGTCTATAATGTAAAAATGTAAAAAATGCCTGTTAATTAAACAAAAGAAAATATAGAAGTAGCCTGTTCTTCAATGTTATAGCTCATTCTTCAAAATAATGTCTCCTATGGCTAATGTAAAAAATATAAATAATGCTTCAACATTTAAACAAAAAGAAAAGAGAGGTAGATAACAAAATAATCACTCTCATACAAATATGCTCTATAATATTTCATGTTAAGTTCTGTATGAACATTCACGGGTACTTTTTGCGCATTTCATTTGTGAAGTTGCATTTGCGTTTCGGCATTTTCTCCGTCTCTGTCTGTGTAACTTTTCTCAGTCGGGGAGCAATGAATGACAGGCAGCCCTGAGCGCGATGTATGCTGTTCAGTGTGTGTGAGTGTGTGTGGGTGTGTGTGTGTGTGTGTGTGTGTGTGTGTGTGTGTGTGTGTGTGTGTGTGTGTGTGTGTGTGTTTGGTCACATGTGCCTCCAGCCTGTCAGCAGCCGTGTTGCCAAGTCTCGTGAGAGAAATAAGGAAACATTCCTCCAAAACAAGCCAGAAAAAGAAGCACATTTTTGTTTTTGAAGTTGCGGTAAATATTCGGACATGGCAACAACTCGTTCGCAATTTACAAAACCGGGGTTACGGAAGTACCATATTTAGCGCTTTCATTGTAAAAAAAAGAAAAACACCGGACATTTGAAGGATTTTATAAACCCCCCCCGGACAGGCCGGACAGCACCCCAAAAGAGGACATGTCCGGGTAAAAGAGGACGTATGGTCACCCTAAATAAACTCTGGCAGTCAATGTGTTAATAATCCTATATAAAAGACTAGCATCTTTTTTAGCAGTTAAACGGATCAATGTACAGACAGTCCATTGAAGCGGAAAATTATGTGCCATAATTTATTATTTCTAAGTCACATTAGCTTTATCGCGGTCAATACAGGATTCCTTACTGAGATCAAGTTTAAACTAATTTGTAATACAAAAAATAAAACGTGACGTTCTGAATGGAGGTGGCTGCAGTGAAACCATACAGATGCGGTCACGTAGCACGGAGAAATTCCTTTCTATCAAAACCAAGTTTGACCTAATAAAAGCAAAATATCAAAACATACAGGCGGAAAACATACGGGCGGGGCTTGCGTGCGTCACCAGGGCTTCCGAGCAGCAGGGGCAGAGTTTGCCTAGAACTGCGGTGGGATCCATAATAACGCGCCAATGACATGTAACACGTTCATTTTTTCCAAAGCCCGGAGTGCCAATGACGTGTAACACGTCAAAACCGTGTTTTCAGTGTTTACGTTAGATGGCACTGTTCGCCAACCTATGAGTGATCCTATGACTTCTGGAGAAGAGTAGATCCGAAAATAATGTGATCACAGCAAACCCAGCCCCGTCCGATCTAATGTTAAAGGATTTAGAAAAATACATTTGTATCTGCTTTCCTGTTTTTGTCTTTTTTTTCTTCTGTGTTTCGTTTTTGGCGAGAACAAGCAATATTCAACAGCCAATAACTAAAGAACGGAGGGTTGCGGTAACACGCTTTTCCCCCCCCGATGGAAGCAGAGACACTCCTCCGTCTTTACAAGCTCTTTACAAGATCTACAAGCTTGTGTGCCGCGCTACAAGCTTGTAGATCTGCTATTTCTTTTTTTTTTAACTGTGAAAATGTGTGCAAATATGTGAATATATATACACATTTTTAACTCAAATATTTGCTTCCGGGGGTCCCTGGAACAAAATATTTTGAGATGGGGGGGTTCCGCGGACAAATACATATCATTTTGGGTGGTCCTTTTTACATGTATTGATTTTACTGTAGCTTGAACCCCCCTGCACTTTACGACTCAAAAAAGCGTTCTTGTAGCACTTTCAGGTACGGATGATCCTTCCCACAATTCACCTCCACGATGGGTATTGCCTGTAAACACACACACACACACACACACACACACACACACACACACACACACACACACACACACACACACACACACACACACACACACACACACACACACACACACAGCTAGAGAAATGTACGCACAATGTAGTGTTCTTCACTTTTGTTCACAACTATTTGTGACTACATAGTAAGTTGATATGTACTGTAGCAACTGTATTGTATAGGCTAGTAACTGATGCACTGTATTTGAAAATGTTCAGCAACCCACTGAGTGAGTCTTTCAGACTAGTGAGCTAAATCATTACCTTCTTGAGATAACTGAAAGCCATGAATGGGGTGTTCACGTCCATGTAGAGTTTAGTCAACACCATGTAGAAGTTGTACACGTTCATAGAGTATGGTGGATACAGCTCACTGCACATGACAAGGAGGATTTGCACAGCCATTATATAACGATATGACACACTGGGCGATATGGCTATGACATCAAATCAATATCCTAATTATTTCTCGATTACGATTAATGAACGACTATTAAACAAATAATAATACTGAAAATAGCAGATCTACAAGCGTGTGATCTTGTAGATCGGCTATTTACTCTCTGTGTACGCCACCATTGTACACTGAAGTATACGTAATACAGGGTTAAAGGAGAATTCCAGTCATTTTAGATGTTTGCTTTGATGTGTCGCTAATCACTCACCAACATACAAAGGTCCGTTGAATTTTTCCAGAGAAGCTCCTGTCGTCCATTGTGGAGACCCCTTCAACTGGCATAATGGAGTAATGCGGATAAACAAAAACAAAAATCGCCTATTTTAGCAGCTCCAAAGTTAGTTTTTTTTCCCACTAATCTTCATGTTCTCAAACATGCACTGAATGTCCCTTATGAGCTGCCGTTCATGCAGAACGACATGGAGCTGGTTGCTTGTTTCTCTCACAGAATCTGGCAACACCGAGGACTAGCTTCACGTCGTTCTACATGAACAGCAGTTCATAAGGGACATTCAGTGCATGTTTGAGTGTCAGTACACTGCATAATGAGGATTAGTGGGAAAAAAACGAACTTTGGAGCTGCTAAAATAGCAGATTTTTGTTTATCCGCATTACTCCATTATGCCAGTGGAAGGGGTCTCCACAATGGACAACAGGGGCTTCTCTGGAAAAATTCAACGGCCCTTTGTATGTTGGTGAGTGATTAGCGACACATCAAAGCAAACATCTAAAATGACTGGAATTCTCCTTTAAGTGGTTAATCAGACAATCGATTTAGTCGATAATAAAAAATCTAATTAAATCGTTGATTCATTGATATAAATATATGTTTAAAAAAAAAACTTCTTGATTATTCAATTAACCTGTTTTGAGATTTGAGGCCATTCCTGACAGTTGTAATATAGGCTACCTGTAAGTTTGTGCCATCTTATCGGCGTAGCGGGTCGCACCATTCCAATCGCTCATTAAGGCACACATCCCCATGGCCTGGTACATCACTCTGAGCATGTAAATGTTGGAGTCATCGAACACGGTCCCCATCTTGTCCAGGGACTGTTTACACATATCCAGCAACTCGCTAGGGGGTGCAAGAGAGTTAAGGATGCAATGGCAGAGGCTGAAACTGAAAAGCTATTGTTAAAGGTACTCAAATCAGACTCTTGTAACAGGTGGGATGATATACTTTGTTGATTCAACAGCTTTTACATTTACGTATTTATTTTCAGAGCAAAGAGGATCTTGCCGAAGAGTAAGTATAAGTTGTCTCAGTAGATCAGTGTGCGAAAGGGGAACGCTTGATAGGCGTTTCGAGAACAGGTACAGCATGACTCCGGGCGCTATTTATACGATCAATAGCTAGGCCTGTCACAATTAGTACATAATCGTCGAATCACAATTATTTGAGATAATCACAATTATTTTTGCATAATCGTCATAATCGTTTCCATTTTGAAAAATGTTCACACATTTTCAAATTATAAAAAAAAGCAGAAATAGCAGATCTACAAGCATACAACGTGTCACAACGCGCTATAAGCTTGTAGATCTGCTCTTTCTGCTTTTATACATGAATAAAAATATTAAATATGTCAATAATGTATTTGTATATTTAAGTCATTTGTCATTATCTGCCCTGTACAATTTATGATTACGAAGCCTAAAAGGCTGAATTTGTTCCAATGTTCAATGCTAAAGACACAATGAAATCGTTAATCGCAATGATTTGAGTGACAATTAATCATCAACTTAAATGTGTAATCGTAATCCTATGAATAGCACAAGGAGGCACATGGCCTGAAACACATGGCGTTGGAACAACAGATGTTCAGGAGGCGGAGAAACACAACTTTTACTCCGCCCACACACCAATCTACCTGGCGCTATTTATACCCTGTCAGAACTACCCAGAAACCCCTTATTCGCTTTCGTACATCCGTACTCAAGCTCATAACGTTTTCAGTCCGCGTTGTGCCATGCTGACTACGCCATCGGCCGTCCGCGTGTGCCGTGCTGACTACGCTAACGACCTCCTCCCCAAAGACTCCAGGGTCGGCGACCCTCCCCGGAACCCTCTTCCCCTCCCTCCATTACATTCTATTCATTCAATAAAACTTTACATTCTATTCATTCAATAAAACTTTAAACTTTCCATAAAGGCGTGTTTCTTCGTCTAGTGAAAGGGCATTGTGGGTGTGAAAACCTCATCTTATGTAAGGATATTTTTCTCCTTGCTCTTGTAGGCTAACCAAAGCAGTTCAATGGTCGTCCTAGCGAAGCTGACCATGTCACTGATGACGTCTGGCCCAATGGGATCACTCCGCTCACGCACTTTGAGCTTGGCCTCGTCCTGAGACCAAGGAGAGAAGATGACATGTTAGAGTTGAGGAACATTAGCCGCTTGTGAACTAAGATAATTCTGTTATCAATGATCTATCAATACTGCTGTGCTCTTGTGTGTGATGTTGAGGTGATGATTGTGTTTGTTTGTTTGTTTGTTTGCTTATTTATTTCAAAAATATTTCAAAAGGTTCTCAGAAATGTTCTAAAAATATTCAAAATGTTCTGAAAAATAGGGCTCACGTCAGTGTTTCCCCTAGGCAGAAGCTGAAGGTGTGGGAGAGGAAAAAAACATTTTTGGTTGAAAATTAAACATTTTGGGTTCTCAAAATGCATATTTAAGCTCAAACACAAAGTCTTATATCTTATATAGTACATGTGCACAGTAATAATCTGTATAGTTTACATATGAATTGTCTCCAGATTTAGGAGAATATACTTTTATTAGACAAAAGTATACAAATCCATCAGTCACAACTAGTGATGGCACAGATGGCATCCTGCCTGAGAGCATTTGAGCATATCAATGCATTTGAGCATTGATATCATTCTTTTTTTTTTACAGAAAAAATCATACTGTGGCGGTCGGATTTAAGGGTTGGCGGCCCGCCACTGCTTAATGCATACAGGGGAAACACTGCACGTGTAATAATAATAATAATAATAATAATGTATTTTTGCACATTTGGGTCCCGTGCAGACACCAAATGTATCTTTTGGGTCTCGAGTTGAAAAGGTTAGGGAATCCCAGGTTTACAGTGTTTGCTCTATGTTCTAAGGTTTTTATCTCTGTGTTTACACATTCAAATTCCCTCACCGGACACTAAAACTTCTGAACTGAACTGTATATGTCATTTTATTTTGTCAGTTCTTTTTTTCTGTCTTTTCTGTCTTGTTTTTCATGACTTACTTTGGACTTAGTTCGACATTCCTGGCAGTCACAGGTGAAGTTGTATCCGTCTCTTAACTGGTCGTTTCTTTCTTCGGTCGTAAACATAAGGTCTATGTAGGTGATCAGCATCTTTGGAAGGCACAGGAACACACACACACATGTGAATAGTACTTCAGGTTTCTCCTCCACATCTTATTCTGGGGTCAAGGAGTTGTTTTTTATATCTCGAGTGTCTAAGGGCAAGTACACACTGTAGGACTTTTAAGCGCGGATCTCCTCGCAAAGTGATCATAACCCTGTTCATACTGTATGCTACTGTATGATGTCCAATCGGCGACAGAGACAAATATCAAACCTGCTAAATATCTAGAAACACTCGGGAACGCATCGCCGAGCGCTATTATCGCAGGTAGATCCTCTCGCAGAGCCTTTCACACACAGCAAGCAATATGTCGCCGATCAAAGCCCGAGGGGGGTTTTGTCGGTGATCGATAAAAAAGGTCCCAGACAGCATAATCGGAGCAAATATCCAACAGTGTGTACCCACCCTAAAAGACTGATGCCCAGCCCGTACGGGCTTACAAGACACTCACAAAAGATATATAACTAGAAAAAGTGCTCCTCGGAGCACAGGTCTCCGCCAGGTCAGGTAGGTTATTGTGGCCTCCTGGTGGCGCTATAATAGGCCAATGTTTAAAGGGTACCATTTGTTCTTAGGCCTTGCACGGCAATCGGACACTGCATTCATGGTTTGAGGCATTTTGTGCATTTTTTTTTTGTGCTAAATTAGACCTGCTGGTGGCGCTATAACAGACCAATGTTAAAAGGGTGGCATTTGTTCCTCAACATAGTGTGAATGTGCGTGCAAAGTTTGACCGCAATCGGACGGTGCGTTCATGATTTGCGGAATTTTGTTCAAAACAAGCCACTACTGCAAACTTTAGATGTCAATCTTAGCCAATGAGGATGGAATATGAAAAATCAAACACATCCGTCTTGATCACATGACTATAGAGATCATGTGTACCGATTTGCGTGAAATTTGGATAAAATCGGAAGGAGTAATATAAAGAAATGTGTTTTACATAAATGGCCTCCTGGTGGCACTATAAAAGGCAGATGTGAAAAATGCAGGGCAAAGGTTTTTCCTTGACCTCTAGGGAGTGTGCATACAAAGTTTTACACAGATCGGTGCAGTTATAGGTAAAAACATGAATCGGCCTGTTATAGCGCCACCATGAGGCTGATTTGAAAATTTTCAAGTGGTATTTCTTCCTCGGCATAGTGTGCGTAATATGCGTGCAAAATTTCACAGAAATTGCATGCTGTGTTCATGATTTGAGGCATTTTGTTGAAAATGGAGCACTCCTGCAAACTTTGGAAGCCATTTTTAGCCAATCAGGATGGAATATGACAAATATGAAAGACAAGTTTTGTTTAATGACTATAGAGATACTGTGTACCGATTTGCGAGATTTTTGGACAAAATCTGTAGGAGTACTGTCAAAAAATATGTTTTGCACAAATCGGCCTCCTGGTGGCGCTATAAAAGGCCCATGTGAAAAATTTGGGGCAGAAGTTCGGAATTGGCATCCAGGGAGTGTGTGTGCACAGTTTTGCTGTGATCAAGCCAACGGTGGCGGAGATTAGCTGGTGACAGACGGACACACGGACGGACGGACACACGGACGGACGGACGGACGGAGGGTAAAACATACTCTCTCGCCATGCCTTTCGGCCTGGCGGAGACAATTATTAGTACATCTTTGGAAACTTTCACCTACAGTAGGCCTATGCCCAAAATAGGGATGCCAGGTTTAAAGTGGTTAAGACCAGCTGGTTCAAATGGTGATCCCCTACCCCAGTGGTTCTCAACCAGTGGTCCGGGACCACCAGTGGTACTTGAGGGAGTTCCAGGTGGTCCTCAGCTAAATGATGGAGAGTTGGTAACAATTGGTTTCATTTTACTCTCTCAAGAGTTAAACTATTATAACATTTGCATCACTTAATTTACAAGAAGTCTTCACAATTAGAGAATGAAGAATAATTGTTATTTTGATCAACGTTTGCCTGTTATCTCTCCTATGGTACCAACATGCAGCATGGATGGAATTGTGGACAAAATCATATCCAACGATAACAACATATTCTAAGGCTTGGGTCTGAGAGTCTAAATCTCATCAAACGGTGGTCTGTGGCTCAAATACCGAATAAATAATGGACCTTGATATGAAAAAGGTTGAAAACCACTGCCCTACCCCCTTGTAACACATACCGTGTCCCCCATCCACACACACACATCCCTGTGCAGCTGTCTCCTCTCCTCACCTCATCACCAGGCTTCATATCCTGTACTGCCCGTATTTCTGCTGCCGTTCCCTTGTTTGTGACAACCACACTGGGTACACAGCTGTGGTTCATGAGGGAAACACTGAGGGGAGAGAGGGTGATGGAGAGAGAAGGTCAACAGGAAGAGAAGAGAGAAGAGCGAAAATCTAAGTTTGATTTTTTGACTAGCTATACATCTCTAGTTCACAGTTTAGCATGATAACCATTGCAGACTAGTAGCTTAGTGCAGTCATCATGCATTGAATATGTGGACTCCTATATTGATACATGCAAATTGTTACAACAAATATATGAAGAACTTTCAATGATGTTCATATATGAATCCACTTCTCTGCACAATTCAAGTATGGGGAATTGATTGGAATGGTGATTTTACATCCATATATGCTTAAATGGCCTTTTAATGCAAGATTTCATACAAATATAATCATTTTTAAAATAAGGCCTATTAAAGGGATATTTCACTTTAAAAAAAACTTTGGGTCATTTTATCGTCTACTCAGGCTTTTGCGAACCCCCCAGACCGTTTTTAAGTTGCTTGATTTACTATTTAGATATTTGATAATCATTTTATCAGACACGCCCCCTTCCTATACAAACCCATTATAACTTCAAACTCAATTTTTAACCTGTTAGATTCATCAAAAACACCCGTCCTTGGTTCTGCTGACTCACCCTGCCCTCCTAATACGTGAGGGGGCCGTGTTTTTTCGATTACTTTTTTCATTTATTTTCATTTATTTTTTTATTGTATTTTATTTTTTTCATTTTCAAAAAAAAACATTACAAATAAATGAAAAAAGTTATCGATAAAACACGGCCCCCTCGCGTATTAGGAGGGCAGGGTGAGTCACCATAACCAATGACGGGTGTTTTTGATGAATCTAACATGTTCAAAATGGAGTTTGAAGTTATAATGGGTTTGTATAGGAAGGGGGCGTGTCTGATAAAATGAATATCAAATATCTAAATACTGAATCAAGCAACTTAAAAACCGTCTGGGGTGCTCACAAAAGCCTGAGTAGACGATAAAATGACCAAAAGTTTATTTGAAAGTGAAATATCCCTTTAATATCCCCAATTTGAAAGTGTGTGCTGAGAACCAACATGTTCCTAATGGCTATAGAAAACTGCTCACCATTCTAAGCTTTAATTTGAGTGGTAACATGTGGTTGCAAAACACATAGACCTAACCCTAAACGTCCTACACTAGTAAAAAGAATAGAATAATAAACGGTGCATTTGTATATATACATCAATCACGGACAATATACTATGATTTTTCAAAGGTTAGTCAAAATCACTCGGATTCGCTGGCAGTGGGCTGACACTTTTCTGAAAAACTCAGTCTGGCATTTTGTGACAACCACACATTATTGCAGTACTGTAGCTTTTTTTAATGGTGACATGACATGATAAGTACGGTTTAAGTGGTTACATTGATGACGGTTTAACTCTGTATGTGTGCGTGTGTGTGTGTGTGTGTGCCTGTGTGTGCCTGCGTGTGCGTGCGTGTGCGAGAGTGTGTGTGTGTGTGTTCTTACTCAGCGTAGACAACACGACCGATATCAGGTACCAATTCCTCATCATGCAAATCGAAGCCATTACAGCGAGCCTGTTGCACAGAGAGAGAAATCATTACTAATCCTGCTAATGTATTCACACCTGTTGGATAACAATATGATCGTTTTTTTCTTCTTCTCATTTTTAATGATCTGCAGTGAGTTAGGTGAGAAATGGTCGTCAGATTGTTAGCGTTTCAGAATCCATGAGTGCTAGACAGGTGAGAAAGTGGTCAGTGTGTACTAATGCTATTCTGTATCAAAGTAGCAGACAGTAAAGGGGGGGGGGGTACAGTATATTGTTACTGTCTGGCAGAAACCTTGTATCTCCATTTTTTTTTTCTTTGTAGCTCACAGTGATGTGCATTGTGTTGTGAGCTTGTAGATCAGCTATTGATTTTAGATTTTTCTTTACCTATAATGGCATGCTCAAAATTGGGATGCCAGGTTGAAAGTGGTAAAAAGAAAGTGGTCTTCACACTACCTGGGAGAAGAGTGAAAGCAGGTCATAGTGATCAGGGAAGTCCAGGTGTTTGGAATAGAAGTGATGCAGGCTGGCGATTTCAGCCTCGTGAATCCATTTAATCTCTTCGTCTGTAAGATACACAGTGTTAATTAACTTAATGTGTAAAAATCTACACATGTGCAAAGAATATAAATACAGAATAGACAGGTTACACAAATGCACTGCTCCACTGTATTAATCACTTCAACCCTATAGGGCATAGCAGTGGCGGCCATTTTGTGGAGCCACAAATCGAACCGAGATTTCCGAAATTATTATTTTTTTTCGGGAAAAAAAAATATTTGTATAGTTATAGTTATAGTGCTCAGTGTGAATGGCCCTTAACAGAGGCTATGCGCGTGACATCATCGTACCCGGAAGTTATGCGTGAATGCCTACTGACTGGCAAAAAACTACTTTCTGGCCTTGACAGACCAAACATCCAAACAGAAAAGTCCTATCTGATTGTATTAAACAACGTTAAACTCACAAACATGGCAGCTGTACGGAAAGCTTGAAAGCACTGAATGATCACAGCAGCCTTGGAAAACAGCGATCACATTCCCGAAAATATTGCCCACCCCTCCTTTAAATCGGTAAAATCCTGTTTTTTTCAGTTAATTCAACTCTTGAGAGTGTATAAATGGAACCGAATGGACCCGTAAGGGTCCATTTGGCTACATCTTTCCTCTCTCTTAGTTACAAATGAATTACATTAAATTAACACAGATTGTATGGAGAATGTACCCATGTGTGCGCATGTTTGTGTGTTTCTGTTGAGTGATCCCTTACGTGAATGCAATTCTCCCATCAGTATAAGCTTCTCAGATGCAGATCTTTCTTTCTGTTTCATCTGTAGAAAGAAGCATTTGCAAGAAATTAAGCATCGGCAAAAATTCTACACTTCTTAATATCTTTATTAATAAACATAATGCACAAAGTTTATTTCTATACAGCAGTTATTACAAATCAATTCAATAATTACAGATATATCATAAGGTACCTGTACTTATACCCATCACATATCATTCATGTTCTTTAGTGATAATATTAAGAAGAATTGTCAAATAACTGATTTCAAAATGCTACTGTTGGTTTATAAAGCACTGAATGGTTTAAGGCCAAAAAACATTTCTGATCTTGTGCTATCATGAACCATCCAGACCTCAGGTCATCTGAGACAGGTCTGCTTTCTGTACCCCTTAAAGGCATAGTATGTAACTTTGTGTTTACATAACAAAACATTAAGTACATTTTTACCAATAATTTCCCTCTATACCAGCAGTCATCAGCCACTACAGTAGTGTGGTGGTGTTTACCTGCAGACACACACTGCCCTCTCACTGTATTTTGTTGTTTTCACTGTTTGTTTTGGTAGACGGGATGTGTTTGTGCTACCAAAACAAACAATGAAAACACCAACATACATCCAGAGGGAAGTTTGTCTGCATGTTGATTCCAGGGACGTGGCATATTAGCATATTCATGAGGGGTTGTTCTTGCAGGCGTGGCATAATGGCATAAATAGATCCTGGAATTGTTAATAAGGGAAAAGACAAGAGTAGTCCCAGTCTCGTATCATGGATATATATTGTTTGACTATATATTGCTTGACTCCGTTTTTTTATTGTTTACTTTTTTTTAACTATATTTCCTGTATGATGTGAGTTTTTGCAATTGTTGTAATTGATGGATTCTACTGGAGGAAGCTATTATGTATCTGCCCAGTACCAACTTTTGATATTGAATGCTTCTGTGAAAAATCCAATAAACAAAGTTTGAAAAAAAAAATATATATATATTTTAGAATTTCCATTTCCGATAAGCAGCAAGCTATATTCTTCGATTATTTTTGATTCATACTCTGACAAATTTGTGTGATTGTAAAGACAAAACGGAAGCGGGGAAGTGTCTGGCAATAGTCTGGCTCGCGAGACAACAATAGACTCAACAACTCGTATTTCATAAATAGGAAGTGTTGGAAAAATGATCAAGAAAGACCCCCCACTTACCTTTGTGGCAAGGATCCTGGCCACCAGGCGGACTGGCTCTGATGGACACCATTTCGGACCATACTTAAACATTGCTGAGCACTCCAGCTTGTGCATATTCCAGTCCCCTTTCTGACACACAAAAGCTATTATTTTTAATTAACCCACTCAATCTCCTCTCCACCTGAATCAGATCTTTGCATGTCTACTGTGGGCATAGCCACTTAGGGCTTAGCCTAAGTCAGGGGTGGGCAACTTTGTAGATGGTGAGGGCCTCAAAATTTCCTCAATCACTCTGGGGGGCCGCATTGTTTATCCCCCCCAGGGCCAGGGCTGAATTTTGGTCCCAGCCCTCCCCTGTTTATCGGCACTCTCGCCAGTAGTACCCCATTACTCAAAAAGCCCATAATAGTCACATATGTGATAAATAAGGGATATTAACTATTATTATTTATTAGTTATAACCTTGTTTTTATTTAGCATTTAGTAATGCTTCTATCAACTTACTACAGCTGTACTGCTAAACAAAACTTCACATTCCTGAGTATGCCTTTCAGAGTATTGCTGTAACCTTGGCTTAAAAATATACAAAAATTAACACTAGAATTATAGTTAATAAGGCTTCTATTAAAATAAACGAGAGCGCGCTCTACTGGTGGACTGTTGTAATTAAAATGGTTCATGGAAAGTTGCATGTTTGGAACAGTTGAAGGCAATAGTTCACCATTTCGGATATGTTTAGATTACTTTGTTTTTCTTTGTGATTTAAAAAAACAAACAAAAATAACCTTTTTTTTTTTTTTTGCCTGGGGCCGCATTGAGTGACGGTGCGGGCCGCATGCGGACCGCGGGCCGCCAGTTGCCCATCCCTGGCCTAAGTGGTTAAATAAAAGGACATTCAGTTCATGTGTGTATATTGACTTGTTTCCTTGTTAATTGTATAATTCAAATGAATTGTTCTTTTCACAATTGAAGTTTACTTAATTTAAACCTATTTTATCAAACAGTTATTTGTGTTTATTTACATTTATTTGTTACTTATAAGTGAAATATTCTTAAATATAAACTTTTTTTATAAACGTTTTTCAAAATGATTAGAAATATAAAATAAATGTTATCGGTGGTCTAGGACGCTCGGAAATTTAGATCAACATCGGACCCAAAAATCTGGGTTTTGTTTCTTATTGATCCACAGTGAAACCAAAGGTGAACTTCCATGTGTGATCAATCACATTCCATTCCTTGTTTCTGTTTTACACTCAATCAGAAGTGTTCTGTATCAGATATGAAACAAAGCCCAGGACCTTTTTGTGTTATCCTTTTAGCCTTATGTCTTACTGTACCATGCACAGCTGTTTACATTTCTGACTAGTAATAAAGTATTCAATCAATCAAAAAAGTAACTAAGAACAAATTAACAATCAGATGGTAGAGAAATAATGTGAGCAACTTCAGATGAAAATGAGCTTTTGGCTAACTTTGACATGAAATAAAAACTGACATGTTGATTAATGTGCACCGTCCCTGGTAAATGAATAAATAAATAAATACATAAAAGCTTCAATTTCCTACAGTCATTAACCCCTTTCTTCCTCATCCACTCGTATCCTACCTGGCAGTTGACATTGCAATAGAAGGCTTTCTTGCACTTTACACATTTCTTCAAGTCTTCTTCAAGTTTCCTATGAATGAACAAACATTAGGTTTTAATGAGCAACATGTTACAACATATGTGTTTACATCCTGGATATTTTGATTGTTTAAACACACACACAAGCACACACACAAGCACACAAGCACACACACACACACACACACACACACACACACACACACACACACACACACACACACACACACACACACACACACACACCTAGATAGCATTGTGCTTAGGTACTCCAGTGCACCAGATTAACTTTCAACCCAACAGAGAAATTTGTAAAAATAATAATAAAAATAATATTTTTTTGAATGAAGTAAAGAAGATTGTCCAAAAAATACTGGTATATTCTATCCACTGATCCTGCTTTAGGTCACATGTTTAAAACGCCCCCAATGTTTGCACATAAACAAGCCCAAAATTTAAGAGACTCACTGGTCAGAGCAGACTGTTACGTACCTCCTAAACATTTTATGTCAGACCCACCTACAGTTAATTTCACCTACAGTTAGTTCAGGATGTCTTCAATGTAACGCTATGATTAAAGGTGACACAGTGTTACACCCTCATCCTGGCAAAAATATTAACATTAAGATTAGAATTACATGCAAAACTAAATATGTGGTCTATCTGTTGAAACTGCTATCTGCTATGTAGGCAAAACAAAGAGAGAATTGAACATAAGAATTGGTGAACACAAATCTAATATTAGAAATAGGGATGAAAAGCGAGACACTTTAATTCAGCAGGGCATGAGGTATGTTCTTTGAGGTTTCAAGGCATTGAGACGGTACATCCTTTAAAGAGAGGTGGTAACAGAGATAGGCTTCTCCTACAAAGAGAAGCTCGTTGGATACACAATCTACAGACCGAACACCACAAGGGGTTAAACGAGGAACTGCTATTGGGCTGTTTTCTATAAACGGGTTTGTGATTGGGGTTGAGTCTTATGTCTGAGATTGTGTATTCAGAGAGGTGTACGTTTATTATTAATTATTTATTTCATTGACTGGTTTGTTTTGTTTTGTTTTGTAATTGTATTTGCAATTGTTACAGCATTCCTGTTTATGACAGTAAGTCAAGGGGGTGTGCCTACATGAACTGCCTTTTAAAACCTGTTTTTAGACGGACCAATTTCTGTGTGGCACCCTGGTCCCCCTATTTAACTGTCCCTAAATGTTTACATTACCATACACGCTGAGAAAGGCTTGATGCCAAAACGTGTCCGTGTGTGCTGTTGTCCGTGCTGCATGAATTAAAAGTACCAGAAGGACTTTAAATTAAATACAGCACTTTACGCAAATCTGAAGTGAAATGCTGAACATCAGATTGTTTGTACAAGCATTTAAACAAATATTAAAATAGTCTAATTGCAAAATGTCTATATTTGTGGATTATGCGGCCCAGCTGTAGTGTGCAGTATGTAAATTAAACTACAATTTCAGTCATCAACTGGACATGGCATCCATCATACCTCATAGCTTTAGCGAAGTCATAGCTTTTTCTATCAGGCAAAAGGAAGGTGAATGTTTTTGTCCCCAAACATCCAAACACAGTGCCATTGTTATACTTTTTAAAGGCTTTTTATACAGGATTCAATCTTCAAAACACAGTCACTAAATATTATATGCAGTCATTTGTCAAGTCTTTGTTGCATCAATGACTATCACACTTGCAAGTTATCTTACATAGCCATTTGTTTGAATTAAATATATATTAAATGTACCCTTAAGGGTAAATACGTATACATTCAGAGTTAAATTAGCACTCAGAATTTTACTGTATAGCCTATAGGTGTGATCTGTGTCGATATAAAGTGTGAGGAAGGCTTGACGCCGAAACGCGTCCGTGTATGAATGAATAAAAAGCACCAGAAGGACTTTTACTTTCTTATTGTGAATCTCTGTGAGCCTTTTTACTGTGATCGATATAAATTCTCAGGAGAAATCATGCACCTGTACTTACGAAGCGGGACCTTAACAAAGGATTACTCCAGAAACACAATATACACTTACTGTACAGTAAATGGTGTGTGTGTTTGCAACAAACCCTGCTCAATAAGGGAATAGATGAAGAATCAGTTCGATCACGGGTTCCCCCAGAGTTAGTGTCGAAGTGTCCTTGAGCAAGACATTGAACCCCTAATTGCTCCCGATGAGCAGGTTGGTGCCTTGCATGGTTTCCTCCGCCATCGGTGTGTGTGAATGCGTGTGTGAATGAATGTGTGTGTGTGAATGGGTGAATGTAATGCACAATCTATATAAACGCTTTGGATAAAAGCAAATATAAATGCACCATTTACATAAATACATACTTAGCAAAGCAGAATTCGCAGTAGTGTCCCCTGTTTTTAACTTTGAGGATGCAAGAGTACGCCGGGGAGGAGAAGATAAGTTCTCCAACTTTGAATGGTTTGGTCACCCGAAGACCTCGTCCTTTAGTAGGACTGCCGAACATCTCGATTCCCTCGATTTGTTCCTGCATTGTTGCTGCCACGGTCTTACGAGTGCCCGTCGAAGCAGCTTTATTACACAAGGAAAGCAAAGATAGATATTGTAATTAATGAAGATATTAAAAAAATATTTCATCAGCATCATCTTATACTATTATAATGTACAGTCATACAGTTCTATTGTAGGCTACACTGTAACACTATCAAACATGTGTTTAATTCCTCACCTGTCATGAATCCTGATGTCTGTCCAAGGTGGTCCTTGTCTGTAGACACTGAGTTGATGAATTTGTAGTTGATCTGTATCAGAAAGTGTCAGATACAAGATACCTGATTAATACAATGGTTTCTATTTCCTGGAAAGAGTTAAGCTGGGAGGAGAGACAGAGGGAGAGGTTGCCAAAATCCTTAGCCTACGCACAGTCAGAACAACCAATCATGTCGAGACATGATACACCAGCATTAGAAAGGCCATGAGAACATGAAAATAAGCCAAATGAGAGCCTCCACAGAATTGACCTTTTTTCATACCTATTTAGTTAAACATGTATTAGTCTAATGTCACACGTATGGATCCTTTTTTCTTACATGTTCAACTTTGTATTTAGATTTTATTTAGTTATAGAGCTTCACAAGAATGTTGTTGTTAACTCATCTTAAAGAAGAATCTGAAAATGACAGTTGTTGTAAGGGCATAAAACCCTTTTTGTTATTCTCATTCTCATTTGATATTATTCAAATAAAAGGGACTTATTGAGAAACATGGGTTTTTCTTTACAAATCAAGACAATAGCCTAAATTAATAATCATATAGCCCTCAAAGCTGAAAAAAAGGACGTTTTAAAAATATATATATCGTATCGAAAATCGAATCGAATCGTGACCTTAAAATCGAAAGTCAAATCGAATCGTGGATTAGGCGTATCGTGACACTCCTAATTAGTCTACAGTCTATTCTCTACTACAGAGGTGCTTAAAGTGGGGTCCAGGGACCCCTAGGGGTCCTTGAGGGGGTTCCAGGGCGTCCCCAGCAAAATGTGTTAATATAGCAGCAAAACAACCACTTTAAAACACAACGCGCCACAATGCGATGAGCGACGTTTTTATTTTTCATTTAAAAAAAAAAGTTCAATTCCTTTTAAGTCCACTCACATCGGAATGCAAAAGTCGTCCTGCACGTGATACGTCCTCCTATTTTATGCAGCCTATGTATGTCGTTTTACGTCCACCTCGGAGCCTGTAGCCTACGTCAATGGTTCTCAACCTTTTCAGGCCACGACCCCCCAAATTTGAACTGGGGACCCCCCACCCTGCCCTGACAAGCACTTGGAATGATAGGCATTACATTTTGTTTGACTCGGTTCCAAAGTATCCAAAATATTGTGAAAATAGCAGATCTACATGCACACAACGACTCGCAATGTGAGGCGTTGTGAGCTTGTAGATCGGCTATTTTTTTTTAAATTTGCCTCTTATATTATTTGACAATTTGGTCAATGTTTGACTAGTTTTTATAGAATAGTTTGTTGATACCTTTGATGCAGTGATCCTTTATATGTCTATGGTTGAGGCCCCAGGCTGTCGCCTACCTTGCCTAATAGGCAAGTCCACCTCTGCACTGTTCTATTCTGTATTCAGCAGAGTGGGTGGAGACCAGTGGTGTGCTTGCAGATCGGCTATTTTTGGCTAATGTAGATCGGATATGTTCCCCTGAGAAACGGGATGCTGGGGTTCAGGTGGTTAGTGTGAAAAAAACCTATCCCTATTAAACAAAGATTTGGCGGCCCCCCTGTAGTTACTCTGAGGATCCCCTAGGGGTCCCGGACCCCCTGTTGAAGACCCCTGCTTTATAGTGTTCTAATTCCAATAGGCTCTATGCACAGCAGCCATATTGTGAAGACATTCACAGGTGTTACCAATGATACTAATGAAGGCTCTGTTCCATTTGTAGCATAGTGGTTCTCAGAAATTTTCACGACCCCCATTTTTTTACACACTCGTAAGGTTCCATTTGGAAACCCCTTAAGGAAGAAACAAATTTAGAGCCACTTGGTGTAGCAGAGTGTTTTCAGTGAGCCAACATGCACAATATCAGCAGCACCCTGACTCTGTTTGACCCATAGGTTTGACCAGAATGGAACAGAGCCTTCATTAGTATCATTGGTAACACCTGTGAATGTCTTCATAATATGGCTGCTGTGCATAGAGCCTATTGTGTCTGCTATTGTCCCCCATCTAGCCCTGGTCCAGACCGACTCAAAGCGTTAGTGAGTTCTCTCTAACGCCCTGCCAGGCCAGCCACTCGGCTCTGTCTATTCTCGGAGGTGGGAAGCCTCTTAGGACCCACCTTCTCTGTACAATACAATTTTTGGGCAGATTCCACTGCGCCCTCTACATATCTGGTCAATATAAATGATCATTGACCAGATCTGTAGGGGGCGCAGTGGAGTGAATAAAGTACTTTCCATTTAGCGGACATCATTTATTTTCTGCCCAAAAAGAGAGAACTCACTAACGCTCTGTACCAGGGCTATCCCCCCCCATCACTTCCAATTTCACTTGTTTATCTTCTATGAGTTCTTTCTCCTGATTGGGTGAAAATGTTATCCCGACCTGAATTTTAACTTTCTATTTTGGAGAAACTGCGAAGAACACCGTTACGGAACAATATAGCAATGATTAGGCTATAATAAAGCTATTTAACACACATTAAATGTAAGCTAGTTTACTTTTAAATATTTTCATAATAGCATCTGCGTCACCTTGAAAATAAAGTAGGCTAATAAAGTCAAATAGAAAATGTGCGGACAATAATTTCAGTACCTTGTTTAAATTTTGTTTGCATTATTGTATATTATTTGTCTTGTTGTTTCGATGAATTGAATACACACCACAATGGAAACAAGCTGTAAGGCTTTCTTGGGTTTATCCTTTTAGCATCCTTTAGTATGAAACAGCACCTCGATGTATTGATTGATTTATTAACAGTTTGCAAAAAAAAGCACAGATTTTTTGCAAACTGTTAATAAAGTAATCAATCAATCAATCAATCAATCAATCAATCAATCAATCAAAAACCCTCCATCCCATATAACCACACCCCAGAGATGAAAGTTACTTTTCTTAGGTCACTTTAATTGCATTCTATTCCTATCACATTCTGCCCTTTACGTTGAACTTGATGACAAAGATAATCATAAATAAAAATTATCCAATCAAATAATTGGGCTACATTACCTCAGTCGTGGTTTTATGAGAGAACAGTCAGATTGCAGTCACATCAGATCGCTCTCTGTCAATGATCACTGTTACTGACGTACTGTTGTTTGGTCTACTGTTTGTTTGTTGTTGTCCGGGGCAAATCCCATCAGTACAGTATCCTTTCACCATTTCCTCAATGCGAAACTCAAACATTAAGAAACGAAACTTAACACATTTCTTGGTACGCAACTTAAGGTAATGAAACGAAACTTAGCCAACGTAGACTGAAGCAGGTGGCTGGTTTAGCCCTGAAACATGATGGAACCGAGAGTTCCTGGTTGAGAGTGGTGTTCGATGTTTTTACATTGCCAACTCTCACATGTACATAAACGTTCAGATTTCAAATATAAAGTGCTTACCCACGAGCCACGGATATTACGTTGATACGTTCCGTGATAAGTACCCGTATCTCCCGTATTGTTCAATAAAAAAGCATTTTAATCCGATCATCAGAGTGCAATACACCTCCCAACCATTAGTGTCGCATGGTTGAAAGCATCGGAGAAAATTCAGAGAAAATGGCCGGCAATCGGATTAAAATGCTTTTTATTGAACAATGCGGGAGATACGGGTACTTATCGTGGAACGGATCAACTTGTAACATGCGTGGCTCAGGGGTAAGCACTTTATATTTGAAATCTGAACGTTTATGTACATGTGAGAGTTGGCAATGTAAAACAATTGAACACCACTCCCAACCAGGAACTCTCGGCTCCATTACGCTTGTATACAAGCGTCATGTGAACCATGGCTAGAAAATAGCAGATCTACAAGCTCACAACGCGTCGCGATCGATGCGTTGTGAGCTTGTAGATCGGCTATTTTCAAATAGTCTAGGTATAAAATAGGGCTAAAGTGGTTAATGTATGTTTTATTTCATTTCAAGTGAACCTGGCCAAAGTCCTTTCACTTTGAACAAGCTGGTCATGATTAGGCCTAATGGCTAGAACATCTACAATCTCACTATGCAAGTGAGTTTGTAGTTTGGCTGTTTTCAAATAGCTGAAGTGGGTGATGTATGTTTTGTAATAATCTAAACCTTCAAAGTAACTAGTACCTAAAGTTTTCAAATTATTGTAGTGGAGTAAAAGTACAATATTTTCCTTTGAGATGTAGTGGAGTAGAAGTAAAAGTATTTAAAATTAGTACTCAAGTAAAGTAAAAGTACCTCAAAATTGTACTTAAGTACAGTACTTGAGTAAATGTACAGTTACTTTACACCACTGACTGACCCCTACATTGTCGTAGGCTACTGTCTGAACTTGAAGACCGCTCTTTTAATATCCTTCAATTTCAATATCCTCTGAGTTGACTTTAAGATGATCAATGAAGTGAGTGACACACATATATAAGTCATTCTACTACAGTTTCATCTTTATTTAATTATGACTGAGTTTTGTACAAATGTGAGCTACTCCTCCTACATGACATGATCCATTACCTCAAGAATGCTAGACTTCTTACCAGAAAATAGTTACAATCAACTGAGACCAAAAACCACTGGACCTACTATTACTGTATGAGTAATGTTATACTGCCATCTATTGGCAGGAGTTAAAGCTTCCATGTGACTTGTTACACGTTTAACTGTTAAGGGAACCTCGTAGTTATGTATTATGCAAACAGACACAATTTAATGTAATGTCAACATTATTTTTATGGCCTTTTTGTTGGATAGTGTAGTCTAAATACTGAAAAGACTTAGCAGAGAGGGGGATGACACATGCATGCACACAACAGGTCCTGAGTGGGATTTAAACACAGGAGCACAACCATACTAAACCAGACAGTGTTCAAGCAATTACAGTTCAACAGTAACCTAAATGTTGTGGATTTTCCATTACTAAGGTATAGGTGTATTTAACCCCTCAGGTACTGAAGGCCTTAATCTTGTGTATGGCGTAAGGGCTGGAGTCTCGATGCGGCCAGATATCTCCATTGGGCAGGTTCCTTGGCTCTTGCCACTCACACTCCACCATCTCCACGGTGGTCACAGATGGACTGAGGCTGTCCGCCATGCGGTAGGACTGTGTCAGGCGGCGGAAGGAGGAGGTGTCTGAGACGTCATCGTCATAGAGATCCTCCATGAGCTCCCGGCGTCTTCTGCGAGACGCGCTGAACTCGTCCTTCAGGTCAGAGGCCAAGCCCTTCACATCCCTCACTATTGTGGAGCGCAGGCCAAAAAGACAGAGCAAGAATACTAGACCACCACAGATACCAGAGACAAAGTACAGAGCCACTCTCTCTGGGAGACCTGTAAAAGAGATATGTTTATGAAGGTCACAGGTCAAACTAATAAGAAAAAAAGAAGTAAATTCACAGTTATGCAGGTAATCATTCCGGCCTTTATGTTGTTTTGATCATAGGCTTGAGAGACCTATCTCTCATAAGACATGTAAGACCCATGTCTTCTGTAGAATATAGGAGGAGCCACATTAGTTTGACATAGCAGGAGTCAGTGTGTGTGTACACATACCCAGAATTTTTTCTAAGACCTCCAGAGAGTTGGTTAAGAGGATGTTTTGAGGCCTGGAGTTGGGGCCAGTGTACCATCCGCCTGCAGGTGAGAGGGGGCCGGGCTCAGAAGCCGGTGAATGTCTACACGCTACTAAATAGTGGATATTCTGTCTTATTCTTACCATGTGTGTAGTCAGAGATCATGAAGGGATCCGTGGAACCACCACGACCCACAACATCCTCGAGAAGGTATCGAGGCACTGAAGAAAACAATGTAAGATTTGCACATAAGACCTGATGCAAATAAACATGCTTTCTCACAAACAGTGAAAGTTGCTCTGCCAAATTTGTACTTAAGTGAGTGATACTGCAGTATTGATTTTAATAATACTTAAGAATTCTAAAATACAAAGTACATTTTATTTTTAATATCAATGCATTGCTGTTTAAAAATGTAAAATCTTCCCCCAAAATTCACAGATTTTCCAGAAGATGTAAAAATATATATTAATAATAGTGAAAAAATCTAAAAGATCTAGCTCACAACGTGTCACGCTGCGAGGCGTTGATAGTTTTCACCCTATTTGAAATAGGGCTTAAACAGTTAATTCATGATGTACTTTTTCCCGTTCGAGAAATGTAGTGGAGTCAAAAGTACAATATTTGTGCTTGAAATGTAGTGGAATGAAAGTCATAACATAAGTATCCAAAAATACAAATAGTCATGTAAAGTATAAAGTAAATGTACTTTGTTTCTGTCCACCACTGCTCACAAACAGTAACATCCTCCCTGTGCCGTGTCACTTACCACAAGTGAAGGACACTCGCAGGTGTTTCCTGGTGCCAGGGAAGCAGGGGTCCCCGAAGGTCTGAGTGTCTGCCAACACTGAACAGTTAGCTCTGCCATGACATCTCCGTGACACCTTCCGCAGGGCTGATGGGGACAGACACTCTGGGGAAAATGTGTGATTTGAAGTTATTAATCTCATAGAAAGCACTGATACCCAACATTTGAACTGTAATCAGATTTAGACTTGTTAAATATATTTGATCTCTAGTGAATGGATCTCTAATGAATGGATTACCCTCATGTAATAATAACAGACTAACAAAGCACAGCCATTCTCTGTCAGATTGATTTAAATTGGTACTTTGACCACTAGATGGCACTTAAGCTCCATGTGTTAGAGTTTCAGACCCATGTCAACATGTGGGGCAGTTTCCTGAGGGCAGTTGGGACTTCCATGCAGTAGGTGTCCAAAGGTGGCAGAGTAGATAGCCAAGACAGTGTCATTCTTGCATGCCAGCCTCAGGCGCTCATTTTCACACACCAACCTTGTACGATGGTGCTCTGGAAAACAAAACGAAGAAAAAAAAACAATCAAATAAAATAAAAATGTCAGTATATATTTTTGACAAGTACATAATCAAAATAATCTAAAATATCTTTTGAGCATACAAAATAATTAATGTAGGCCTAAATCATTATAAACAGCTAGACCCCAAGAGCATTTGCTTCCTGGTTATATGATTTTAACCATAATGAATACCTGGACGGCATTTGTAAGAAACCAGGAGATATTTGCTGGTGAGCGGGCATGGGTCTTGTCCAAACACTTGACTAATGACAGGGATATAACAGGAGCGCCGGTCCTGACATTCTGACACTACTTTCTGCAAGGAATAGAAAACACAACCACTGTCAGTCACACAGTTTCCATTTATCACGTCCACTCAGTGTTACTTGTTTTAAACTTGGGGTATGAGGCTAAGTGAAGTAACAATGCCAAGATGGGAGGGTTTGTTTTTCCCTGATCAAGGAAAGACTGAGGTAATACCCAAACATGTTCTTTGGCTGAACTCTTCTAGATAGAGCGGTGTATCCAAATGGACCCCTACAGGTCTGTAACTCTGAGAGCATACAAATGTGTATCAAAGTTAAGTGAACACTGAGGATTTTACAGTGTATATTTTGGTCTACACCCCTGATATACTAATTGATTAATTAAACAAGTAATAATAGAATAATCGCTGAGAAAATAATCAATAGTTGCAGTAATAGTGAGGTATAGAGCTTCGTTTTCATAAAATGACGACATCAGATCATCAGATGGTTACCTCCATAGCAATGGAAGACGTACACTCAGTGTCGTCCTCCACAGGTGTGGTTGTGTTAGCAGTGGGGCATAAATGTTGACTTGGCACACGTCGTCCATAGAATGCTGATAGGACGGCTATAGATGTCCTTGAGGGACACTTGATGCGGAGTGTGGCCCCATCACAGGCATGGGTGGTGTGGTTCTTCAGAATTGTGTGGAGGTATACTGGAAGATAATACAAGTTGGTGCAAATGTAATAGTAGGAACCTATCGTACGTGTGATATGTTTTTGGTGGTGTAATAGTAGGATTTCAGAGGTTTGTGGACCTCAGTGTGTTTTACATTATGAATTAAAGAGAGGGAAATGACTAACAGATTCAGCATTGTAATTGTATAATGATACAAAGCCAGCGTGCATGTAATCACTTTCTTATCTAATCTGAAGGGGAGTGGTTTAATGTGCCATTTATCTCAAGATTAGAATATACTGTATTCATCATATCAGTCATATTTGAATCATATCTACTGTATAGAAGCAGAAGTGCACGATGACATAAGCCATATAACTAAAAGTGTGATCTTATGTTTGAATGTATTACAATTAAACCTGACATGACATGTTAACAAAACAGGGAATGATTGAATGACTCAGTTCTCAATAAGGCACACTTTTACGGATTTATTAGATGCTTATTTGTCCCCTCCCTGCTCTGGTTGACAAGTGGGTGGTGTCCCAAACACAGGGCGCAGTTCTCCAAGACAACATTTGACCTCATGGATACAAACGCATTGGGCCAAGTAAATATAGACAGTGAATGGTCATCTAAGGCTCCCCTCCCATTGCACTTCCTGTCGTTGTCCCCTACATGTGTATGTGTGTACATGTCTTCCTGGCTGTGTGCCTCAGTGGCAGGCTTTACAGAGTGCAACAGAGTACCAGGCACTCGCTCACAATGAACTATTATTAGAACTCTCTAAGACATAAGCAGATACAGATCTTTATCAGGGTCATATAGACATCTGGGCTGGATTGTTGACAATAGGTATCATTGATAAAGGCAAGCGTCGTCATGCTTGCAGAGACTGGTTCTCTGTCCTGTGGGAACAAATCAGCATTATCATGAAAAAAGTCAGCAAACTGTGACTTTAAAAACCATTCAGACATTCACCAAAATATTTCTAGTATTTTTACCTATGCATTCATCTCAAGTGTATTTTGTTTATTGCTTTGAAAGTACCACCGGGAAGACTTGGCTTTGCTTCAATATGTTGAGATAGCCTATTCTGATCCTGCTTTGGATGATTTACAAGAACACAGAGGACAGGTTCAACACTCTCCTAACCCCTGGTTCTGGTGGCTCAGCATGAGTCATCGCAGCTGTTTTGTAGCACCGGATATGCAGAAGATAAACGAGGGGATGCTTGATGTCTTTCAGGAGCTTCCTTTGCACCATTTGCACTGCCAAGTTGAACAGATCAACCTCCTGACTTTGCCCCATACTTCTAAGAAATTCTGAAACGTCAAAATGCACTCACCAGAGAAGTCAGGAGCAGACAGTGTAGTGTGTGTGTTTAGAGCCAAGAGAAGAGCCAGAAAACAGCAGCACCTGTTGAAACTCCATGGAACCATCATCGCACATATCTTGCATAACGCCAGAGAGTTTAATCGCAATGACTTGCGTTACTGACCCACTGCGTGCAAGTGTCTTGTGGGGTCAATGATGCCATTGTGTTCGCCAAAGAACAGCCCCCCCAGTGACCATAAAAGCAGCTGACTGCCTTGAGTAGAGCTCACACAGTCATTTGTGTACCTTTATGTTGTATTAGCACGTAAGAATTCCAAAAAGACATATTCAATTGTTGTTGATCAACTCCTGTGCACAGCTGTGAGGAGTTCACTAAATATGTTTTTTCATTGGTCTTGTGGGATGAAATCTTGGCCCTCTCTGTACGTATTGGCAAAATCAAGACACTATCATTATTCTAATGGGCCTAATGGTCAAAACCAAGGGCCCTGTTCATGGAGATAAGGCACCTTTTTTCAGGGAGTGACTTCCAGTTGCTGTGTGTCCCGCAGAGATATGACCATTTATCTCCATGAGATAGGGCTTTCCTTTTCCTCTGTGGAAGGGAAAGAGGGAAGAGAAAGGTCAGTGGCAAGTCACACTTTTCCATTGCTGTTTGTCTTTTCCGGGAACACTGAGAGAATTTCACTTTCAGGACATCCTTACGATGTGGCCATTATTACCAAGAAATGCTATGATTTGATCATTAATTTCCCCTTTACAAACGCTGTCTTTCTCAATCCTGGTTGTCATAACAACCAAACACTGGAGGCTAACATGCACTACTGGTGAGTGCAGACGTCTGTGTAGGGTGCGGATGTTATCAATGATGATATGAAAAGGCCATAAAAGATATATTCATCTCGAATGGCACAGCATGAACTTAGAATAGAAATAGAAATTGCATCAAAGAAATCAAACAACAACTCCCAAGACGTCTCCTACGTAGGTTGATATGGTAAACATAAGTCCTGATCAGAAAGTTCTGTACACACTGACCCGATAAAATAAAAGGCAAGACACATTTTCATCTTGTGCGTAACAGCATGACACTCCCACAACTTGTCCATTAAAATTCCATTCACCTCCTAAAGGCATTGTACATATAATGACTAATACTTCCTCAGTGCTCCCTGGTATGACTGGCCTGGAGTAGTAGTAGTAGTAGAGTGAAGGGGGCAGAGGGAGGAGGTATTTGGTAATTGGACAAGTTCAGCTCATAACCTCCCAGTCTTTGCAGACATGTATGACAAAAGAGGAGGATGTTTTAGCAGGACTGTCTGAGCTGGGTTTCCTACTGGGCTCGACTTTCGTTAGTCATTTAATTTCCAGGATTTGTGTGCATATGTTTTAGAAAGTGCAACAATTTCATTCTCCATTTCCATGATGGAAATTCCCATCATCCACTTGGGCTGATAATTCAAAGCAGACTCTTCTGTCCTTCAACACATCTTCACTGTGGTCCTCAGGGTATAAGTGTCTTATCTTGTCTTATCTTGGCCTGTTTGGAAGGTGAGTGTTTCTTGAACCGTGTCCACACTGTGGCATAACAATGCCCCCCCCCCTACCATTTACTGGAAATTCACAGTCTATCAAAACCACAGCAGAAGGAAACGAAAGCCCCACTTATTATTGCAATAGCCTACACAGCAGAGCAAAAGTCCCTAATCCCCCACTAGTAAAACCCTGTGTGTTAATTTAACTAAGTGAACAAATGGAATTAAATGCAGATGTCCATTTGGTTCTATTTGTACAGTGAGTTACAAATGGGTTAGAGTCCATTTAAAATGAAAGTTTTTTACTGTGGCCACATATCACACAATCAGGTAGAACCATACCCTACTTTATCATTAATTAAAAAATGTATGGGACCATAATTTACTAAACACATATCATGAGTATTTAAAAAAGACTTTAAACTAGCCATTGAAAATGTAAAGTGTTTATGAAAAGGTTTATTACTAAGGTAATAAAATCAAGTGTAGAGTTCGTCCAAACCTCATTGACTTCTATTGAGATTATAATGTATTGCAAACGGTAGAAGGTGAAATAACGACATCTGCTGGGCCATTGATAGGAACAGCAGGCTGAACGAGAACCCTGCAAGAATTCCAGCAAAGGGGGTTTGCCCCTTGCTCATACATTGTGCCTATGAGCTTCAGGCAGTACTACTTGTCAACCAGTAAGGGTCCTACCTGACACCAGAAACTCAATTTCTCCCTGCAGCTTCCCCATGTAACGATGGCTGCACCCCATGACCCCTGGGTATAGGGAACCCGGCCTGGCGGAGAACTTGAGCAACAACCTTTTATTTTCTTAAATGTGGTCCTGAGTAAGGGAAGAACAACTTTAGTTCTATTTCCTCTTTATACCCAAAGGACCAGCCAGGGGGGTTCCCACCCAATGATGCAATGATCAGTCACACCCACTGACCCACAAATTATCACATGATTTCAAAGAATATGGCATAACAACCTGGTCAGACTTATAGCTGACCAGATTTTGATTTATTCATTTATTGTAAATGACTGTCACTTGTGTTAGACAATTACTTTTTAGTCTATGTGTAAGAGGACAATTTACAATGTAGGCATTTAGCAGATGTTCTTAATCCGATTTACAGTAAGCAGTGTAAACACGAGGTAATACATCAAATGCACATAAATAGTCATCTAGGATCATAGGTAAACCAAGAACCTATAATAGGTCTAAACAGCATAATATTAAAAAAAAACAATAATCTGTACATGTATTGAAACTATATACTGTACACACTATAAGATACCAGGTCTACAAATGAGGATGGCATCTGTCTATATAACATGCTATCTAAATTACATTTTAGCCTTAGAATAAGGCGCAAGGTCGTCAAGGCTAGGGCAAGTGCTACGGCAAGTACTATGGGCATAGGTGGAGTCTGAAGAGGTGAGTCTTCAGATTACAGCGGAAGATTGGGAGTGGACCACAATGTAAATAAGTCCTGGACTTTATTGTTACGTTTCAAATAAACGTAACTAAACTAAAGCTAATTCATACATCACCATATAAACATATTACCTACGATACACTTTCTTTAGGTATTTTTAGGTGTTTTGTTTTTGTTTTTTGAAAAAGAAAAAAGTAATCTAGAGCATTATAAGGACAATATCAGTCACCAGAAGCAGCAACACGTGTTTTCAATGAGTCTAACATCCTGATATGGGGTCTGCAGTTGAATGGGCTTAAGAGGGGGGGGGGGGTGTCTGATCAAATGAATGACAAATATCTAAATATCGAATTAAGCCATTTAAAATGATCCGAGAAGCGTTTTAAAGAGAAACACTCCTTTTAAAAGAGCTGAGTATAGCCAGTGTACTTTTCCCACCACTGACTTATAACCAAAGAATTATATACGTTCAAAGTGAGTCTTCAAACTCTGAGTTGCAATCCTATGGAATTGTTTAAAAAAAGAATATTATAGAATAGAAAAGACTAGTCAAAACATAATATACTGTATGCTAGGAAAAAAAAACATCTAATTGTATTGCAATTAGATATGCTTACATATTTTCTTTGGCCCTAAATTAGATTAGTGTTCCTTCAACCATGTAGATGTTTTATATTAAGTAGATTGCTAATGAGAATAATCTGTACCATCAACATGTGAAACTCCATATTCAATATTTGAATGGGAGTGACGGATGATGTGTCTTTTGAGTCACATGGTGATGCCGGCAATATTGTTTAATCAACAGTGTGTTGCAGCAGGACCTATTTTAAGCTCTCTTCATACATTTTGGCACTGGGTATATATAAAAGTGTGTACCCCGCCCATTCCCTAGGAGGCCCTCCTTCTCCTCTGGCTTGTGAAGTGTGCTCAGAGCGATAGGCTCAGAGAAGCCAGACAAAACACAGCAGCAATAAGGTCTTAACATCTCCTGAGAGCCCTGCATCAATAGTCACTCTTCAGTCCAGAGCAGTCAGTCACATACGGCTGTTCAATAACAATCTATTACTTTCTATTCCAGTCCTGTGTGGAAGTTTTGGACTGCACAGTGCACACAACCACTGAATCCACTTCAAGAGAACAGCTGAGGTGACAGGATATTTGGACTTGTTTTTTGGGACACCATGGCACTCCGACAGAACTCTGACATAGACCCGAGCATTGAGCTGTTCATAAAGGTGAGTACATTTATCACTCATATTTGATGAATCTGCTTTTTTACAAGATCTGGATAAACAGTGAGGAAGGGTGGGGGAAAGTACTGTATCAGAAAAACTTTGTGGGGAAAAAGTATTTCAATTGAATTAATTTGTATTGGCAGATGTTGCCTATTCGTGTATTGCTCACTCACTCGCTATGCCAGTGTTTGTCAAGTAGCCCTTGACAAACACTGGCATCAGATTTGTGACTCACTTATCAGGACTTAGTATTGTAAAAGGGCAGAGCTCTGCATTTCTCTGCAGTGGGCACCATCAGTCAGGGAATAACATTGCTTTTCATGGGCGCCATCTACTGATACCGAGTGCAATACATGTGGAGTATGCACAGTAAAATCCAGAGTGTGTGTGTATCCCTAGTGAGGGTCAGAGTGGCTTTTTATCTGTGAACTCTGACACAACAGACACTGGAGGCCACCTTATCTTCACATGTACAGAAGGAGAACGGAACACACACGCAGCCCCTGGCCTCCAGTCTGGAACAGGCACACCCACACACACTTACATGCACAAAAATAGTCATTCATCACAAGAACACATAAACAAATACACAGCATGGAGTGTTTTATTGTTCACATGCACAATTGTGTATTTTTTATTGGATACATATGATGAAAGATAGAATAAAGTTTTAGACATAATCTCACAGTGCAGTGTGCCTTGTACAAAGAAAATATCAGCTGTTTATTACAACACATCACTTGAATACAGATTATTCTCTGTGTGCAATGAATGTGCATGATTAAATCTGACATTCAATAGACCCCTTAACAGACGACGTCACACTGGCTCCAAACGTCATACTGGCTCCAAATGAAACCCATTCTGTCAGGTCTCGCTAGGACGCGCCTCACTAGCCAACACACAAGAGGGGGTTGGGGTGCGCTGAAATCAGCGACTAGCCATTAGACTATACACCAATATACAACACAATGATAGCCTATATCAGGTCATGTCAATGTTAAGGTGGTACAGGAGTTGTTATTATGTGTCATGTGATGTGTTTTGGCAGAGGGATGAGGGAATGTTACTGTTAGCTAGCTTCCTCTCAAACACAATGCCTTCTTTTCATTTCCTTGGAAAAGTCCTTAAAATATCCTCCCAGGCAGGTCCTTCAATAACTTTTGGAAATGAGCAGAAAACATTTGGGGGACATACTGTATGAAGCAGAGACCATTTCATATGACTATGAGCTAAATGTGTTCTAAAGTCACCATGCCATCTGAAGCCTGGCACCCTTGTGTTGCTTTTTGTTTCTGTTTTGTAGGCCGGACATGATGGTGAGAATGTGGGGAACTGCCCCTTCTGCCAAAGGCTCTTCATGGTGCTCTGGCTCAAAGGAGTCAAGTTCACGGTGACCACAGTTGACATGAGGAAGTAAGCACACTTCTTCTCCAAGAAAACTTCCTGAGCATCTGGTTGAAGGCAGTTTCACAAAGTGCCCTATTATGAAATTACTTGGATGAATAGGAATGTTTTTCAGGAGAACCAACACAGTTCTAGTTGTTAATGGTAGTATTACTCACTGGGTGTAACGGGGAGAGAGGAGGGAGGCACTTGTAAACCCAAAGCATTTGGAAACTTTACAAAGAGCTCTGTGTTGCTATTGAACAAACATCTTTCTTTTATTGTGTGAATATCTCATGGCCATTACCTACAAGCAAATAAGATCAGAAAACTTTGAAAGGATGCTGATAATTCAGTGATTACAAACAGAGCCCTTTAAACCAGCAGCCACACCCACCTTAGTGTGTTTTATTAACAGAATCAACAGGCAATGTGAAAATCATTAATCCAAAATGCCACATTTCATTTTGACAACTTAGATAGCCATTGTCTAAATCCATAAGGACATTGTTGATGTTGACATGCTGGATAACAATTGTGTTCAGTGTGACCGTGGAACTGAATGGTTATGTATTCATACATGCCAATGCTTTATCCCTCCCTTTCACCACCATCTATTCACTGGACTCTGTGTTCTCCAGGAAACCAGCAGAACTTAAGGATCTGGCACCTGGAGCCAAACCTCCTTTCCTCCTCTACAACGGCACCCTCAAAACAGACTTCATTAAGATTGAGGAGTTTCTAGAGCAAACAATTGCACCTCCCAGGTATTGATGACTTTATCCGTTGTCCTGAAACTCATGTGAATTGTTTCCGCGTTTGTATTAAGTTCCTTTTTTATTGTCATTCACAAACTTTACATCAGAGATGCATAGCCAGAACAAAATTACGTTGCATATGGTTCTGTATGTAAGAACCCCACCCTTTAAGAAGAAAAAAAATAGGATAAAAACTCTGAATGTTCATAAATAATAATAATAAATTCATGCTATTTCTTACACTAATGACTATGACCAGAAAATATTTTAAAAAGATTACACATGAAACCTTAGACCTATAAGATCTCACATACTGTGATATTGTACATACTAAATCAAAGAGCATAATGCATATGTATTTCCAATTTGTATCTAGACACAAATCTCATTTTACTTTTTGTTTAGTTCTTTGTTCAACAGTCTATTGGCCGCCAGGTTAAAAGCTGTTTTTGAACCTGGACCAGCTTTCTCCTGTTTACTCCCATCTCCCGTCTCATCCACAGGTATCCTCATCTAAGCCCACTTAACAAAGAATCCTTTGATGTGGGTGCTGACATTTTTGCCAAGTTCTCTGCTTTCATCAAGAACAGTCCAAATAACAGTGGTAAGTTCAGTTTGGCACAATACACCAACATAATTGCACTCTAAATGCAAAATCAACTCTGATCAACTCAATTGGATGTAAGATAATGGAAATAATATACTATCCCTGCTATGAATGCCAACATTGAATTAAAAAATAAAGCCCATCAACTTATATGTTATATATGATACATTGCTTACTTACCAGTCTATGAGAAAAACCTGCTTCGGGAGTTTAAACGGCTGGATATCTACCTGAACACCCCCCTGCCCGAGGAGATCGACCACAACTCCAGAGAAAACATCACCGTCTCCAAGAGGAAGTTTCTCGATGGCAACCGCCTAACCTTAGCTGACTGCAACCTCCTACCCAAACTACATGTCATCAAGGTGAGACGGCACATCAGTATGCTCCTGAATTGGAGAGATGTGTTTTACTCGGGTATAGTTGTGAGTAAGCTGCTGCAGTGAATTATTGGGGACATATGCCAGGTGTAGTACAACCAATAGTTAAACAAGGACATGAGACATATTTTCAACTATCCTCAATGGATTGGACGTGCATAAATAAGGCAGTGTAAGTGATAAGGAGAGGAGTACGCACCTCACAGATCAAACCATTCAGACATTGTCATTGTCTTAATCAGTTCATTACTGTCAGGGTTAGTGTGTCACAGTGTCTATTTCTTGTGATGTAATGCACTATGAAATAATATCATAATTTCATTTCCCCCCTACTTTCTAGATTGCTGCCAAGAAGTATTGTGACTTTGACATTCCAGTCCAGTTCACAGGTGTGTGGCGGTACCTACAGAATGCTTACGAGAGAGAGGAGTTCAACCAGACATGTCCAGCCAACATAGAGATTGAGAAGGCTTACCTCAGTGTGACCAACAAGAGATAATAAACCAATGTAATTTCATGTGTCCACCAAGTATCCGGCACATTTAAATATGGAAATCTGAGCAAAGTGCTGAAATCTACAAGACCAAGGGGAACATGCAAAAGATCTGTTGTCTTTACACCCAAACTTCCACCTTTAATAGTGGGAAGGGTGAAATAGAGCATGGATGAATGCAAGTATAGACTATTTATTAAAACGGCTTCCTTTGGAAAAAGAAAATGTTTTATGCCAAAGGGAAAATGCCAAGTGTGCAATTATAATCTTTTTGTCTATAGTGTAAATATATATATTTTTACATGTTATTTTTTATCAAAACACCCTTATTAAAATAGAGTATATTATTATACTAGTGTGATTCAAACCACCAGCTGCAGCAACCTTCAGAACAGTTCATGGTCTTTTTTTTTAAGTGAAACGGACAATAAATCTCTGTATCGTACCCTGTATGACTGTACAGTACTACACAACTGTATAGTTTTTCACAATATTGCGTAATAAAATGTCTCTTGTAATCATGATCTCTTTCTGTTTCTCTTTTTCTCTCTCTCTCTCTCTCTCTCTCTCTCTTCTCCATAATTGCCCTATGTATTGTCATAACTCAGTGTAAATCAATAACTCAGTATCATCAGATAATATGTGATATTGATATCCATTTTTATTTCCAGGCACAGAAAAAATACATTTTCCGACTTGAAAAATATATTTTCTATTCATCCTCTTTAATTCTGGGTTATATGTATAAAACAAGGTTTAATCTACACAGTATAAGATGGATATTCCAATTTGAGACACAAAGATGATCATGGAGAGTGAAGGTGTTTGCAACCAGTTAACACAACCAGAAATTGCTCTAATCGTCCTTCATAGTTCTTAGTTCGTCACACAGTATTTCCAGAAACAGGCTGTCAAGGAGATAAAAGAAAAGGCAACAACATTAGTGAGAAAGACTAAAGACAAATAATGAAAATATATTGTGCCAAGAATGTTGAATGCTTTACATCAATATATCCTATGTGCATTCTTTAAACTGATGTTAGATTAGATTAAACTGCATTGTCCTAAGGGGAGATTTGTTTTCACGGCCTGTATACAGTACAGCATAAAAACACAGCAGCATATAGACAAGACAATACATAGAATCTCCATAAATGTATACATACACTACATCCTTGTATGTACCCATTCAACTGTAAGCAACCTGTAGCCTATTAAAGGCTGTAAGTTATATTCTTTTGGTTAAAACAGAAGGTTTATTGTTAAAAGGTTAAAACTCTATATTATGATAGTAATCATTGCTATAGAGTGTTTGCTCGGTAACAGGGGTCTCTCAGTCTCTTCAGTAAACAGAAAATACATTTTCAGGTTGGCTACCAATTTCATCCAATCAGGAGAGAGTACCCATTTATCAGCTTCAATTTTACAGTATAGTCCAATTCCACTTTTTTGGGCTCATTTCTCATTTTCAATTTCACTTGGCATCCCGACCTGAAAATGTATTTCCTCTTTACTAAATAGCTGGAGAGATGGGGTGACCCCTGTTACGTAACATATAATCTATAGCAATAATTACAGAATCATTGCTATCAGAATATAGAGCTATTTTAACAGTTATTCTAACTAATAATAATAATAATAATAATAACAATAAATGCTGGGATATCATCTTAAAGGCCTACATTGTTGACTTGATGTTGACATAGGATGCTGCTTTTGTTTGAACCGAACCCACTTTTATGTACACATTGAAGGTGTGGCACATGGGTGGCTGGCTGCAGCCAAAATTGCTTACCTCTCTTGTTGGTTTTGGGCAAGCTCTGCTCTGATCTAAGGAAACCCTGCGAGCGGAGCCTGTCAGCTGCTGCCAACTTTAAAACCACTTCTTTCAGGTCATCCACCTGAAAACACACACACAAGGTAATCATTTGTCATCTAATTGATGCTTTTCAGATACTATTAAAAATGTTTACAGTCAATGATTAGCAGACTTACCATGTTGGGTAATCTATCCTGTGGCACTGAATCTTTAGTCCCTTAAAAAGAAAATTAGGTGAAGATGAATATCACAAGTGACCATTCAAATGGCAATAATCTTTCTGTGTACCATACCCTGTCCTTCTCTTTACCTTTGTTCCAAGTATCACTGTCTCCATCATGCTGTATCAACAGGGGATATAGGTTATTCCACTCTCTCCGGTCCCCCTGTGCCGTGTTCTCTGACTTCTCTCCATCCTCCACCTCTGCCACTAATTTCTGTATGAAGTCTGCTGGGAGAAAACATCAGCCTATTACCTTTGACTGCTGTAAGTAATACTATTGCTGTCAGCTATCAACACATCAGTGCACCAATGGTCTCCGGAGGCCCTTATCTTACAGGACAAACTGCCACAAATAAAAATTTAAGAATTATTGTACTCAATAAACTAGAACTGGTGAACCACAGTTTATCTCAATATTGTTATACCTCCCGACAAAGGAAATTTAGTTTTCTAAGGGAACAGGCCATAACTAAGATTTGACCTAAATCAGTATACTGACAATAAAATCGTCCAATGAGAAATCAATATAATTTAAAAAAAGGAAGATGATGAAAAAAATAAGGATTTCCTCCTACCTGTCTGGGGTTCCAAGTTGGAGTCTGGGTATAGCGGTATAGCACGTGGCCTTGCAGAACAAATCATTGCTAAAAGGTAGAACAGTGCTATAGAGAGCATGGTGACAATATTTTAGGAGGACCAGATCTGGACTGCCTCAGCCACAGCAAGGAACCTCTCTTTTATATGTTCCTTACCCATCCATCACAGCGTGATCAATACATTATCATCACTGCCAGTCTTGTCCATAATGGTTTTGACGTGATGGCCCAGTCGTCATGGACGCAATTCTGGAGACCCTGTCAATTCAGACAGAGCATATCTCTGCTTGTACAGAGAGCCCTAACAAATGTTTACTCTCCAAGAGCAATCAGTGGGCTGTCGAACAAGGTAAGATGCTTTATATGTCTAACACCATTTTTTTGTGTGATTGGCTGTTCATCCACACCCGGTAGAGGAACATGTATCATTGATGATATCCTCTTCTAGGTACAAAGAGTTTGAGGAAATATGGTACTACTACACTGGCTTCTACGTCATTTGGTGTTTAACAGAAAGCATTAAACAAACAATTAGTAAAGGGACTGTCTCATGAGGAGAATATATTGGCTCTGTCATTTGAAATCATGTGGTTAGTCATAAGTGAAGTGTTACATCAGGTCAATTAGTGACATTGAACAGCAAGTGTATTGCTCTTTTGCGGCTCAATTTCTTAAAAACATCGTGTGGAATATGATCTCATATAGATTGTGCACTGATTGCAACTACTTCTTTCCCATTTCTTCAATTAAAAGGATAGAGTGGGGTTTTAATTACAATATATAACTTGGTCAATGTACCTCATGGGACCATAACTCCAATGTGAAATACAAAACTTTTACAACACAATAGACAAGCCAAAATAAGTTGTGTTTTTCTGGTCCTCTGGAAGGGCTTTTCGCTTCAGGACTCTTTGTCAAACTGAAGGTAGCTAATAGCCTGGAGATGATCTCTGACACCATGCCAGGTGATTTATAGAGCTATCACCCTGAAATCTCAGTAGAAAACAACATCTGATGCAGCTGGCCGTCATCACCTGACCAAAGTAAAAAAAAAAGCAAGACAATGAGAAAATGTTATCTGGGGTTAAAGAAAAAACGTGTTAAACACATTTTCAAATTAAAAAGTCTACTACTTTACAACAAAACAAAAAAGCAAGACTAATTAGAATAATAATAATAATAAACTTTATTTGTAAAGCACCTTTCATGACATGACATGCAGCTCAACGTGCTTTACAGAGCAAGAATACAATTACAGTTACAAATAATTTAACAATAAAGCAAATAAGAAAAGCAGAAGCATAAAACACTAAACACTAGAATAGGCCACAGTGATGTAATTAAAGTTGAACTATTTCTAACAGATCTACCAATGAGATTTATTGAGACTCATACTAGAACAATTTATATAGTAAACCTAAATAAGCTCTTAAATAAGATGTAAAACATCTGCAATAGGTACTTGTGTTACCTGAAGAAGAAAAAACATGAAAACCTTGAAAAATATATCTATAAAATGTCGGCTAGTAGGCAAGCCTCCTATCAATTATTTGGTACTGCTTGGGCGTGCTGTAAAATATGTTGGGAAATGCTGCCCTCCTCTGGTTTTCTTTTTACTAACATTGCAAGCATCAATTTTAAATCAAAAATAATTTCATAAATAAAGAAACTGTTCATCTACAAAAAGATGAACAGTTCTCAAACAGACAAAGGTGCACAAATGCAGACACACACGTTTTTATTATTACCATCTGATTTCCTAAGAAACAAAAATAATATCACTTAATCCAAATTCCACAATCCCATCCGTCTCTCATATTCTTGTGTTTGAAATGATGGTTTGAAAACTCTTTGGCATAATGCATTAATACATTGATTAATCAACACATGAAATGGAACATCATATATGTCCAGTATTCCTCTCTATTCAACACAGCAGTAGTGAACCAGTAAACCTGCTTCTTCGGTCACTTACAGTATAGAAAAATGAAATAAAAAATCACAATATATACATAGGCTAATTGTAAGATACCACAGCCCTGTTTTACAGAGATAAACAGAGAAACAACCTTTCTATTTCATAATTTATACACAAAAATATTGGTCATATTTTATATTTGAAAGATGTATTTTTATTTTATGTAACAAGTAGGCAACAGGAAGTTTTGGTGGAAGGAGTAGTGTGGGTCACAGACACAGTCAGGCCGGAATTGCAGTTCCCCACTGGACAATGGCCAGGGGCTTTTATTAAAAAAACAGAAATAAAACAATAAACTTGAAACACAAATAATACCGGCTCCCTCTGGAGCTACTGTCTTAGTAAAGCTTAACCTAACTAGACCGGCCCGCAACTCGTCTTACCGGTCCGTACAAAGTCTTTAGTCCAGGATTGTGTCCCCAGACGCTCTTCTCTCTCCAGTTGCCACACACACACACACACACACACACACACACACACACACACACACACACACACACACACACACACACACACACACACACACACACACACACACACACACACACACACACACACACACACACACACACTGAGGGCAGCTCTCAGCTTTTAAGAAGATGGCCTAATGGAAGGCAGCTGAGGTGTGGAGCTGTCCATGGAGCGCACAAGCTGGAATGTAGCAGCCTTCAATCACCAGCCCCCTCAGGCCCATACCCCTCAACCCCTCACATTTACTATAAAACATATGAACACCACATTAGACTGCACAATAGTATAAAAGAATGACACAAAGAAATCCCTATAGCTTTCCATTGTGGTTTATGTGCTACCTGGGGGAGGGGTAAAAAAAAGAGAGAAGGTATGTAGTAAAACATACATACAATAGCCTACATACAACACATTTATAATAAGGTTCAACTGGTGTCAGCAGCCCTGACTTGATGCCTGCAGACAAAGCATTACACATACAGTAGTAACTGCTGCAGTGCAGAGTACAAACTTTGTCCCAAACAACTTTTAAGCCTACATGGCAGAAAGTTTGTGGAACTACCTCTGGTGGGTTAGTTGGGAACATCATTAACCCTGGAAAATGAAATGCATGCATATTTCAGAGCAATATTTTTCACAATCCTGTGAAACATACACATTTTGATAAAATAAACTCTCTCCTCCACTCTGAGCCACCTGATGAGAGTGAGCAGGGGGAGATGAGTCATGGGATGGAGTTTTAAGGATTAACCTAACTAATTTATATCGGGAGGTCCGCAATTAATTTTTTAGGCTCTTCGGGATGCTATTGCACTAGGATGTGCATGTGTCATCAAAATGACATAATGTTGTGCCCACTGCTAAGATTTCCAAATCCCTTCTGTCAGTGAATGTTGACAGAACATAAAGGTCTACTTGACCATCAAAGCAAAACATCCAATGGCACTTCTCTTGTAGCATGTTTCTCTTAAAAGCATTTGAGGGCAGACAAGCTTGATGGGAAGCATTTAAAGTCACAACCTGATTCCAACCATTATATGAGAAGGGACACAGATGAAAATAGCACATCTACAAGCTAAACACAAAAAAGAAAGAAAACAGTATACTTTTTCACTTCACTTTGCAATTTTTTATTTTGGTCATCAGTTCACTATGTAAACAATATTTACTCCATGAGCATAAAAACAACAACAACAACAACAACAACAACAACAACAACAATAATGAATATTACATAGTTATGACCAAAAAAGGTATAGGTGAAGCTACCTTTCTGCCTACCCTTTCCACATAAAGTACCAAAACAGAAACGTATAGACCTGAAAATGAGAAATATATCATTTGCTGACTCCTACACTACACTATTTAGTTCTGTAAAATACTGTTCTGTATTATAATGCTGTGTTCATTAATACATTGTATATTGTTGTCCCTCAAAAAAGAAAAAAAAAGAAGTGATCAGCTTAAGATGGTTACTGGTTTTAGCAGCACTCAAAAATGTTACTTCAGTGGTTCTTCAGTGGTTCTTAGGGATGGTTGAGGTGATAGCATCTCAGTGGTTCTTGTTGTGGTGCTATAGCACATCAGCAGTGCTTTGATGGTTCTTTGGGATGGTTGTGGTGCTATATAGCAATGGTTATCAAACTTTTTCTAAGTCAAGGATCCCCAAATTGATATATATTTGGCTGCGGACCCCCATCTGAAAATGTCTTGTAGCAGGGAAGATTTATGTAAAAAAAAAAAAAAAACTGAAAAACATTTTTCAAACTTTTTAGATATTTTTCAGAAATGTCAAAAATAGCAGATGTACAATAGCTGCTTTTAGATTTGCAATTTTTTTTAAACGATTGTGATGCTGTAGCCTATTAACACATTTTGCTGGGGACCCGCTGGTACCCCCCCAAAGACCCCTTTGATAACCAGTGCTATATAGCACCTCAGTTATATATCAAGACTTTAGCCCTACCCGTGCAATTAGGCATTTAAGACAAACCCCAGAGAGTCCTTTGCTTCGTGGTTCTTTGGGATGGTTGTGGTGCTATTTAGCACCTTTTGAAGATAAAGCTACTCACGTTACTCCAGTCCAAAAACGGTTCTTCTTTGATTACGAGCCAAATAACCACTTTGGTATATACAGCACCATTTTTTTTTTAGAGTGTGGTCTTATAGTGGTTTAGCTGCATGGTCATCAACTTGAAATACGCACACAAGGTAATCACTTGGCTGGGTTTGCTGGTTTGTCTGCATAGTTGGTGGGTTGGAGATATGGATCTGGCACATCCTGGTTCAACATCCCCCCCCCCTCCTTCATTTTCCTCTTTTGTATATATATATATATATTTTTTCTCTGGTCATACCAGTAACCTGAAAGCTGATTGTATGACATTCTGTATAGTAGTGTGTATATCTGCCTGCCTCTTATATTTCATCATGATTTGTGTGCATGGGGTTCTCATCTTAAACAAGCTTAGTGCTTAATGAGGGTTTCCAGTTTAGTAGACCTTGTATTGTGAATTTGTACTTCCATGTACTGTTATGTACTGTCATGTACTATTCTCATGTCTTTCTAAATAAACTACATCAATCAATCAATCAATCAATCAATCAATCAATCAATCAATCAATCAATCAATCAATCAAACAAACAGTAGCTGTAGTATACAACCCTCGTAGACGTATTTATGATTCTGACGTCTTCAAACGTCAGAATCAAATATCAATCAAATCAAATACGTCTATACGAGGGTTGTATACTACAGCTAGTTCAACAGCATCCCTACAGATCCTAAAAAAGAAATGGCAGAACTCCTAAAAAAAGTTTCAGCAAAATAATCACAACTTTTCATCAATTCAAAACAATTCCAGACCCGGAAGAGGCTGCTGATGACAGCGTGTCGCGGGTTCGAATCCCGATCCCGACGAGCTTTGCTGCGTGTCACTCCCCATCTCTTTCCTGTCAGTCTACTGTATACTATTAAATAAAGTCAGGAATGGCCAACATAATCATAATAACCTTGTATGAGGGCCCCTGCAAGAATCTTCAGAGTATTCTATGTACAGGGTATAAAGCTTTTTGAGACAAATAGCAGCAATCATTTGCATTCACTTTGGGACAAATAGCAGCATTTTTTTCTCAAAACTATTTAAATAGTATACCAAAAAAAGCCTCAGATTTAAAATGCGTTTAAAGGTAGCAGCTCTGTTTATTTATATGTGCAATGACGCGAGGTTAATGTGCAGTAGGTCCAGAGGTCCACTCGGGACACTCAATGGAATAGTCACGTCACGTGACGTGGAAGCAGGAAGTATGTAGTGTTTACCTAGCGTCCAATGAGCTAGTAGCTCTAGTTGACACTGTGGAATCTAACCCGACTGGAAAAGTTACATTAACCTGGCCATTTCATAGAAGGACACGTTGGCTGTGGAAATAGGACTGACACGCGTTGCTGAAATATAGGTACAGTGTTATTTATTGTCTATAACTCATTGCTTACATTGACTTTCCTCTTCGTGTACGTCGTATACCAGCTCTAGATAAACATCCTGGTACGTTAATTATCCGGATGTGTGTGTGCAGTCTGCCATTAAATCATTTCGTTATTTGTAATGTAATGTTAGACCACAGACAGTCTGTGGTCTAACATTACATTATAAATAACGAAATGATTTAATGGTGTGTATTTGTCATGTCTTTGTTATTAACGTGTGTACTTGTAAAACTTAGTACTGTGTTGTCTTTTAGTTAATGTGTTTAATATTAACAACATAATATATGTTACTTTCCTGGTTGATATACGGGTCATTAATTTAATCTGTTACGTTTAATCAATGTTGCTCTATTACGTAGATTTTTTTTTAGCAATCACTGAAGATGTGTCCAGATTAGGCATCAGTAGATGTATGTACACAGTACACAGCATGATTATTCATTCTGAATAGAAAAAAAACATTTAAAACGTGTATTCTATTTTTAGAGTTCAGTGACGGCTGCCAAACATGTTGGCAGACGGAAGCTCCTTCATGAAGGGTCTGTTGTTGGGCGGCCTGTTCTGCTTGGTGCTGTCGCTGCTGGGCAGCCTCAGCGGCTTCAGTGCCCAGTCCAGTGGTCCAGAGGACCACCACCATCACCACGTCAAGGCCCCCAGCAAAGATGAACTCAAGCGCCTTACCGAGTCCCAGATGGAACAGCTGAAAGAGCAAGTACGAGTCTACTGCATCATCATGGTCCAGCCCAAGGTTCTGGTGTATTGGGCGACTGCCAAGGACACCTGGAGCAAACATTGTGATGAGGCAGCGTTCTACACATCAGAGTCATCCAAGGCCCTCGACGCAATAGATCTCCAAGAAAGTGATGAGTGGGCCAGATTACGTAAAGCCCTGAAGCATGCTTACGACAACGCTGGTGACCTGCGCTGGTTCTTTGTGGCACGGCCCACCACGTTTGCCATTATTGAGAATCTCAAGTACCTGGTGCTGGCAAAGGACCCCAGCGAACCATTCTACATTGGCAATGCTGTGAAGTCTGGAGAGCTTGAATATGTCCAGTATGAAAGTGGAATTGTTCTGAGCTATGAAGCTCTGAAAAGGCTAGTGCGGGTGTACCAGGACGAGGACAAGTGTCCAGAGCGAGGACGCGCCCTCTGGAAGCTGAGTGAGGAGAAGCAGCTGGCCGTATGCCTTAAATATACCGGAGTTTTTGCGGAAAATGGAGAGGATGTTGAAGGAAAGGGCCTGTTCAATGGCAAGAGTGTAGGAAGCCTCATATCTGACAGCTTGAACAATAACCCCAAAAATGTGGTGGAGGGCTGCTGCTCTGATTTGGCAGTTACATTCAGTGGGATGTCACCCACACAGATGCAGGTTATGATGTTTGGCGTTTACAGACTTCGTCCTTATGGGCACAATTTCAAAGACTCTCTTGTGTTCTACCCCCCAGAAAATTCAGACAATGACTAAAGTAGCACATTCCCGTGGCTTAACATGGAGGGCACTGTAGAGACTGCTTCTGTGCCAGCAAAAAGTGACTAATGGAGGTTTTCATATTCTGTTTGTAAAAATAGATGGTGGGTGGGAATGCTATTTTTGTGTGTTTTGTACCTTTTGCACTTAGCACACTTAATGCCACATTTTCTTGTGGCTGTAAGTACATTCAACTGAGTTTGCAGATAATGCAGTGGTTCTAATGAACTGCATTATTGTGTTTGGGAAGATTTTTGGGGCAAATTTCTATAGATTAGGTCTGTACAGTGAAATCTAAAATTATATACCTCAGTTTGGAGGTAGTGGTGTGCTGCTAGTATTGTTTTAGAAAAGAAAAGAGAAGACAATTTTAATAATTATGACCTAGATTCCATGAAAATCTTTAAAAATTGATATACAATTTCAGAAATGCATGGCAGTTACCATGAAAATACCAACACTTTTATTTTGGACTATTGACTATTCTGAGACATAAGGATTTCATCTGACAGAGGCGATATATTCAGAGGAGTGTCATATTTAGTTTCTGTGGTTGTGTTTCATCAAATGCAATCTGGAAGTTATTTTCTAATAAACTTTTTCAATGAGTTGCCAATATCAACTGCATGTTACACTCTGTGCTTGCCACTAAATATGTTAAAAGGTTGTGGAAATGAGAATTAGTTTACTGAGCAAAGGCATGATTTTTACATTATGGACTATGGTGTTGGCAAGCTTTGGCAAATGTAAATGGTAGATAAATTACCTATTCATTTCTTAAAGGGAATGTTAATATGAAAGCATCATGAATGTATACTATTAGATTGACTATGCCATATTACTACGATGTGATATTCTATCTAGATTACCAGTTTCATCTCAAACATTTATGTTTATGTATTGAATATTGTTTGAAATGGGATGAATGCCTCAGGCAAATTACCATTTCTTCTGACTGCTAAAAAACCATTTGTGTATAAAAGCATGTTTATCAGGAACTAAGAAAAGAATGCTGATGTTCCCAATGGCTTCCAAGTCCAATGGGACCTGGAACTCCTGGGCTAACCATGAAGGAAACAATTGTTCAGTTTAAAAGGACTAACCCAGAGAAAGGCACTGGAGCACATAGATCTTCTTTCAAATGTTTAATAGGCAAATACGACCAACTCTACTGCATCTCCATTAATCGCTCTCTATAAACACATTTTCAGTGTTATGGTTTTTACCCAGCAGGTGTTAAATTGAACATTTATATCCTGACACATTACTGCTAAATTAGGACCTGTGCTGCCTCTGCCCCTCCCTCAACTGCTGAGAACTTTGCTACAAGAGATACTTTCGCTCTTGTGAACTATGTACTACTGTGAGAACACCTGAGATTAAAAAATGATTTTGCCTGAAATACATTTGACATTTAAATGGATTCCCATTGAGACAATACCTTGACCACATGAACCCTAGCGTCTCTAGGAGCATTCGACACTAAGTAGATCATGGCTATTTTCAACAAGAGATTTGGTCTAAAGGCAAATACTGGCAGACCTCGAGCCCTGTGGGACCCTGGTCAACCTAATATATAGTTTTAAGTGGTTAAGCCCCATTTACAAAAAATGTTTTTAGTAGCCCATCTACAAGCTCACAGATCTATTTTTGTGGGAAATCTTCGCTTATGACATACCTAAAATAGGGATGCCAGGGTTAAAGTGGTTAATGCAGTGTATATAGACCAATACTGTCACTGGTTATATACTTATATGATCCAATGGTATGATTGAAGTGTATTACCCAAAAAGCATTTAATGATTTATATTCCATCAATTAAATCACAGGCATTGCAGCAACTTCTTGACAGGCCAGCTCAGTGTTCATATTCCACATCGCTCTTGTGTCAAGCGGTCATCTTTAATCTGTAGCACTGCCAAACACAAATTAAGAATGGAACTTAAAGCAAGATTTCTTTTTATTTGTGCATCATGGTGATTGATTCAAAGCCTCCAGCAAGTTACACAGCTAAGTCCATTGGTGTAAACAATTGACTGGCAGTTCATGCCTCGCTGTCAAGAGCTCCACGCTTTCCAGGGGTGTGTGTGGGTGGTGTCTACATCACTTATACGTCTTCATGTGCCACAGTCCATCGTTAAGATAGTGAACATTCTCGATTCCGATTCCCTTGTTGACTTTCTCTCTATAAAAAAAGAAATGTGTATTAACTCATGGATGCACCAACTTCAATACTCTTTTTCAGTTTACTAAGATGTGACTTGATTGACTTACATGCTTTCTGCAGACAGCTTCATAACACCAACACAAAGTGCATTCTGTTTTCCCTCTGCCATTATGGCCTGCAGTCTGACATTAAAGATAATATCTGACAAGTTGTGAACATTATGAGATGCATATAGAAGTCAATCATGTACCTTATAATTTACATTTTTAGCAGGACAATTGTCTTTTATAACAATGTAATGGCTAAGAATGTAAGCTATATGAAAAAAGGATAGGATATGCACATCCCCACAGTTTCTTTAACATAGTGCTGCCAAAAATAATCAAGTGAAGAAAAAGGGAATGTCCACACACGATAGGCTGCTCTCCCGTCCTTTTTATTATTTTAACCAAAAGTGAACAACGTTCACTTCTTGAACGGGCGAAATGGGCGAAAGGTTTATCAACTTGTTGATGAAGCCCTGCATGGGCGAAACGTTGTTCACTTTTGGTTAAAATAATGGGACGGGAGAGCAGCCTATCGTGTGCGGACATTCCCTTTTTCTTTACAAATAATTTAAGCAAGGCACATTTAAAAAACCTAATTATATTACTATGGTATCTTCAACATATAACAACACGTTTAAAAGGATACAACTACTGTCTCTGCGGCAGCTGGGTAGAGTTTAGCCCCTGGTGACGTGAGTCCAGGGCACATGATATTGGCTCCACTTAAGACAAATTTAATGGCCCCTTTGTCTACTTGCTGGTGTGGCAGTATGAAAGGATCTGGAACATACAAATTAATGAGAAGTGTATCAGTGTGCATTAATGTAATCATTAAACAATCATTCAGATAGATGTTACACTTCAAAACCAAGGGCAATATTGAGTTATTGATGTAATACATAAAGTTTCATGGCCTTCTTTTGATGATGATACAGTGTACTGAGTCTTTGAGGGCAGAGTAACATACACAGACACTTATTTAAGTTTGGCTAATTCAGTCCTGGACTTTTCCACTTGGACCAGCCTGTGCGGGTTATGTAATCACATACACAACTAAACTAATCACATTTTGTGTCATGTTTTAACCAACCACAAACATTTTCAATCATCAATTATTTTCGATTTGTAAGTAAGCCTTGCCGAACCCTATAGGGCAGGAGCCTATCTCCTGTTTCCTTAGCGTGAGGCAGCTTGATATACAAGTACACCCCCTGGACATGACGCTAGTATGTCGCAGGGACTTACCCCAACCAACCCGTGATGCAGAGTGCCAAGCAGGGAGGCACTGGGTCCCATTATTAGAGTCTTTGGTATGACCCGGCCGGGGGACACTCTAACCACAAGGTCACTGAGCTGGCGTTTGATTTTGAAATATACTTCCTAATACAAACAGCTAAATCAACACGTTGAAAATGTTCAAAAACAAAACTGTTAGACTAAGGCCCCACGGTTTTACAGCCTCCAGTAGTGAGGCAGTAGTAGGCTATGGCAGACGTAAGCATAAGTTGAACTGAATCAGGTATAAATTGGCCCAAAACTCCTGTAGTGTGAGCTCAGCTTAACCCATTAAAACCGGGAAAGCATCTGTCTTCTGGGGGTCCCTGGATACAAAATATTTTGTGATGGGGGTGCAGCCAAATGCATATCATTTTGGGTGGTCCTTGACATGAAAAAGTTTGAGAACGACTGATATAGAAACATACGTGTTTCAGAAAACTGTTAGGATTTAGACGACATTTGTAGAATCGGCCTCAGGTCTAAATAGGTTTACTTGGTTGTGCTTGGTTGTTGAGCGGAACACGCACACAGCACCCCCCGAAAGAATGACGGGCACAGTGAAGTAAAGAGGCAGACAGGGCCAAACCACTGCTTCAAGCCTCAACCAGCTATCAGTGACTACTATTAGATCTTACATTTATGCAGCAGTCTGAGAGTTGGGTAGAATGGTCCTTCCCTCTGTCTGAAGAAAAGCAGCTCTCCATTCACGGTCAGGATTTCAATGTGTTCATGGCTGCCAGAGGAAAAACAGAAAAATATTAGAGTTGTCCCGATACCGATGCCAGTCCGATACCACATACTTTATCACATGATATTTCATTTACAGTCACATTTTGATCACGTCAGTTGGTGTTTTATGCTCTTACTGTACTATTTACATTATAATTTCACTAACTTGTAGCTGCACTTTAACAATTATTAATGGCATTTTTGTTTATTCCTAGATCAGTGCTTCTCAAACCTTTTGATTTCAAGGACCCCCATAACTCTGAGAGCTACAGATCTGTAAGGGTCCATTTGGAACCCGCTAAAGGAACCCAGAGGGTCCCTGGACCCCACTTTGAGAACCACTGTCCTAGATTTGTTTAAATTACACACTGGTATCGGATCGGTTCTCGGTATCGACCGATACGCAAGTTATGGGTATCGGTACCAGAAAGAAAAAAATGGTATCGGTACATCTCTAAAAAATATCACATAACATACAAGATAATACAAAAAACTAATGTCAATGCGTGTAAGGGAAATAAAATGACCCATTATACCATCTCACTATTTTGACAGGGTCCTTTTTTGGCATAATGTGGTTGAGCCATGCCTCAATGTCAGGAAACTGGTCCAACAGCTGGTTCTTGATTCCTTTGATAACCGATGTCTTCAGCTGAATGCAGTTGGAAACATTTTCCTTCTCATCAAATCTGAAGTGAGACAAAGGAAGGCACAGAGACTGCTATAATTAGATGCCCATTTATGTCAGAAAAGGTACAAACTTTAAGCAGATTGTACTTTGCATTAAATAATAAATTTAAAGTATAGGAAATTAGAAAAGTCTAGGTGAGACCCAAACAAATATGACATAACACAAGACTGGTGCAAGCAAATTGTGCTTATTAAAAGGAAGAATAGATGTCATGTTTGGTCTTCGGGCAGTTCAGGTTAAGAATTTTTAAACACACAGACTGTGTTTAAAATTCGTAACGTGAACTGTCAAAGACCGACCATATGAATATACTTGTCTGAGACAAGTATCCCGAAAGCTAGAGACAGAAAATGTCATCAACCGACAAATAGTGGAGCTGCACCCATGATGACAGTGCATGGGAGTCATTTTCTCCTTTATATGGTCTCATAGTTTACAAGTCATGCACAGGGAAAATCCTCAGTGTTAATCTGAACCTTTTGTAACTCGAGTGTACAAATGGGACCAACTGGACCACTCAATAGTTAGATTAATACCACAGTGGATTAGATGTGACTGTGTCTCTTCATGACATTGCAGGTGACTGTGCATGACCACCACAACCCAGATTTATATCCTATTAAGATCACAGGTGTTTGTGAAAAACACAATTTCTGCATTTGTTTATGCACCCGTTACTACTTCTTTTTTTTTAGCAAAGACCAAATGTACTACAATTTACTTTTTCATGTCTGGTCACGTTACAATACACCAAAGACTTGCAAGTTGTCAAGCCTTTCTTGATCTTTAAGCCGATGTTCGGCTTTCTTTTACCCCGGCAACATAAACATGTCTTTATTAAAAAGCTTCCAGTTAAAAGTGCATATGGCTATAGAATAACAAAACAATTACAGGGTTTGAATGTTGAATCTAACAAGCCAGCTGAACGAAGAAACGATGTCATGCAGTTAGCTATCAAAGCTAATGCTAAGATACGCGAGAGAGACGTTTTTTAACGTTACGTACTTCTTAAACATCCTCGGCTGCTCGTGTGTAACGTGTTTAATTAATTCCTCCGAGGTTCGTCCAAACTTCTGAAGACACACTGACTGTGGGGAGAAACAACTATTTGGTCACAAACATCTATCTAGTGCAAATCCACGCTTGTCGTTGAGGGCCACGGTAACGTCATTTTACGACAGTGTTTCGCGTCCTACGGCATATCCGTCAGCAGTGTTCAGTCAGCAAATATAACGGAGCAAATATAAGACTTCCGGTGGACGATCTCTTCAGAATAAGAGTACCCTCTAGAGTAAAAAGAAACCATTGAAAACCATTGAAAAACGGTTCATTTGCACATTAAAACTATAAATTAAGCATTTAAACGAAGCTATATATCACATATTATGTTTCTGTGTAACAAAAACGGATTTAAAACATTAATTATTTATCTAAATTGATAGATGCTGTTCAAAGGAGTGCATAGCCTATACAAATTGGACACTGGACAGGAGACGGTGCTTAGTGCCGGAACTTCTGAGGTACGCACGCGTTCGGGGAGACCCCCTCTACACAGCCACACTCTCCGCTAAGCGGCACTAAGGTGTAAAAAAAAGTGGCGGGCCGTCCAGTGAGGTCAAGGGTCAGAAAAGGGCCCTTTTCAGTGCATAGCCTATACAAATTGGACACTGGACAGGAGACGGTGCTTAGTGCCGGAACTTCTGAGGTACGCACGCGTTCGGGGAGACCCCCTCTACACAGCCACACTCTCCGCTAAGCGGCACTAAGGTGTAAAAAAAAGTGGCTAGCCGTCCAGTGCGGTCAAGGGTCAGAAAAGGGCCCTTTTCAGTGCATAGCCTATACAAATTGGACACTGGACAGGAGACGGTGCTTAGTGCCGGAACTTCTGAGGTACGCACGCGTTCGGGGAGACCCCCTCTACACAGCCACACTCTCCGCTAAGCGGCACTAAGGTGTAAAAAAAAGTGGCGGGCCGTCCAGTGAGGTCAAGGGTCAGAAAAGGGCCCTTTTCAGTGCATAGCCTATACAAATTGGACACTGGACAGGAGACGGTGCTTAGTGCCGGAACTTCTGAGGTACGCACGCGTTCGGGGAGACCCCCTCTACACAGCCACACTCTCCGCTAAGAGGCACTAAGGTGTAAAAAAAAGTGGCGGGCCGTCCAGTGAGGTCAAGGGTCAGAAAAGGGCCCTTTTCAGTGCATAGCCTATACAAATTGGACACTGGACAGGAGACGGTGCTTAGTGCCGGAACTTCTGAGGTACGCACGCGTTCGGGGAGACCCCCTCTACACAGCCACACTCTCCGCTAAGCGGCACTAAGGTGTAAAAAAAAGTGGCGGGCCGTCCAGTGAGGTCAAGGGTCAGAAAAGGGCCCTTTTCAGTGCATAGCCTATACAAATTGGACACTGGACAGGAGACGGTGCTTAGTGCCGGAACTTCTGAGGTACGCACGCGTTCGGGGAGACCCCCTCTACACAGCCACACTCTCCGCTAAGCGGCACTAAGGTGTAAAAAAAAGTGGCGGGCCGTCCAGTGAGGTCAAGGGTCAGAAAAGGGCCCTTTTCAGTGCATAGCCTATACAAATTGGACACTGGACAGGAGACGGTGCTTAGTGCCGGAACTTCTGAGGTACGCACGCGTTCGGGGAGACCCCCTCTACACAGCCACACTCTCCGCTAAGCGGCACTAAGGTGTAAAAAAAAGTGGCTAGCCGTCCAGTGCGGTCAAGGGTCAGAAAAGGGCCCTTTTCAGTGCATAGCCTATACAAATTGGACACTGGACAGGAGACGGTGCTTAGTGCCGGAACTTCTGAGGTACGCACGCGTTCGGGGAGACCCCCTCTACACAGCCACACTCTCCGCTAAGCGGCACTAAGGTGTAAAAAAAAGTGGCGGGCCGTCCAGTGAGGTCAAGGGTCAGAAAAGGGCCCTTTTCAGTGCATAGCCTATACAAATTGGACACTGGACAGGAGACGGTGCTTAGTGCCGGAACTTCTGAGGTACGCACGCGTTCGGGGAGACCCCCTCTACACAGCCACACTCTCCGCTAAGCGGCACTAAGGTGTAAAAAAAAGTGGCGGGCCGTCCAGTGAGGTCAAGGGTCAGAAAAGGGCCCTTTTCAGTGCATAGCCTATACAAATTGGACACTGGACAGGAGACGGTGCTTAGTGCCGGAACTTCTGAGGTACGCACGCGTTCGGGGAGACCCCCTCTACACAGCCACACTCTCCGCTAAGCGGCACTAAGGTGTAAAAAAAAGTGGCGGGCCGTCCAGTGAGGTCAAGGGTCAGAAAAGGGCCCTTTTCAGTGCATAGCCTATACAAATTGGACACTGGACAGGAGACGGTGCTTAGTGCCGGAACTTCTGAGGTACGCACGCGTTCGGGGAGACCCCCTCTACACAGCCACACTCTCCGCTAAGCGGCACTAAGGTGTAAAAAAAAGTGGCTAGCCGTCCAGTGCGGTCAAGGGTCAGAAAAGGGCCCTTTTCAGTGCATAGCCTATACAAATTGGACACTGGACAGGAGACGGTGCTTAGTGCCGGAACTTCTGAGGTACGCACGCGTTCAGGGAGACCCCCTCTACACAGCCACACTCTCCGCTAAGCGGCACTAAGGTGTAAAAAAAAGTGGCGGGCCGTCCAGTGAGGTCAAGGGTCAGAAAAGGGCCCTTTTCAGTGCATAGCCTATACAAATTGGACACTGGACAGGAGACGGTGCTTAGTGCCGGAACTTCTGAGGTACGCACGCGTTCGGGGAGACCCCCTCTACACAGCCACACTCTCCGCTAAGCGGCACTAAGGTGTAAAAAAAAGTGGCGGGCCGTCCAGTGAGGTCAAGGGTCAGAAAAGGGCCCTTTTCAGTGCATAGCCTATACAAATTGGACACTGGACAGGAGACGGTGCTTAGTGCCGGAACTTCTGAGGTACGCACGCGTTCATGGAGACCCCCTCTACACAGCCACACTCTCCGCTAAGCGGCACTAAGGTGTAAAAAAAGTGGCGGGCCGTCCAGTGAGGTCAAGGGTCAGAAAAGGGCCCTTTTCAGTGCATAGCCTATACAAATTGGACACTGGACAGGAGACGGTGCTTAGTGCCGGAACTTCTGAGGTACGCACGCGTTCGGGGAGACCCCCTCTACACAGCCACACTCTCCGCTAAGCGGCACTAAGGTGTAAAAAAAAGTGGCGGGCCGTCCAGTGAGGTCAAGGGTCAGAAAAGGGCCCTTTTCAGTGCATAGCCTATACAAATTGGACACTGGACAGGAGACGGTGCTTAGTGCCGGAACTTCTGAGGTACGCACGCGTTCGGGGAGACCCCCTCTACACAGCCACACTCTCCGCTAAGCGGCACTAAGGTGTAGAAAAAAGTGGCGGGCCGTCCAGTGAGGTCAGGGGTCAGAAAAGGGCCCTTTTCAGACAATAGTGTATACAAGTGGCCATACCCTAACCCAATAGTGTATACAAGTGGCCACACAACCCCACACCATAAAAGAATACAGACAGGCTTTGAAAGTTTAAAAAAAGACCTTTTAATTACTCTTTACTAATAAAACAGTGTACAATTTATCAAAAACAGAATATATATAAATACATTTTCCAATATTTGTTTTTAAACATTGCCAATTGTCTTAAGGTGGACTGAGAGGCTACTTTAGTAGTTTAGTAGTCACAGATTTGATCAATTTACTATATGTGTGTGTGTTAATAACAGCAAACATTATTCAAACACAATCATCATGCAAAACTGTAAAAATGTGGAAGTTCTAGGAAGTGCAAACCACACTCAAAAGTATAAAATGGTACTGCGTGCAACGTACCTAAGTGCAAAGATCACTCAAATGTATAATAAACGGGTACAACATGCAATGTACCAACGTGCAAACATCACTCAAATGTATAAAAAAGTATAACATGCAATATACTGAAGTGCAAACATCACTCAAAAGTGCAACACAGCAAACTTAAAGTGCAAACATTGTACACACACACACAAATTGATCAATAGATAGATGTACGTATATAAAGCAGAACCAGCTCAGTCCAAACATTGCATAGTCCTGTGCTCTAATGTTTGTTTTTAGATGATCACAGTAAGCACAAAGACAAAAGAAAAAAAGAAGAAAACATTTGATTAAATCAAAACCTAAAGGAAAAAAAGGAAGACCAAAATGATGTTCCCTCCTGGTGTCTTGGGAACATGTCAGTTCTGGTCCCTCGCATCCTCCATTTGTGACGTTCTCCTACAACAGACACAACAGAGCCTTTTAGGTAGTTTGTCCAAGATACAGTAAATCACAGTACATGCTTTAACTTTGTACTCAGATAAATATATTTTTGCCTGACAACTCATGCATAACACAATCTCGCTTTTCACGGTGGCTTTTGAAAGTGTTGAGGCTCACATCAAACAGAACAGCTTTGGAAAACAAACAAGTGAAAATACCACAGCTGCTGCCGTCAGTTTGTTCTATGAAATTGGGACAACTGTGATAACACTCATATCTAAATGTAATACCCATACCTCTACCATACAATGCAAAGTACTGTAATGCTAAGTACCTTTGCAGTGGAAAAAATGCCTTAACCAGGTCTTGCTCATGCACACGTAGTGAATCCATTATCACAACATCTAATACTATAACATCACCATTCACTGTCTTTTTGGTGAAATCTACCGCGATGGCTCCCCAATGGGACTTATTTGCGTTGACGGGCAATATCACCAACTCGTAGTTCCACCAATTGCGTGATGCTCGTGGTACATCTGGGAGGACACTGATGTCATCACACCAAAAACTCTGTAACTGTTGGCTTACAAAAGTGCTGGGACAAATAAATGCATTTTTTTTTCTTTCAACACTCGAAAGCAAGAGCTTATGGTACTCATCGATCATCTTATCACTCAGCCACTCGTTATTCTCCACAGCTGCCGTTGGAATGGATCTCCCTTTTCTAGCCCTTGTCTGCTTGTGTAGTTTGCATCTGTCTGTGCATTTATGTTTTTGTTCGACCTGCTGAAAGTTGATTAGTTTCACACTATTAGTTTTCTCGTATGACACGACAAAGCAACTAGCTGTGGTCAGTATTTTTAGCATCAGCTCAAAGGTATAGCCTGCTGTGTCATTGGATGCTTTTGTCATGATATGCCATTGCTGGTCTTTACACGTGTACAATGACACATATGGTGACTTGTCAAAAAATGCACAAATGCTGGACACAGCATAATCATTTTGGTGGTACAGACAGGAGAGAGTGAACGTTTTGGGAATTTCTGCACCAGATCTTAGCAGGAGAAGTAAAGTCTGTGGGCTGTGAATTACTTGATAGGTTGATAAGCTTAAGTCCTGCTTACATGTTTCACATTGGTCAAGTTGAGCAGAACATATTTTGGCAACTGTGTCCAAGATGCCTTTTTGTGACACTTCAAGTGGCTGCACTATGAGTTCTGATATGTTCTTTCTAGATGGTACGGCCTGGTCACCACATTGAGTACAAATATAGCGACCAAGACTTTTAAGGCAAAGCAGGTCATTTCCAAGGAAAGGAGCCCCAAGTGTGTCATTCACAAAGCTGTTTAATATGTGGTACACGTCTGTCATAGAAAATTGCCGAGACACTAATGACACCACCTGAGTGTTGGCAAGTTTCTCAAGCGCTCTTTTAAACAATGCTGGGGACTGCGCTGCTGCTGCTGCTGCTGCAAGCCGTGTGTGACATTTTTGGAAAGCAGATGTCTGTTTTAGAAATGTTAGTATTGGTAATGGTATGGCTTCACACATATTGTGATTTGGTCTTTCATTGCAAAAAAACACATCCACACCATGGCCAATATCTTCCAAATTGTCCTCTATTGTGATAACAGCATTAAGTGATGCATCATTACATTTCACATAGAAATAAATGTACCCATGTGGTTTTGCCAATTGCAATGCATTTGCTGGTTGAAGGATGTCTATATTTGTATCATCTGCTCTAATTACAACATTGTCATAAAGCAAATGTGCCCAGAAGTGTCCGGCTTTGGCCACTGAGCCTACATGACAAATGATTGAGCCCAACTTATACTTAATTTTACTGCTGTCACGAATGGGAATTTCGATTATATCAGATGGGACTACAGGCGTGTGGAGCACCGTCCCACCATTATCAACACGGGACACAGAAAGAGTAATGACATCAGGAGCATCAATCCAACATATTTGTCTCTTCATTTCTGAACCACATGCTGTACATCTCTGTTGACCTTCACCTTCCATGATTGTGTGTTCGAAAAGAGAATTGAGGGACTCACATTTCTGTGTCAGCGGTAATGCAAAAACAGTAGGCGCGCATGAAATGCTTTCAACTTTCGATGCACATTTTTTACAGATGTCTGTATGTTTTGCCATAGCAGTTGTTTGGACACTACAATCATGCAACCAGATTAATAATTTGTGTATCAAATCTAGTGGGTCATTGTGCATTGACAAGGACAACGCTGGGATGCTCTTGACTAATTCTTGAGTGACACCATGGATTGTTTTAGCATCAAATGTGTGCCCTGGATTTTGAAAAAACGCTTGGATGAGAGCTGCTAAATTCCCTGGCATTGATGACATCGCAACCATATAAGTAGGTGTCAACTGTTTCAATTTATCTTGTACTACTTGCAGATGCAGTATCGATTGTAGGGTTGCATTTAGCCAACAATTACTCTCATTATTTGCAAACCTGCATATACTATTGCATATTTCCTCATTTGTGCCTCTGTTTTGTGCCTTTGTTTTGTCTGGCACACTTGCTGAGCTGTCATTTTGTAAGAAAATCTTTGAATTTGCTTGTGGCTTATTTTGATAAGAGCGTCTCAGCTGTGGCGGCAGAGTTCTCTTTTTGTTCCACTCTTCTACAGGTGGTGGGTGTGGACGCTGTGATGCCTGTGATATCCTGTAGCCTACTTTGGCAATGAAATCTATGGCTGACTGCTTGTATAGTGAGCGTATGCGCTGTATACATTCGTCAATTCTGTGTTTCTCATTTCGTAAAAGCAACACTTTTGTGTTTTTGAACATGGCCTCACTAATAGCTGTGCTTTTCTTACCATGGTTTATTTGTGCAGCATAGGCTCCAGAGAATCGCTGCAAATCACCTGAGAGTAGATCTGACCATATTGGAATAGTTGGGAGGAAGTTTGAGAACAGTTTGTTTAAAATAGTTTCTCCATGGTATTGATTTTCACCTGTGTCATTGCTGGTTTTAATTGTATTATTGGCTGTAGCCCTTAGTTGTTCAAAATAGTCTTTGAAGGGAGATGTACCTTCACAAACATCAGCAGTCAAGTCAAATATATCATCAACCGCAGTGTCATATGAATTGTCTTGTCGATCATGCTCTTTATCAATAATTCCTGCAATTCCTGGCAGCTTCTGTGTTTCATCCTCAATGCGGCCAAGACTAGCTGCCACCTCGCTGGAGTTCCTTTTGCTACCAAGTACAATACAAGCAGCAGATACTATATTACCTGCTTGTTTCAGTGTTTTGGCATTAACTAAAGCGCTGAAGATGAACATAGCCAACTTAAACCTACAATCTCTAGTATTGTACTGTTGTTTGCAAATGTGACTTGCCTGTTTCATCAGATGACTCTTACATGCTCTTATGGTACAAAAATTCAAATCTTTGCTATCTGCCTTTCCATTCACTATTCTCCAGCAGCGTAACAAGTACATTTTCATGCTATCTCCATTGAAGATATGCATACTGGCTTTCAAAAGCACTATGGACCTATCACTATTAATCTGCATGGGTGTTGTGTTGGCACCAAATATCTCCTTCTCTTTGCACCTCAATTCCGTGAGGAGCTCCTCTACAGCAGTCTGGGTGTGTTGTTCACTGATCATAAATGCTACAGGAGTTGAAGCGGACGAAGTGGATGAACTTACTACAATCTCATAATACAAAATCCTTTTCTTTGTTAGTTTACTCTTAATGATTCCCCCAGTGGCATCCCATGATGCAGCGCTGTCCTTAATCACATCGTGCCACAGTCTCACTCCTGCTTCACTAAAACATATAACCTTAAGGGGACTAACTTTAATAAGTTGAATGAATCCTTTTACAACTACACTTTCTGTGTCTTCATCTTCCCAGTCAGCTTTCAGTAGGCGCAGAGCTGTAATCTCATCATCATTCATCCAGCTTAGTTTGCGATGTTCATGTTTGACCTTTCTAAACGGAGCGGAGTCTCTACCCACTCCACTTCGATTACCAGCTATTAAAGACCTAGGATCTGCCTTTCCTACTGCATCGACGTAAGCACAATATGGCGATTTGTCCTTCATTGATATCCCTAACTCCTTACGTTCTTGGCCCCTAATATATCTACTTCTCAATCTGTCCTTTGTGTGATATAGGTTGCCAGTGTAAACTATATGAAATATGCCCTCTTCGACTGAATGGAGAAGTATTTTGAAAGTCATCTCACATGAAGTATGCCGGCAGGAGCCATTGATCGTGAGACATGGCTTGTATGTTTTTCTGGTGGTAGCAATAGAAAAGTTGTGATTAGCAAAACGTATTATACAGTAAGGATTTGATTCCTTCAGCTTTCTGGCAAATAACTCTTGCCATTCAAACCTCGTAAAATGTTTACTTCCTTTGGGTCTGTAGGAGTGAAACATTTTCCAATCAGAAGCCTGCAAAGTAAAGCTAGCAGGTTCAAGGGCATCGTGTTTGAAGGGTCCTAATGTTGCACCAGGTCCCATGACACTCTGAACAGTACTAATATCTAGAGTCTGCATTTGTATGTCATCCTGTTCATCTAAAGGGCTCTCACTAAGTGCATAGGCGTGATCTACCGGTATTTCCACAACAAGAACTTCATCTACAGGGCTCTCATGAAGTGCAGGAGAGTTATTTATTTCCACAAAAGGCTCTTCGTCTTCGTCAAGAAGTGCAGGGGAATGGTGATCTATTTCTGTGATGTGATTGTGATTTGTATATATATATATATATGTGTACATACACACACTTGAAATATATTAGTCATCTTTTGTTTTAAGAAACATATATATGTGCCCTAATTACTAATACCACATCACTAAGTAATGTTTTTCTTTATAATTTAACATTTTTACTTTGAAATGTAGTGACATTTAGTGAAAATGACCATTTCCATTTTAATGTGCTTAATTTTTTACACACACACACACGCACGCACACACACGCACACACACACACACACACACACACACACACACACACACACACACACACACACACACACACACTCACATATATATATATTATTTACTCTTTACCCAATGCTGCAAAGTTTGCCTAAAAAAACCCCTTACTTTACAACCTTCTAATCAGCTGTGACCTGCTCAAATCCCCTGCTCATTATAATCACAGACACGATACCGGCAGCATAATTAGAAATAACAGATTTTTTGTATATACATTTCAACAAAACATTTTAACATACTGTACAACAAGATCATTGATGCACTAACCTAACAATCAAATATTCACAACCTCTGTAGAAAATATAGGTTTAGTGTGTGGACTACAGTGGCTGGATTCAGACAAAACTGTTTTTTAACAACTGTAGTTGTTGCATTGACACACACACACACACACACACACACACACACACACACACACACACACACACACACACACACACACACACACACACACACACACACACACAACTGTAGTTGTTGCATTGACACACACACACACACACACACACACACACACACACACACACACACACACACACACACACACACACACACACACATATACATATACATATACATATACATATACATATACATATACGTATACGTATATATATATATATACATATATATTATATTCAATGGTATTTGGGCTTTGTGCTCTAAAGAAATTGAGGGGAAAAAACACCATGCCATGACAAACACACACACAAACACACACACACACACACACACACACACACACACACACACACACACACACACACACACACACACACACACACACACACACACACACACACACACACACACACACTGTATTGTATTGTTAAATATGTTTATAAACCCCCCACATGTTACACCTGTACAAGCTACTATTATTATTTATAGAAAGGGGATTGCCATCTTTGGCATTCCAATTTAAATCTGAAACCTGTTTACAGTCTAATCACAGTGGTTAAACATGGGTGTATGGAAAATGTGCTAAGTGCCCATTGAATGTGGATCAAAGGCCAATTTCAATAACGACCTGTTAGGGCGTAGGCTAATTCTTATAAATACATCCATCAATGCAGTGGTGGAAAAAGTACTAAAATGTTTTACTTAAGTAAAAGTATCAATACTGCAATGTAGAAATACTCTGCAAAAGTAAAAGTCCTGAATTCTAAATGTAATTAAGTAAAAGTACTGGTATCAAAATGTAATTAAATATACAAATATTTGCTTGTAGATCGGCTATTTTCAAATTGCCAAAGTTTAAATAGGGCTGAAGTGGTCTTGTATAAATATAAAAATATTTTGCTTGTAGATCGGCTATTTTCAAATTTCCAAAGTTTAAATAGGGCTGAAGTGGTCTTGTAATTATAATCAAAAATATACAAAGTAACAAGTAACTAGTATAATATCTGCCTCTGAAATGTAGTGGAGTAGTACTTAGTTACTTTCCACCACTGTATACGTGTATTTTTCAAAATGCATAGTACAGTAATTGATTACATGTACTTAGTTACTTTCCACCACTGTATAAATGTCTTTTTCGAAATGCATGTATGTCTTTCATAAAACATTAAATGCGATGCTCTTACTTTGAAGGCAACCGGAAACCTTATATTTGCTAGCTCAGAAACCGGATGTGTTATATTTGCTACCGGAACGGAGCTATATCCGTCCGACGTTGTGAACTACTTCCTTTGCACTTGTGATGATCAGTGTTGCCATGTCCGCTGATTATAAGCGACTTTGGGCTTGTTTTTCTGTAAAGTTGCTTGTAAATATGAGTGGTTGCGTTTTTTTGGGCAAGTTTCTAAAGTTTATTTGCCTATTTAGGCTTGCTTCCCAATTTAATTATTATAATAGTATAACAGTGGTTCTCAAATATTTTCATGAAAATGTTTTGTGCCCAGGGAGCATTTGTGTTGTTATAATGTTTCAGAAAATATTCCAAATATTCCACATTTTATTGCAAGAGTTTTTGCAAATAGCAGATCTACAAGCTTTTGGGCTTGTTTTCCTAGACCTGGTTGCTTATTTCTCTCACAAAATATGGCAACTGTATTCTTGGACTCTTATTTCAAGGAGGAGGCAGATCTATTTCATTCAATTAAACTCTTTTGTTAAAATAAATGTATTTTGTGCCTGAACTTTCAAAATTTCAAAATAGCAAAAGCTGTTAACTGTGAGTCTTTATAATATGCAAACTGCAAAGTATAAAGTTGTGGAATAATGTTGTCTTGGAAGTCTTTGTCCTGTTGGCAAATTTCGATGCCAATAGGCCTGTCTACACAAATATTAAATACCTTTTTATAGAATCAACATCACAGGGTTTGTTTGTTTATTTATCTCCTCTCTCTCTCTCTCTCTCTCTCACACACACACACACACACACACACACACACACACACACACACACACACACTCACACTCTCTCACACACACACACACACACTCTCTCTCTCTCTCTCTCTCTCTCTCTCTCTCTCACACACACACACACACACACACACACACACACACACACACACACACACACACACACACACACACACACACACACACACACACACACACACACACACACACACACACACACACACACACACACACACACACACACACTCTCTCTCTCTCTCTCTCTCTCTCTCTCTCTCTCTCTCTCTCTCTCTCTCTCTCTCTCTCTCTCTCTCTCTCTCTCTCTCTCTCTCTCTCTCTCTCTCTCTCTCTCTCTCTCTCTCTCTCTCACACACACACACACACACACACACACACACACACTCTCAATTTCAAAACCATGAAAATGTTCATTTGCTGTTAGGAATCTCTCTCTTTCTCTTTCTCTCAAATACCAATGCATTATGTAAAATAAAATGTATACAATAACTATGAATAACTATCAAATTAATAAGTCAATCTCATATTTTTATTATAGAAACATGGTTACAATACATTTCTGAAATCAGATGATGTCTGAACATATTTCTCCCTGATGCAGTTTAATGTCTAGTATTAACAGGATTTCACTTTTTATTCACTGTGGTTACGTGGATCAAAAGATGGTGAGCATGTAATGTTGGCATACAAAATGTACACAACAAAAATAAGAATCTAAATAAAAAGTTTCTAGCCTGCATGATTGTTTGCAATGTTGCCATGTCTGCTTATTATAAGTTACGTTTTCTGTAAAGTGGCGGGCTGCTGTTTTTTGGGCTTGTTTCTTTGATTGAATAATTGATTGAATACTTTATTAACAGTTTGCAAAGACTTTTTTTTTTTACAGGGGCCAGTTCCGCATTGCAGCCACCTGTAAGTGCTCTTTTAGAGCGGTTTTCAAGGAGAGTAAGGATTCACATGTTTTTATGACTGTTGGTAGGGCACTTTTTATATATTTCAAATAGCCAATGTATGTATTATGTTAAAAGGGCGAAGGGCTCGCTTCTGTTGGGATCGTTTTCATAGACCTGGTTGCTTATTTCTCTCACAAAACCTGGCAACGCTGATTGTTTGCTGTCGCCGTGGCGCCATCTGGCGGCCAAACCAATCCGAATGGAGGAGCTCGTGCAGCAGGCAAAAAAGTACTTTTACACAAAGTACTTCCGGTGGGGTCATCGAATCGCTTTTATGAGTGAATATTATCCAGAGTTAAACCGACAAATGTCCCGCTACCATTAAAAACCTCCATACATTCACCCGTTTTTTATCCGGACACCGTTTAGTTCGTCGCAAGGCTCCCACCAACCGCTAGCAGCTCCACAACGTGGTTCGGACCAGAGAGGCCAGAAGAGGAAGCAGAAGACAACCATCTTTCTTCTGCCAGGCAGCAATAGAATAACAAGAGAGAATTGAAAGACCTGAGGAGTTTCACATTTATTATCTGTTCCAACACCTGAGGAGAAAGACCTTTTTAAAAACCTCAGCAGACAGAAATAAGCTTTTTGGACACGGATATCATCGTAATAACCCCTGGCAAACCTGGAGGTTTGGTATTAACAGGACTGGCTATTAGAATTTAGTATTCCATTTGTTCATGTTTCCAACAGGTCTACCTTCCCCTAACCCCCCACCACCGCCGACCCAGGAGGCTAGTAGACCACCAGCAGCTTCTGATGTCAAACAACACACGGACGGCGGCATCACGTCTAGTTCGAAGAAGAGGAAAATAAACAGTTCTTCTTCTGAGAGGGAAGACATTGATGCGATTTCTTCGTCTCCTCCTCCCAAAACCCTCTTGAATTCCTCTTCGTCCTGCTCTTCCAGCACTTCGCAACACATCCAGAAGAAGTTGAGATTCGAAGACGCCGTGGATTTCATTGGACTGGATGTGAAGATGGCTGCTGAGGAGGCTGCGTCTTGCTCGAATAAGAGCAAAAATGTGTTCCTGCCCGGTGGAGTTGGGCACCATGCAAACGGACTGACGAAAAATGCAGGATCAACCACCTTTTCCAACAGTAAACCAGGCGCTGCAAAGAAGCTAGTGATCAAAAACTTCAAAGGTAGCCTGCATGATGTGTTGACTGATGTGATCTCATTCTTAAACAGGCAGATTCTTATAAGCATTTATTGATCACCTGGTGCTGACATACCTCTTATTCAGTGGCTCTCAAACTTTAAAATGTCAAGGTCTCCCCTTAACTCTGACTTTGGTTCCATTTGTATACTGTCAGAGTTACAGACTTGTAAGGGTCAAGTTAGACCCCCCTAAAGGAACCCCGAGAGTCCTTGGAATCCACTTTAAGAACCAGTGCTCAAATTGTTATAGCATTATATTTCAAATGGGGACAACAAAACCAAATAGTTTGACATACTGTATATAACTGCTAATGACAAGTCTGTGAAACTTTAAGATCTCTGTCATGTATGTAGCCAAGGTGCTCTGCTCTGTTTTTATATCGGTTTTCACACCTTTGTACCACAGAAAAGCCCAAATTGCCTGAGAACTACACACAAGAGACCTGGCAGAAGCTCAAGGAGGCAGTAGAGGCCATACAGAACAGCACTTCTATCAAGTACAATCTAGAGGAACTCTACCAGGTACAGTCTGACGCAGGGGCCAGTGGCCTCTTCAGCAAACCTACAGTATCATCAGTGACATGATGGAAAGAAGATGCTGCCCAAAAAAACCTCTCATGACCTCAATTTGATCTGAACATGTTATGTGACGTGACATCTGCAGAAACAAGCATTGTGTTTTGTTTTCTCCACTGTTGACTTATTTATTTATTTTATTCTAAATAGGCGGTGGAGAATCTCTGTTCCCACAAGATATCTGCCAAACTCTACAAACAGCTGAGGCTGGTGTGTGAAGATCACATCAAGGCACAAATTGACCAGTTCAGAGAATATCCTTTCCTGTTTGTGTTTCTCTTTGTTCACTCTCGCTGACTCAATTTAACTATTTGATTTTTATAGCCGAGTATATGGATTATGAATTTGTATTGTTATAAAGAGATGCCAAAAAAAAAAATCCTGTACTACCTTAACAATTCTTACAGATGCCCTGGACAGTGTACTTTTCCTTAAGAAAATAGACAAGTGTTGGCAAGATCACTGCAGACAAATGGTACGTCCTGTCTTCATTTTGTCATGTACAAAGTCTGATTTCCCTCAAATACGTTATCGTAACATTGCCTAACATGTTTAGTTATTCTTATTCTTCCACAGATCATGATTAGGAGTATATTTTTGTTCTTGGACCGCACCTATGTTTTACAAAATTCTATGCTGCCATCTATCTGGTGAGTAAGTCACTTGGATTAGCATTATGTAAACACACAGGCTGATGTTTTTTTTTAAATGAGTGTTGAATGAAGCCACTCTGGTCTGCAGGGACATGGGCCTGGAGCTCTTCAGGTTCTATATCATCAGTGATCTGAAGGTGCAGAGTAAGACCATTGACGGGATCCTTCTGCTCATTGAGAGGGAGCGTAGTGGGGAGGCCATCGACCGTAGCCTCCTGAGGAGTCTACTGAGCATGCTCAGTGACCTACAGGTAAATTGACTTATTGTATTGACTTATTGTACCCTTTCTCCCTTAATAAGCTACACCTGAGGTGTCATGTACAAATTAGGCTTCAACCGACCTTGAAGCCTAATTTATACTACATCGCACAATGCATCATGACGCGGCACATTGTTAGCTTGAAAATATGTTGTTTTCAGTGAGCGACACCATTGCACGATTGAGTAAAAATTACGTTTAACTATAATGTACACACAAAGCGTGAAACTGTTTGAAAAAGTAAAGATGGCCCTGTTATAGGGCTGGGCAATTAACCGAAACTATATCGAAACCAATATTTAGAACCTCTAACCAACTTAATCTTGCTTATGTAGGTTAATTGAATAATTGAGAAGCATTTAAAAAATATATATTTCTTTAAGTTCCTTATAGCCTACATCAACGAATCGACATGAAAAAAATCTTATTTTTATAACCACTTAAGCCCCTGTATTATACTACATTGTACAATGGTGGCGTGCAAAAATAACCAGCCTTTAATATTTACATTTCAGACCGTGTCAGAGAACTATGAGAATATGTAAAAAATCGTAATCAAGTCCAGCCATACCCTGTGCTGTCCTGCTATCCTGTGCTTTGCTGAATATGTCATGTAGTGTAATAATAGCTGGAGATGGTCATCTTGTAGTCATGTCCCTTGCCCTGTTCTAAGATCTATAGAATGCAAGTGTTAGTTTGGCATCTGTGTTATTTGTGATAAGCGTCTGCTCTGGTGTTTGATGATGTGCTGTCAAATGCACCCTTGAATAATGGCTTTAATGACATCGGTGTTCTTTCCAACCCTGACAGATTTATCAAGACTCCTTTGAACAGCGCTTTTTGGAAGAAACTAATCGACTGTATGCTGCAGAGGGACAGAGGCTGATGCAGGAGAGAGAGGTGATTTATTGTGTCTGTTATTTGTACGTCCTGTGAACTATCGTGTGTTCCCTGTTGAAATACTGTTGTGTATACCACTGACTTTTTGTCATTTAGTGTCTGAGCTTTAGATAGGACTTGACAATATGTACTAGGTATGTATGTACACCACTAATTACCACTACTAGTTACACATGTAGTTTAATGTTGCAAAACATTTTCAGTTACAAGTAAATTATAGTTAAAAGTAAAAATCGCTTAGAATACATACAAATACTCTCAACTGCACATTAACGCAAAATCGCTCATTTCTAATCAGCCAATTACATGGCAGCAACTCAATGTATTTAGGCATGCACACATGGTCAATACGATCTGCTGAAGTTCTAACCGAGCATCAGAATGGGGTAGAAAGGTGATTTAAGTGACTTTGAACGTTGCCTGAACCGTTGATACAAGGCAGGATGGATCTACTATTCCTCTATGTTGTCGTAGATGCCAAATTCTGACCCTACCATCCGAATGTCCCAGTAGAAATCGAGACCAGGCAAGGTTTTTACAATCTTCGATTGTCCAATTTTGGTGAGCCTGTGCGATTTGTAGTCTCAGTTTCCTGTTCTTAGCTGACAGGAGTGGCACCCGGTGTGGCCTTCTGCGCTGTAGCCTATGCCTCAAGGTTTGACGCGTTGTGCATTCACAGATGCTCTTCTGTATACCTTACCTTGGTTGTAATGAGTTGTTATTTGAGTTACTGTTGCCTTTCTATCAACTCGAACCACTGTGGGCATTCTCCTCTAACCTCTGGCATTAACAAGGTCCCGCAGAGGAGTCACGTGGGATCGCTGAGGAGTATGGCCGCCTGAAGACGGGGCTCCCATCAGAGCAGCCCAAAAACCTCGAAATGTGACAGATAGAGTATACTTTACGATGTTAAAAGTGTGATTACTGACTTTCCTTTGGCACAAGTGTAACAAATATCAGCTTGTAAATGTAATAGACGGTCGATTTGAATGGAATCGCCACCAGGCAGAGCACGATACAGAACAAGGAGCAGAGCTAAAATGGCGGACATGCAGAACGACGGCGTGCAAGTAAAAACCACGGCTGAACCCGGTGGGGAAAAAAGAAGCATGGAGGCAAACGTCTTAACTGCTATGCAAAAATCACTCGGGAAGGCTATGGAAGAGCTTGGTCATGTTAGTAAGTTGCTGTTGGTTCTGCAGGCTGATATTGACCAAGTAAAGAAGGAGAGTGCGGGACTACGCACGGATGTGAATGGTGTCTTACAGCGTCTGGAGGCAGCTGAAACTAGAATCTCTGATCTTGAGGACGAGAACACTAGCCTACGACCAATACTGGAGGGGAATGTCAAGAAGTGTTCGGTGCTTGAGGCGGCTGTACAGGATGCCAATTTTCGGGACAGACGCCAGAACCTGGTTCTGGTCGGATTGAAAGAGAAGTTGGAAGATGGCAAACCGGAGATATGTGTGAAGAAAATCATTGGTGAGGCGCTGGGTATACCAATTGAACAAACACAGTTACAGAGAGTGCATCGTGTCCCTGGTGGCCCAGTGACGGATGAAAAGCGCTCGCCGAGACCAATTGTCATCCGCTTCTTATGTTTCTTGGAGAAGGAGAAGGTGTTTGCTGCCGCGAAACGCAAATACAGGGAAGGGGAAGGAGTGATGTGGAATGGGTGCAAGCTGTCTTTTTTCCAAGACCTGCCACGGGAGTGGGCAGAAAAAAGAAAAAAGTTTTCGGAGGTGAGGGAAAGGCTACACTCCCTGGATGTACGGTTTACTGTGGCACCGCCAGCACAGATGCGTTTCACATGGAACGGCAAGAGAATGCAGTTTGATGATCACCGCAGAGCACTGGCATTCTTGAACAGAGAGACTACAGGGGCTCCCGACGTGCATAGGGTCTCTGACGAGCTCGGGGAACCCGACGCGCATGGAGCCTCCAACGCGCCTGGAGCCGCCAATGCACCGGTTGTGGAGGATGAGTAGTAATCATACCAAGCGAGTGGTGGACTGCTGAGGAGACTAACCCAGAAACGCATATACACGGTTTTGTTTTTATTTATTTTTTTATACACAAGGACTGTTTGAATATATGAAGGGCCAGTAACATTATTCTAGGAGAACGATTTGGGTTTATAAATATTATATTGGTCATAAGATGGCTTGGTTCTCCCTTTTGCTTGATACTACTAGGGGTAAGTAGACCTCACGTTGTGGGCTTCAATTAATAGTGATGTATAGATTTTAATTTTATTTTTTCTTTATATAGATATGTGAGGAGAGCTTCCAGTATAATTTTGTTTATGTCTGAACAACGGATTTAAAACTGTTGGAAGGTAAAAGTACACGGTTTAAATTGGGAGGCTCTAGTCTGAGCTGGAGTATTATAAATGAGCCTTCAATGTTTACAGTAGGTGTGTATGGTGTTCGGGGGGGTGTCTTAAGTGGTCCAGTGCTGCCATCGTCTGGATGGCATTGGTAATAACTTTTTGAGTGTCAAAAATAGAGGGGGTTTTTGTTGGGGGTTCTATGGGCTGGTCATTTAAAGCGACTTACGGATCAGTTGGGGTAGATTTATATTATTTAGGATAACAAAGGGACAGAGTTAAGATTTTTGCATCTGTGGTTTGTAGGTGGATGTTTTTCTCTCTTCCACCACCCATGGATGTTTTTTTTGTTTGGTTGGTTTTGTGGAATTGTTTTATTCAATGTGGAAAGTGTGTGTTACATTACAACTCTATGTTTTTGTTTAGATTTTTGGCAGGTATGGTAGTCGGACAACACCCTAAAAGATTGTTATTAAGTGATGTGGTTGATTGTGAAAGGTGTATGTTATGGATGAGTAATGCAATATCCTGGAGTATTAATGGGTTTAGGATATGGCTAATTTGGTGAGGTTTATTAGTTGGAACATTAATGGATCACATAACCCTGCTAAAAGGAAAAAATGTCTATCCTATCTTAGATCTCAACAGGCAGACGTAGCCCTGTTACAAGAGACACATTTGGTGGATACAGAAATAGCTAAATTTAAGAAAGGATGGGTGGGACAGATATTCCATAGTTCGTATTCTAGTAAAAAATGTGGGGTTGCAATACTGGTGCATAAAAACCTAAATTTTGTCATGTTGGCAGAACATAAAGATAATGAAGGGAGGATGATATGCGTTGAGGCTAAGATAAATGGCGTTAAGTTCAACATATGCAATATATATGCCCCAAATAAGGAAGACCCTGACTTTTTTCACAAAATAAACAAACTGATGGGGGAAATAGAAGATGGCCATACTATAGTATCCGGCGACTACAACCAAGTACAAGATGGGTTTTTTGACAAAACGTCTTTTACAAATAATGTACCGAGAGACAGGAGGGCCATACATTTAATGATGAGAGACCTTGGCCTTGTGGATATATGGAGACTAATACATCCCAGAGATAGAGAATATACATTTTATTCAAATATGCATAAAAGTCACAGCCGATTGGATTATTTTTTGATATCAAAAGACCTTGTAGAGGGAACAGTAGATTGTACAATTGGACCCATTGCACTTACAGATCATGCTACGGTACAATTGGGGTTGAAAATAGGTCCAGAAGGTAATAAGTCCAATAGGTGGAGGATGAATGTGTCTTTGCTTCAAGATGAAACTTTTTCCAATTTCTTAGGGGAGGACCTTAAAATGTTTTTTGACACTAATATAGGATCGGTAGAGAGGCTAGGTACAGTGTGGGAATCATCAAAGGCGTATATCCGCGGCAAAATAATAGCTCACTCAAGTAAGAAAAAAAGAGAAAGTAAAAAGGAAATGTTAAGATTAGAATCACAGCTTAAGGATGCAGAAAAGGAACTGGCGGATAATCACACTGAGGGCCGTCTGAAAATAGTATGTGAATTAAAACTCCAATTGAATGATTTTTACAATAAAAAGGTAGAATATGCTATGTTTAGAATGAAGAGTAATTTTCATGAAAGCGGGGAAAAGGCCAGTAAATTATTAGCCTGGCAATTAAAAAAACAAGATTCCAGCTTTATAATACCAACAATTAAAAAGGAAAGTGGGGAGTTAGTTACAAGTACAAAAGACATTAATGATGAGTTTATAGACTTTTACATGAAGCTCTATGACTCAGAAGTAGATCCACCAGTCGAACAATATGACGCCTTTTTTGAAAATATAAATATTCCAAAACTGTCAAAAAGACAAGTATCACAAATGGAGGGAGTTATCACTGAAGAGGAAGTTAAAGAAGCAATACTATCATTGAAAACAGGGAAATCACCCGGGCTGGATGGTATACCTGTTGAATATTACAGAAAGTATATTGACTTATTGGCACCTATTTTGACAAAAGTTTACAAGGAGTCATTTGATATGGGACAGTTACCAGATACATTTAATGAGGCTATAATAACGTTGATCCTGAAGAAAGACAAGGACCCTACGGATCCGGGAAGCTATAGACCCATAAGTCTTATAGATGTTGATGGCAAAATTCTCACCAAAGTGCTTGCAACAAGAATAGAAAGATCAATGCCTGATATAGTGCATACGGATCAAGTTGGGTTTGTTAAAGGGCGCTCATCATCGGACAATGTTAGGCGATTATTACACCTTATGTGGGCAAGCCGCAATGAGGACACGCCCATTGCGGCGTTCTCCCTAGATGCTCAGAAAGCATACGATTCGTGTGAACTTGACTATCTTTTCTATACTCTGAGGGTATTTGGTTTTGGAGAAGGTTTCATAAAGTGGATAAAGATTATATATTTGTCCCCAAGGGCGTCTGTTTTAACTAATGGTATGAGGTCCCCTATGTTCGGCCTTTTGAGAGGTCTGAAACAGGGGGACCCCTTGAGCCCACTGCTCTTCACCGTATTTCTGGAACCCCTGGCGGCAGCCCTAAGAGCAGATACAGGTGTTAAAGGGGTGTGGAGTGGGGGGGCAGAGCATAAGCTATTTTTGTACGCGGACGATATTTTGTTACTGATTTCGGACCCTGGCAATTCTATTCCCATCATTCTAAATAAGATTGAAACATTCTCTCAAATATCTGGGTATAAAATTAATTGGCAGAAATCGGAAGTGATGCCTGTGTCCAGGTCCTGTGATAGGTCAGAGGTGTCTAGATTTCAATTTAGATGGATTCCAGTGGGAATGAAATATTTAGGCTTAAAGTTAAGTGCTGATCTGTCTGTCATAATGGAAATGAACCTACTGCCACTACTTCAAGAAATGAAAGATAGGCTGGAAAGATGGAAAATAATTAATCTCACTCTATGGGGCAAAATCAATACGATAAAGATGGTGATAGCGCCACAATTTAACTATATATCAATGATGTTGCCACTAACTATTCCTAGTGGGATATATAAACAATATAATCAAATGGTGAAAGATTATCTGTGGAATGGGAAAAAGCCAAGGATCAACATTAAAAAGTTGTGTACTCCTAGGGAAAGTGGGGGCTTGGCCCTGCCAAATGTAGAAATGTATAATCTGTCTTTCGAATTGGCTAAATTAGTGAGGCATTGGGCGGAAGATGACTCCCACCCGGACTGGGTTAAAATAGAAATGTCTGTGGTAGCTCCTTTCAAGCCCATACAGGTTCTCTCTCAGATTAAAATGGTACAGGGGGAAAAGAACCCCATCTTGAAGCATTCTCGATGGGTTTGGTCGGAGGTGCATAGGTTGATGGGGAAATCTCAATACAAACAGGGCTACTCATCTATATGGAACAATCCACGTATCGTGATAGGTAAACATTCATATTGTTGGGATACTTGGCAGAGAAAGGGTATGGGTGTGATTGATGATTTATATAAGGATGCAACTTTTAAATCTAATCAGGAGCTAGTGGATCAATTTCATGTGGAAAGGGGTGAATTCTGGAAATATCTCCAATTGAGGAGTAGTGTGGGGAGTGTGTTCGGGCTTAGCAGGAGTATAGGGGAATCTAACATGATACAAGATGCTTTTAATTTACCAAAAATAATGCATAGTGCTTCACTATTCTACAAATACATAATGGAGATACAAAGTGCGAAGACTGAGAATCTTAGATTAATATGGCAAAGAGATCTAGAATGTGAAATAAGCAAAGATAAATGGATAAATATAGTGTCCAAGGTTGGATGGGCCACTAGGGATATTCGAAGCAAATTTACCCAGTACAAGATCATACATAGATTTTACTATACTCCTGTGAAGCTTTTTAGGATGGGTTTGGTTGAAGACAAAAGATGTTGGAAGTGTAAAGGAGAAACTGGAACATTTCTACATGCCTTCTGGGAATGCCCTGTGGTAATACCTTTTTGGAAAGAAGTGCTGAAGAAAATGGGGGATTGGTTGGGACAAACATTGCCAGAATCTCCAATGTTCTGTCTTCTTGGAGATAGCACACTCTTGCCACAAGGAGTCAGCAAAGGTCAACATGCACTGATAACTGCAGGGCTCATTACTGCAGCTCGGTTGATACTAAGGAACTGGAAGAGCTCATGTACACCAGGGCTGGCAGATTGGACCCAACTCATGACAGAGACCGCATCCTATGAATATTTGATTGCCAGAAAAAACAATGTTAAAGGGAAGTTCCATCTAGTATGGGACTACTTCTTTCTATATATAAAGGGTTTGCCGCACTGATCAGTGACACAATTGACATATATTCACAAGTGATAAATAAAGGGGTGTGGGGTGTTGTCCGATTAGCTTAGGTATGCCTGCCTGCTTTAGTTAGTTATGTTTTGTTTTATTTTAAGTATTTTATGTTGTTGTTTTATCTGTTTGTTATGTTGTGTTGTTGGTTTTTGTCTGTTATGTTATGTCATGTTTATTTGTTGAAAAAGGAATAAAAACCTTAATTACAAAAAAAAAAAAAAACAAGGTCCCGCAGAACTGCTTTATTTTTCGTTAAATTTCGCACCATTTTTCTGTAAACCATAGAGATGAGTGTATATCAATGCTTTAGAATAGATGCTCAAATTAATTTCTGAATGCATTTCTGAATGCTATTGTTAAGATTTGAACTATAGTCATGCAATGGCTAATAAGAGTTAAAAACCTTCCCACAGGCTTATGCACACCATAATAATGTTAGCAATAGGTGCATAGGATACTAGGAAAATCCAAGTGTAAAAAAGAGTGATCCCACACACTATCTGGAACTTGCAAAAAAGAATGTATTAAAAACACTTTTGGTCTTTAGACCAAAAGGCCTCATTTGATCCTTGATGAGGTCTAATGATCAAAATGTTGTTCTTTAATAAAATATTTTGCAAGTTCCAGACAAGGCAAATAAGAGTAAAATGTTTTGGATTACCTTTTGTTTTATGATGATCACGAGTTGCCTTTATGTGGCCTTTCATATCGTTGCTGTCGAGTGGAAACATTATGTCCAAAACCGTTTCTTATTTATATTCTTATTTATTTTTTTGAAATGGTGAAAATAGCCGATGTACAAGCTCACAACGCTGCGCATCGCACACTCTTGTATGATGAAGGAGAGCGTTGAGTTATGAAAAGACAGCAACGATATATGGTATTCACTAACCCCCATGAAATTGAAGATGCAATATCATACTATTTCTGTTAGGTGCCAGACTATCTCCATCATGTTAACAAACGCTTGGAGGAGGAGGCAGACAGGGTCATCACATATCTAGACCAGAGCACGCAGTGAGTATTGGCCAGGCATCGTCTTTAGTTTACAGTTTAAAAACTGAGGACTAAGACACGCTAGTCACTTGCACTCGTATTTTCTTGCAGAAAACCACTTATTGCTACGGTGGAAAAGCAGTTGCTGGGTGAACATCTCACTACAACTCTCCAAAAAGGTAAACATTTATATGGGATTATGACAGAATATTAACAGCCAAGTGAATCTATCTTGTTTTACATTTATGTCATTATATGCTTTCTCTTTTTATCTGTTACCCCTTTGTTACCATGCTCCTTTAAATTGTGTGATTTGTAATTGAAGTAATTTGTTTAAATGTTGTGAAGCACTTTGTAACCTTTTTAAGTATTATTATTATTATTAGTAGTAGTAGTTGTAGTAGTAGTATAAGTATGTGTATGATAAATTAAGTGCTGGACGTTCCTGTGATGTATCCTGAGCTGTCATAATAATGTTGGAGATACTCGTATGGTCACATGTTGTGCTCATCTCTTATCTCTGGATTTTTGAAACTCCTAGGATTGAATCACCTACTAGACGAGAACAGAATCCAGGACTTATCTCTTCTCTATCAGCTCTTTAGTCGAGTGCGAGGTGGTGTTCAAGTCCTCTTGCAACACTGGATATACTACATTAAGGTAGGCTATTACTGGATAGTTATGATGACAGTTGTAGCATACTGCACATTGAAGGTGGCCAGTTAACATTTTGCCCATCAGTCACATCTATGTGATGTGATTGAACAGAAATGGAAATCCCTGATAAGTCAACCGGTGACACACAAAATGTCAAGTTTTACTTGGATTAATTATTTTCCAATTCTCGACTCTCAACCATTTTAGGCCTTTGGCAGCACAATTGTTATAAACCCAGAGAAAGACAAGACCATGGTGCAGGAGTTGCTGGACTTCAAAGACAAGGTGGATCACGTCATCGATGTGTGCTTCATGAAGAATGAGAAGTTTGTCAATGCCATGAAAGAGGCCTTTGAAACTTTCATCAACAAAAGGCCAAATAAGCCTGCAGAGCTCATAGGTTGGCAAACTAGCATTGTTTTTTTCCCCACTCAGTTGTTAGACTATCAATAAACAATTAATACAATAATTCTATTCAAATAAACGAAATGTGTTCTAAGCCAAATTGTATGTCTGTTTGGCTTTACAGCAAAGCACGTGGATTCGAAACTACGGGCAGGAAATAAGGAAGCAACAGATGAAGAACTGGAGAAAATGTTGGATAAGATCATGATTATCTTCAGATTTATTTATGGTATTGTTTCCTTTTACAATAGTCTTTAGTTTTTACCTCTTTTTCTGACACAGAAATATAAGAAATTTATATTTTGATCAAGCTTAATTCTTATATATATCTTCTAGGTAAAGATGTTTTTGAGGCCTTTTACAAGAAGGACCTGGCCAAGAGATTGCTGGTGGGAAAGAGTGCCTCTGTTGATGCTGAAAAATCTATGTTGTCCAAACTGAAACATGGTTAGTATAAAAATCCATCCATCTCACACACAAACACATCTTAACCTTTATTCGCTCCAAGAGGTATTTGACAGTAAAGGTCCTTACACACCGGCGAATATGCGAATATACGCAAAATTCGGACTCGTTCCGAATAATTAAAAGACGCTTTTTCGCTTCGCGAAACTGATGTGGACGCTTGCATTGACTTTATAAGGTTTAAAAAAAAACGTATTTATTCGCATGAAGAATTCGCCCCGGTGTGTAAGGACCTTAAGTCAGCAATTCTTACACCAACATTCTGGGTTCACATTAGGGATCTCAACAGTTAATCGGTTAGCCATTTATTTAAAAAACAATGTCTGAATATGCTGATCAGCTTATTGGTCAATTTGCATAATAATAATCACGCATATCTGCACCAGGATGTCTAGAAGACAAAAGAAAATGAAACGCACAAAGTGTAGCGTAGTTTGGGACTATTTCACAAAGAAGGATGATGGCAAAATTGAATGTAAATCGTAAAATGCTAATGACTTAAGATATACAAGCTCTGACTCATTCATCCAAGTGATCTATTACGCACAAAGGGGAGTTGGGGACCATTACGCACCATTACCTACATGAGGAAAATGGGCAAGTAAACAAAGTAGAGAACTACTTGGATGGAATTGAATTGTGGATCGTCAACAGCCTCTGTGATCTCATTGTCCATTTCACCTGACTGGCTACATGTACATTAGTCATATGCTGTCTTTGACATGTTAATCTTCCTTCAGTAAGAGATAAACTTTCAAGCAGCCAGTAGCCTGGTTTGGATCAAGCAGTGCAGGTTGCCTACTGCATTCAACCTGCACAGATTATGACACAATTATTATGTTGAAGGAGCCTAAATGAATGAGTACCATTCTGATAAACATTCATTCTGTGTACATGCATTTTTTTATATCGGATTGGGTTTGTAGCTTAAGCCTGAATTCCAGGCTTAGCCTGGAATACTCGGCCTCAGCCTGGAATACAGATAAGCGTTAACTAACTGAATAATGATGTTGTCTAACCGATTGCAAATCTATCAGTTTTTGACATCCCTATTTCACATAGACTTTTAACCTTTTATTTCTTCCAGAATGTGGTGCCGCATTTACCAGTAAGCTAGAAGGGATGTTCAAGGACATGGAGCTTTCTAAAGACATCATGATACAGTTCAAACAGGTAATTACTGCTACAAGGTCTGTATTTCCTGGCAGAATACCCTCTTGAAATTAAGTGTTGTGACAGGGAGGTGAGGTTTGATGAAGAAAACTGTCAAATGCAATTTATCAAATGTATCATTTGTCTCTGTGATAGTATCAGCAGTGCCAAAACATGCCCGGCAACATTGAGCTGACGGTCAACATCCTTACCATGGGATACTGGCCGACCTATGTCCCCATGGAAGTACACCTGCCAGCTGAGGTTAATGCTGAGCAAATATTCACACTTTCAGACTCTGCCATTTTATGATGTAGCCGCATAAATATTGCCACTTCTTTGTAACACCTGGTGTTCTCAATGTACAGATGGTCCGCCTGCAAGAGATTTTCAAGACTTTCTACCTGGCCAAACACAGTGGCAGGAAACTGCAGTGGCAAACAACACTAGGCCATTGTGTCTTAAAAGCTGAATTCAAAGAGGTACACTGTTGATTTTTCTTATCAGGATGATTTAGTTTGTACTCTCTCCCTGACGAGATATCGAGAACTTTAAATTTCTTCTTTCTTTTCAACAGGGAAAAAAAGAACTGCAGGTTTCCCTGTTCCAGACACTAGTGCTACTGATGTTTAACGAAGGAGAGGAGTTCACCTTGGAGGAGATCAAACTAGCGACAGGAATAGGTTAGTGTGATCGCAGGAAAGGATCCTCGACAATGTATTTTTTTTACTGTTCGACAGGAGCACAGCCATTGTCAGCTACAGTTTAGTCAGCATGATTCCTTGAGCTAAAAGGATGTTCATTTTCTGTCGCTTGTGTGCATGGCAGAGGACAGTGAGCTGCGACGGACGTTGCAGTCACTGGCATGCGGGAAGGCCCGCGTCCTCACCAAAGTCCCAAAGAGCAAAGATGTGGAGGATGGTGACAAGTTCTCCTGCAACGATGACTTCAAACACAAGCTCTTCAGGATCAAAATCAACCAAATCCAGATGAAAGAAACGGTATGTCTCATGTCCTTAAAGATGGGGTGCCATGATATTTTTCAACCCTAAAACCTGATCATAAGGCAGTGATGTTGCTAGGTTTTCAATGTAATGGGTCCCGGGACCCACAGGTGGTCATTCAAATGGGTCCCAGAAACATTTTATGGGTCCCCAATTACACGTCTCCCCCCCCCCCCTTCTATCGTTTTCTTTGATCTCCAATCTCCATATCTTCTATATGTGTGTGTGACTGTGTACATTATATCCTAATGCAGTGGATCTCAATCTTTTCAGGCAGCGACCCCCCAAAATAATCATATTTGAACTGGGAACCCCCCACCCTGAGAAGCGCTTGGAATTAGGAGTTGAGGCATTTACAGGCATTTAATTTAGTTTAACTCAGTTCCACAGATACATAGTCAAAATAGCAGATCTACAAGGTCGTTTTTTTTATTTTTTTATCTACAAGCTCACAACGCCTTGCTTGTAGATCGCCTCTTTCTTATATTATTTCACAATTTTGACCGTATTTATAGTATAGTTTGTTGATTAGTTTGGATGCAGTAATAGTCTTTTTTCTTTTCTTTCTTGAGGTATTAAAAATATCTTAAAAGTCCTTAAATTGTGACTTCAGTGTCATCTGGGGACCCCCCCCCCCCCAAATCATGTGGGGAGCCCCCTGGGGGTCCTGACCCACAGGTTGAGAACCACTGTCCTAATGTACATTCTATTTTGCTACTTGTTGTAGTCACAAACTCAGAATACAGGGTACAAACTACAATATAAAGTTCATAATAATAATATGAAAAAGATAATGTACACTTCATAGGAGCAGAGATAGATAGGAACTAAAGAACAACAACACTTTGTGGAAGAGAATGTAAACGGAGCAGAGATATTTGTTTAAGAAAAGTAGATGTTTGCGGCAGTATTTATTGCTCTGGTGTTTTCTTCTTAAAAAGTGGGATTCCCTTCAAATGATTTATGCTTGTGTCGCACCGAAAATAACGTTCTGAAAACGACGTGTCGCACGTCGGTGTTTCGGCTCGCGGGTCGCTTTGGTGCGCGGCTCGCGGCTCGGTTTGGTGCACGGTTCGCGGTTCGGTTTGGTGCGCGGCTTGCGGCTCGCTTTGGGTGCGGCTCGCGGCTCGGTGTGGTGCACGGCTGCGTGGCTCGGTTTGGAGCACGGCTGCGTGGCTAGCGGCTCGCTTTGGTTGTATGCGTCCCGTGGACACTGTGATGGTTGGTTTAATGCGTCCTTTATTAAAAATGTGCGTCAGAGACGCAGGACGCAGGGCTAGCAGCATCTCTGCATAAGGTATTATTATTATGTAAGGATTTTTTGTGTACAGAAAGTGTTAAAATTATGTTTATGTGGACACGCCTCCAGTTCATTAAGTATACCTGGTTCTCACCTTAGCACCTCCTCCACCACCTTAGCACCACCCACCTGTCCTAGTCCCTCCTCCTCCTCATGCCCACACATGTTGTGTTATGATACTGAGGGGGAGGGTATGGCTTTGTGATGTCACTAAAGCGCTGTTTCTCTATTGGCACGTTTGACCCTCAAGGTTTCAGCCTCCAGGAAGAAACTCCAAATAGTCAGAGAAGACATAAAACACCATAAAAACACCACCGGGGGGCTTAATGAAGTTCTATCAACCTCATAGACACATGAAAAACAGAAAAAGGGCAAAAACATGGCACCAGCTCTTTAAAGGAGTAGTTCACCCAAAAAATTACTTATTTTACAATTACACACTCCATGAAGCCTTGAATTCATGGAGATTTTTTTGTTTTTGTCACATTCCTAAGTCAATCATTTGACGACTGGGTGGCTGGTCAGACTCCACTGGTCATCAAATTATTGGCTTAGGAATGTGACAAAAACTAAAAAATCTCCATGAATTCAAGGCTTCATGGGGTGTTTAATTGATAGAAAATAAGTAATGTTTTGGGTGAACTGCTTCTTAAGATTTGACAAAACTATGCTTGGTCATATGACGGCGTGACAAACTATACATTTTCATTTAAATGGGTCTGCTATACTCTGCTTGCTTCAAGGCATTTGAGGTGTATGGATTATTTTACATTCATCATTGTTGTTTTCCAGGTGGAGGAGCAAGCCAGCACCACAGAGAGGGTCTTTCAGGATCGGCAGTATCAGATTGATGCGGCCATTGTTCGGATCATGAAAATGAGGAAGACTCTGAGTCATAATCTCCTGGTGTCTGAAGTGTACAACCAGCTCAAATTCCCTGTCAAGGTGATTAAAACATCCCTACCTTCCCCAACCCAGTTATTACAATGAAATTACAATATTTATGTGGGGTAACATTAGACCAATCATTTCATTTCCATATTGTCAAGTTATTCTAAATAGATTGTTCATGCTAATTGATATGGCTCACTTAAAAATTAACGACTAACAATGCTGTAAGGGCTACAAATGTGGAACATGTATTGTCTTTTGTAAACAGAAGAAATCTTAGAGGAAATATAAATCCATAATATTAGGAGGGCTTTATATTGTTTTATAGGTTCTGATCTTAACCCATTCTGCCCCTTTCAGCCTGCTGACTTGAAGAAGAGAATAGAGTCTCTCATCGACAGGGACTATATGGAGCGAGACAAGGAGAACCCCAACCAATACAACTACGTGGCTTAGAAATAGAAAGAGACAGAGACAGAAAAAGAGGCAGGCAGTCCAGTCAAGCTCAAGGCTTCTCTTGAGTGCTCTGTCTCGAATCATTGGCTCCAGTGGATGTTACCATTATCCTCTTCAACCCAGCGACCGACTAGTGAATGGATACTGCTCCACGGGACTTTATCAGGGGTCTTGTGATCCTGTGGCCTGCATGCCCATTAAAAAGAGAATATTGGCCGTGTATCTCAGAGCAACTGAGAATTGGACTACCTTGGACAAAAAAGAAGACAAACCAATGTTGTTTTTTTCCCCTTTTGCTCTTTTTTTTTATGGAGAGGGGAGAGAGAAATATTTATTTTCAAACTTAGTCTTCTTTATCTGTCATTTATTTGAGGCATTCTGCTCCTAGTTATTACGTCACTTTCGTTTCCCTTTTAGTTCACTCTGTATCCCAAGGAAACACTCACACACCTAACATTGCTTTAACTGTGAGAAAAGAAGAAAAAAACTAATAAAGATGATACTTTTTCTTCAATCAATGTCAAATGCGAGACCAATGGATTAACATTCACACTAGGATTTGATGTTAGGGTGGATTCTGTGTCAAATGCGTGCACTTGCGGCTATGTTTAACAATTTTCAAGAAGGCAACGTAGCTATCTGTGATAGCTGTTTGTATGTCATGAACATCCAATCTGTGGGATATACTATTTAGGTAAATTATGCCAGACTGACAGCATGTGCCAAAAAAGAGCACTTCTGTTATAGGATTTGTTCATGCTGCTAAACAATTGTACATGTGTATGCATTTGGTTTCCCCTTTGCTCTTGCCATACATTTTTGTACATACTTAACACTGTTACAGTGACATTTTACATGCTCCATTTGATAGGCACATGTATTTTTAGTTGTTTTTTGTTAACCCCTAGAGAGTATAGTATACTAAAAGCACAACATTTTCAGACACTGTTCCCCCCCAACCCTCCCTCCCATGTTCCTGACCTGAGCATAATTCACTTCCAAACGTTAGATTCATTGTAAGTCTCCCCGTGGAGCTTGCAGGCCTTGCTTAAGTGGGATGAATGGGAGTCGATTGTCTCATCAGATGACTGCTGATTGAGAAATCACGCTTGACTAGACTTTAAATGCCCTGTGTCTGTACTATGAGTCTGTTAGGTTTATTGGTTTATTGCTTCAGATTAAAACAAAGTGTCAAGTGTTTCAATACGTTTCGTTTTATCCTTTCAAACATTTCAACCCCTTACGCCTGATTTTATATTTCATCGTTTGACGGCGAAATTAACATTTCAACGTGCTGTGGGCTTGTAGATCTACTATCCAAATTAATTTTTTGTTTATTTAGCCTATTATGACATGCCCAAAATAACAGGATAATGTTTAAAGTTGTTAATTACCCTTTTAATTTCCCTTTTAATTTTGCATGGTAGAGCTACTATTTTCTAAACATTGTGATTTTATTTTATTTTATTATTAAACATTTATATAAAATAGGGTTTAAATCAATTACTTGTATTTATTGTAATTTCCCCCTAAATATTGTTTTCTGATACTGATCTCGGCAAAGAAATTCTGCTGCTTTGACAAGTTATGACAACAGACAGTCATATGACTTCCATTTCCTGTCGGTGGCGTCGTTTATACAACTGGGATCAATTTGCTTTGCAGGCTGCGGCGTCCGGTCCTGGTCCAGAGCGGATACGGAAACGGTGGGTGCATGCACATGTGTGCGATTAAATCACCGGATACAGTAGGCGGGCTCTAAAGCGGATCAGGCTGGTTAATTGAAACTAGAGGCCAGGCTTTCCACAGGTGCTGCGGTAAGCCTCAGCCTGGTGACGCGGTCGTTTACCGTCAGAGAGGAGCTGACTGACTGTCCCTGAAGCTCCTTGTTATTATCGTCGGCGTTGAGACAAGTTCAAACAAAAACAACCATTAATTCCACTATGTTTCCTTCTTGGGCACTCGTTTTGCTCCTGTCACTCGGCACCGGTACGTAACGATAACATTTTTTTAAAATTAATTTTGTATTATTGTTGTAATGTCAATGTGGACGCGTTGTTTTTAGTCTACGCCGCACGAAATACTGTATTAAGTATCGTCCGGCAGAAATGACTTGTTTTCAACTTAAAAGGGTTGCCGACCAGAGCTGAGAGAAGCGTACAACAAGGCGCATGTGGTGCGACGCTTCTTTCAGTTCTATTAAATGCTTGTTTTGGTTTTTTTTAACGTCTAAATTAATGAGTCATGTGTAAATGGAGAAGTGACGTGATGATGAAACTTCTGGGGTTCACTGTACAGACAGACAGTTAACCAACAGGCCCGCTGGTACAAGGGCTCCGTCTATGCTCTGAAATGGAGTAGTTGCGATTAGTGTTGCCAGGTTTTGCGAGAGAAACAAGCAACCATTTCAAGCTTTATTGGCATGAGAAAACATACGTTTACATTGTCAAAGCAAGAAGTGTCAAAATATAATAACTGTTGAAAATGGGGAAAGTATATACAGGTGGTGGTGGGGGGGTACAGCATTGTGCGTCGTTTTACACATGTTACATGTACAGGTAGCCATGGTTCACATGTTTCAGGGCTAATGTACAGGGTAAAATGTCTAAGAACCACTGGTTTGAACAACATCAAGCCCAAATCAGCAACTACACTTCAGAAACTAGGCCAAAAAGACGCAACTACCAATAATCACAAGCAAGCAACTTTACTTATAATAAGCGGACATGGCAACACTGGTTGCGACGTATAGGTTAACACACACAGAGCCGTATTATCTCTGAGTTAACAACAGTCAATGTATGGTAATATATGTTGTCGTCAGTGGTGTCATTCATAATAGTTTGGTAACGTGCGCTGGACGCATGCATTTGATGAGCCACGTACAGTAGCCTAAAGAGCAGCAGAAACGCGGTCATATAACGGTTGTGATCCAGGCAGTAGTCGGTGTTGTTGTGCTAAGTTTTCAGCTACAGTATGTAGCTTCAAGCCTGGTGGTCCGTCGTACGGCGGCGTCGCGTGCCCAAAAATAGCCGATCTGCAAGCTCACAACGCGTCGCATGTGCAACGCCGTGTGATCTTGTGGATCTGCTCTTTTCTTGCGCGAACGACAGAGCTAAGCAACTTCCTGTTGAAACACAACAACACAGAGTGGTGGTGCCGTTTGATAGAGGGACGCTAGATGTATGTAACTGACCTAGAATTACGTTGAATAGCTACAAAACATTAGCCTGACACTCGTCAGCCCCAATTTTTCATTTCGTTTCACTCACACTCCATAGCTATTCAGGGGCTGGAGCCAGGCTAGCAAAACATATGATCTATGCAGGTCACAGCTCGTTTCAGTGGTGACTACGTTGGTTCATTGTGAGCTCATTAAAGCCTGTGATCACCTGTCTGTCTTATCTGTGTGGTGGTGGTGGTGCTGTGTACTACTGTGCAGTGTGGTGGAAAAACTACTCACATTTTTAAGGAAAAGTATCAATACTGAAATGTAGATATACTCTGTTACAAGTAGAAGTCCAGTTTTCAAAATGTACTTGAGTAAAAGTACAAAAGTATTGGCATCAAAATGTACTTAAAGTACCAAAAGTAGAAAGTACTCATTATGCAGAATGGCCCATTTCAAGTTTTCAAATGTATAAAAAATCTTTTGAAAATAGCAGATCTACAAGCTCACAATGTGTCGCGAGTGAGCTTGTAGATGGCCGAAATGTATATAGGGCTGAAGTGGTTAATGTATGTTTTGTAATAATAATCTAAATCTACAAAGTAAACGAAAGTTTTCAAATAATTGTAGTGACAATATATGCCTCTGAGATGTATTGGAGTAGAAGGAGAAGGAGTAGAAGAAATTGGAAATACTCCAGTAAAGTAAAACCACCTCAAAATTCTACTTAAGTACAGTAATAAATGTACTTAGTTACTTTCCACCACTGGTGTGTAGTAGAGGGGTGACTTCATGTTCTACTCTGTAGCCTTTGCCTTGATGACAAAGCACAAGGTGGTTGGTCACAAAATAATTAAACCTGTCTGAAGTGGCCTTTGCCCTTCTAGTGTTAAATATAACCTATCCCTTTCAGTGGGTAAGAATCATACCCACTTTAGTCTTGAGAAAGGTAATGTACAAATCATTACCCCTAGAATTGGACTTATGACCTATAAGAGTCCCATAGCGAGACATCTCGCTCATATGTCATAGAACCGGACTTAAGATAGTAACTTATAGTTTTCTTTTAAAATGTTTCGCTAGTCAATTGTGTTTACCTTTTTTGTTATCAGGTCAGGTGTTATCAAACATTGAACTGGGAGATTTACAGTCTAAGTGCAGGAGGTTATATTGACCACACAAGACCTAAATTAGCTTGCACAACACAGTTTGAAATGTCAACGCCCTAATTCAACTTCTCTTGGTGGCAGTGTAGGCTACCACAATTATTACAGATGAACATATCTATGTCCATCTGTAATATCTTCAATTCTTTATTGAAGCCAATAGCCATATATCATTTTTATACCAGGCTGCTGAGGTCATTCAGGGTCAGCTGGAATCAGTTAGTCATGAAATAGCGATTGCCCCATAACATCCTGCTATGGTCTAATCTGTGACATAAGCCCTGTACAGATGCAGCTGAATTCTGGCAGAGCTGAGACTGCATTGATTGGTTAGCGTTATTATATGTGCTAAATGGTCTGCATGTGCTTAGCCTTTGTTCATTCAAATAAAGTGTTATAATGCATGAATAACATTAAAGCATTCAGGACATCACTAAAGAAAATGGAAAAGCTTTTAAGGATTTAGCTTTTTGACTGTATTGTATGTTGACATTTCAAAGACACTTAAAGGAGTAGTTCACCCCAAAAATACTTATTTTCTATCAATTACACACCCCATGAAGCCTTGAATTGATGGAGATTTTTGTCGCATTCCTAAGCCAATAATTTGATTACCGGGTCATCGGTCAGTAGGAGACTGTTTGAGACTCTTTGACCCTGCCAGTCATCAAATTATTGCCTTAAGAATGCGACAAAAAAAAAACTCCATGAATTCAAGGCTTTATGTGGGTGTGTACTTGATAGAAAATAAGTAATTTTTGGGGTGAACTACTCCTTTATTCCATACCTAAAAACGGAAATGGCCAGTGGCCACACCCTAAAATAGTCTTAACAGGCACAAAAGGAGAAAAAAAAAAATATCAAAGTAAAGACCAACCATGCGACACCATAATGCAATCTATTTATTATTTGCAATAAAGCAATGGTGTTACAATTGTTGCATAGAGGCTGTACTTTCAAATTTAAAGAGCCTTAAAGCCGTAATCCAAAATGCTCTATCTGTACATTTTGTAATTTCCAACTACAAAATATGAATTTTAGTTTGATCTTTAAAAACGGTCTAATGTCTTGTTTTGCTTACAGGAATCCAGTTGTCTCATGCTACTGTGGTCTCTGTCAATGGCGCTGATGACAAGTTATGCCTGTATGCTGATCTGATGATGAACTTCTCAGTCACATATGAAGTAGCTGGAGATAAGGTCAGTATCTGCTGATATATGCACACCCTTTTATGGACGTTACTTAAATGGTATAATCCAACACCCTAGTTTATACAATGATGTTGCACACACAGTGTACTTATAAATATGCGTTGACATATGGCAAAGCAGCTCAGCATTTTTACACTGCTATTGTGCCTTGAATATTAGACATGAGTCTCTCGTGGAAGATAACGTGATCATGGGAAGGAGAAAATTGACTGCAAAGCAAACAGGTTCTCACAACTAAGCATTTTGTAGTTAGTGATTTTTTGTGTCCTCATATCCTGTGATTGTCTTAGCATGTCTGATTACCCAGCGGCAGGTCACACTGCAGAAGTCAGCTCATCAAATGTATACTGTATAAATGTTACTCCACAAAAAATCCACACTGTACTCTTCCCATGTTTGACTCACCCAAATAGTGCTACTCTAATGGACGTTTTAATTCACTATACTACTTGTTTTGGTTTACTTGTCACTCACTCATACAGGTACTGTACAAGCAGTGTTGGGTTAATCCTAATAGAGTTGGCACACTATAGCCTAGTAAAATGCATTCAGTTACTTTATTTCTTAAAATGTAAACTAATGTCAGTGACTATCGCATTAAAGGGTAGTCAGTTAGCTTTGGTTTACATTGTTTTTAGCCATGTCAAATAATTGGATAAATGTCCCTTAACAGCAGGGTGTTTGGGTATTTGGACTGTTAAACACTATATCCAAAAGTGTTTGTCTTATTTATTATATAGTTACTGTATGGAGCTCAGCTCGCTATATCTCTGCTGTGAAGACTGATAAGCCAGGCTCATTCCTTGTGGTTTCACTTTGCATAGTTTCTTTGTGTTTTGTCTGAAAGGACCGTATGGTATGTTTACGGAAATTTCATTTGAATTAGTATAACTAAAAGACCATTTACCAATGTTTTGCTAACTTATTACAATTATACTATTACTGTAGAATTGCAGTAATTTTGTTAAATAAGGTAATTCTCATGTTTATTTTCAGAATGAAACAGTCCTCTTTGAACTTCCTGACCAAGTGACGACAGATGGCAGTGCTTGTGACAACACAAGCTCAACTCTGAAGCTGAATTTTGGAACAGGACACTCCTGGACTGTGACATTCTCCAAGAGTGACAAAACATACCAGGCAGATGCCATCACCTTTGAATATAACCTCAGTGACCTGGCCCTCTTTCCTGGTTCCATATCAAATGGTGACTTTGAAAACTCTTAATGTGATTGTAATGTTAAACAAATGGTTGCTTTAACTTGTATAATGACACTGATCCATTTTTTTGTTTTTTTTAATCTTCCAGAAACCGTGTCTGTGAAAGTAGATAATCCCATTACTAATGTGGACATGGACACCTGCTACTCTTGCCAAAGTGAAGTTGGTTTCCCAGGCGACGCTGTCAAGCAGACACTGTGGAATGTGCTTATACAGGCGTTCGTGAGTGACGGGAGTAAGAGTGAGACTAGTAAGTACTAGGCGCAGCTTCCTACCTGATCCACGCTCCATGCCATATTATCTCTGCAGTACACACCACTGATCATCTGTTGTCTGTACAGTTACCCCATGTGCAGCCGATACGGCTGATCCCACCACCTCTGCGGTCACCACTGCTGCTCCCACCACCGCTGCGGCCACCACCGTTGCTCCCACCACCTCTGCGGGCAATGCCACCACCCTTGCTCCCACCACCTCTGCGGGCAATGCCACCACCGTTGCTCCCACCACCGTGGCTCCCACCACCTCTGCGGGCAATGCCACCACAGCAGCACCTGCCACCACCACCCCTCCTCCTGTACCTACCACCACCCCAACCCCTACCCTGTCCCCACCTGTCATTGGGAAGTACGTCATCAAGCAGGAGAACAGCTCAGCCTGTCTGTTGGCTAACTTTGGCTTGCGGCTCAGTTTCAAGCAAGGAGAGGTATGTGTACAAACAGTACATACTTAAAAACACATGAACCCTGGTGTCCCTATTCTGGGCACGTCATAATAGGCGAACATTCGGCAAACATAGCGGATCTACAAGCTCACAACACATCGATTTTGGTTAGGAGGGTGGGGAAAAAAAGGGGCCAAGTATGGACCCCTGGGAGACACTGGTCAACAAAGTATATAGTGTTTAAAGCCTCTGTCCTAGAGAAGCTGTAGCATTCAGTGATATGACACATAGTCCTTGTTGAGTTGTCGTTCCGTCTTTTCCCCACTGAATCAGAAACCCCAGGAGATGAACCTGGATCCCAACGGGACCTCTGCAACTGGAACCTGTGGACCAAACACCAGTGAGCTGTTGCTGACCTCAGACACCATCGCCATCATGTTCACTTTCACCAACGTAAGTCCCTTGAGCTGAATCTCAAGAAATAAGTTTTCCTAAAGTAAATTCAGGCTGTGTGTGTGTGTGTGTCTGTCTGTCTGTCTGTCTGTCTGTCTGTCTGTCTGTCTGTCTGTCTGTCTGTCTGTCGTGCGTCCACCACCACCTGGTCAACTGGTAAACTTGATAAACATGCCTCATATGTTACAGTTTGTGTCCAAATATTTTGATAACTAATGCAATGTCACTATTGTTCATGTATATGATGCTATATATAATAATGCAACACAACTGACAATAAAAAAAAGTATTCTCTTATATATATCTCATATATATAAAAAAAATTTTGGACAATTTAAAGGAGTAGTTCACCCGAAAAACATCTTATATTCTATCAATTACACACCACATGAACCCTTGATTCATGGCGATTATTTTGTTTTGTCGCATTCCTAAGCCAATAATTTGATGACCGGCAGAGTCTCCAGTAGGATGCAGACTAGTCTCCTATTGACCAATGAACCGGTCATCAAATTATTGGCTCAGGAATGCGACAAAAACAAAAAAAATCTCCATGAATTCAAGGCTTCATGGGGTGTGTAATTGATAGAAAATCATCTTTTGGGTGAACTCCTCCTTAAAGTCTCTTGCTTACTTGATTCAAAGTGGAACATGTGGCCATCACAAGATTCTGACATTTTATCTTGTCCTCTGCTAATGTGGTCTGTCTTGAGTTACAATTACACTGTAGCACTGACGAAGGCCATCATGTCCAGCGCGTACAATTTTTTTTTCTGTTCAACCTTCAACATGCCAAATAATCAAAGTATTTTAACCAACTCTGGCAGAGTGACTTTTTGTACACTTGAGAAGTATTTAAAAACTTGATGTTGTATGTCAAGCTCGGGCATTAGTTTTGGGAGAATTGTATGTAGGACATGTAGGCATAGATGTGAAACCTGTGTTATTAAAGTGTCCTTCGTTCCTATTGTTTAACAGGAGACAAACAAATTCCACCTACATGCTCTGAATGTCACTGGTAAGTAGTAACCTCACATTTCGACCCTGTCAATGAGGCACAGCAGTGCAGTCTTGAGTTGACATAATGTGCGTTCTTTCCAGGAGTGTTTTCTGGAGCAAACAGCAACCTGAGTCTGTGGCAAGCAGCTGTCGGCAGTTCCTACATGTGCAACAAGCAGCAGAGCTTCAACATCACCGACTCGCTCACCCTTTACACGTTTGATCTGCGAGTCCAGCCCTTTGCGGTCAAGAAGGGTGATTTCAGCACAGGTAGGTTACTCTTTGATATTATCATGCAAAACCCTTGCCCTGTTTGGAATTGTCACTATCCACTGAGTGGGTGCTGTGTAGTGGAATGTGATCCTCCCGTAAGGGGCTCAGAAAACCCCTATACTGACAGAGTTTTGATTTCTATTCTTAGTACAGCAAATGTGACATTATTGGAATGAAATGGAAAAACATGATTATGACCAAAATCCAGTCACAAGGACACATTGAGAGGTTTAGGTTCTGCAGTTGACTTGTCATGATGTAACTAATCCAATTGGTGAAATATCTTGCACTGTTCCACTGTTGATCAGAAATTAATAATCTGAAAATAGTCCCCTCATTTACTTCAATTGTACGGTGAAACAGCTCTCAAAGTCACTATTTAAGCACATAAATGAATACAAACAAAGACGATTCTGACCTTTTTATAGAACATCACAAAACCCAGTATGGCTTTTAAAAAAGAAAAATGTCAGTCATGTTGATTTAGCTATTTGTATTAGGAAGAAAACCCGGACTGGATCCGCAGATCCGTATCTTCAGAGAGTAAAATCAACAGGCATTGACATTTGTCTTTAAAGAAAAATAATGATAATAAATGCCATACTGGGTTTTGTGATGTTGCATATTGTCACACTCATTTTAGAATTGATGTTCTAAAAGAGTGACTTTGAGAGCTGTTTCACCATACAATGTAAGTAAGTCAATGAGGAGATTATCAATTTCTAATCAGTGGCGCAACGGAGCAAGATCTCTCACCAATTGGACTAGTTCCATCATGACAAGGTAACTTACACAACCAAAACTTCTACCAAAGTGTCATTATGCTTTCAGGAATACAAGACTACTGAGTATTGAAGTCTTGAAGAATCAATTCTCATGACGAGTGGGATAAAATTGTTCAGATGCAGTATGGGTGATCATTTTGTATAGTACATTTCCAACTGTGGGACAAATACATTATCGTACAAATTGTAATGAACTCCATTTTACTCCAGCTATACAATGGATAACCGTCTGTGATCCTGGTATGCTGCTGCAGTCTTGTGATTCCTCTGAGTGTGTTAACTGATCACGTACTTTTTTTCCCCCTTGATCTATTCTCTCTCTGTCTGCAGCCCATGAATGTTCAATGGATGACACCAGCATCTTAATCCCAATCATTGTTGGCGCTGCTCTGGCTGGCTTGATTCTCATTGTTGTGATTGCTTACGTGATTGGTCGAAGAAAGACCTATGTTGGATATCAGACCCTTTAATCCGGCTCACACTTTGACCCATTCTTTGTAAGGGGTTTCCAAACCTGGTCCTTGGGGTGGCAGTGCAATTGTTTAATTGGTAACTAACTTATATACACTGATATAGGAGTTGGTGAGCTACGCCTAGCAGAATTCCATAGGGAATTATTTGATCTTAGCCATATAGTTCATTTAACCATGACATGGTAAAATGCAGTGATAAACCACGAAAAGGTGAGACAAAGATTTTACTCTTGCTACAAAATTAACAAAGAAGCCAAAACAAAATTACAAAGACTGAATTTGATAACAATTCTCAAGGACCAAGCTTGTCTACCTCTGATGTGTGTTCATTTTTTCATTCATGTATATTTTAATTTCCCCGTATTTTTTTTTTTTTACGAGCAAGCACAATATCTGCCCTCAGCCCTACTTTTGACACACAATAGCACAGGCCAAGATGAAACAAACTTCCTTCAATGAATCAGACAGATCACCCACAGTAATCATTATCTCAGGATATTTGGACTATTCCTGGTCAGATAGTCCTAGAATGTATGCTCGCTGCAGAGTCGAGATTCCAGGTGTCTTCTACTGAAGGCCCTGCACAGTGCCCAGTAAAACATTTGGGCTGTGCTACAGATCGTGTGCTTGCTTCTTCCCATATACATTCCTTTTTTAGTTTCCTTTTGTCCTTATTTAATATTTGTGCACATTTTAGTTCCCACCTTACTTTTGTGGTTTTGTTTCATTCTCTGAATTACTTAAAGTGCCATACATTGGCATATGGCATTCCCCCCCAAAATCTAAAGTTGGTCAATTAGTGATCGTATATTGTTCCCCAAAACTCAAGGTTCGAGAACTACAGCTTTGCAGTCCCATTTCACACATCATTTTTGGGAGTTTTCTCTCATGTAGAATTTGCAAATGTGTAATGTTATCCATGTATATTTTCCCCTGTAGAGCAGGTGAAAACCTTGGAATAACACTGTCTTGATGACATAATAGTTGAAATGGCTGCAATCATTTTCAAAATGTGCAATTAGAGTTTGCCTACGAGGTCTGACTCATTTTGTGGGATCATGAATGCCACATTTGAAAAGACTAATTAGAGGGTGTTCATGGCCCAGAAAACAGACATTGAGTCTGTTACCCTTTGTGAATCCATGTTGGCATTAGGTTTAGAAAAGGGATAGGTGTTTAATGTAGTCATTAACTTTCTGCACAATGGAAGAGGAGTTTCATATATAAATGCACTAAGGCGCTCTTTAAGTTTGGCATGTTTTGAATCTATGCTGCAGTAACACACCTGTGGATAACCTATCCATCAGTCACCTAGGTAATGAAGGTTTGCAGGTAGAACAGTGGAAGCGAATTCAACCTGTGCAAGTTGTACCAATGGGAGCGTCAGGGAGCTTGGTTGTCCACAGAGTGTGTGTGTGTGTGTGTGTGTGTGTGTGTGTGTGTGTGTGTGTGTGTGAGAGTGTGAGAGAGAGATGGTAGTTGCTGTGTGTATTTTTGCTTTTCTTTCTAGAACGGTGTGCTAGTCTTAGTAGCCTAGCTCCAAATCTGTAGTTTTTAGGCTTAAGCTAACAAGCTATCGGGTATCTAAAGCAGAGGCTGCACTGGAGTGAGACTAGGAGCTCTCAACATCGGACACAGACTGATCTTTCCATTTCAAGATGCTTGTGATCAAATTATTCTATCCATTTCCTAAGATGTTGTAATAAGTGTATGGATAATAGATTTATGTTGAATATGACCTCCATTTTTGCTTGTGATCAGATCTGCTTGTGGTCTTATGTAAGTTTCAGCTTTTATATAAAATTGTTTTGCCTTGATTCTTTATAAGATGGTTCTGCAGCACCAATGTAGATAGAACATCTATCAGCTCATGTTCTCAAAGAAAAAGATCATTATTATTATGATGGCTTTGTGCCTTACCCAGTGATGCTTTGCTCACAATTTCAATCATACTGTACAGTTGTCAAAAATGGCTCATAATTTGATTTCCCCTCATCAGTTTTAAATATTTTTATTTACATTTAGCAAAGGGAATTTGTGCTGCAAGTCCATCCTCTTAAAAATCACTTGTGTTCAGTTGCTATAAAAAGAGTGCTGATTTAATTTGCATTTTCTTAGGCTTTTTAGCTGTAATAAATGGGAATGGAAAATGATGTCAGAATGGACCATTTTAAGATTATGGAAATAAAAGTTTGTTGGTCCTTTACTGGAGTAAATGTTTATTTGATTGTTGTTTAATTCTATTCTTCTTCTTGTTGCATTTCACTTTAAACAGGTATCCTATTACTGTCCGTCTTTTTTTTCCTGTCCAGTCGGTGACGCATTCATTCACTTATCTGTTCTCTTCATTCTCGTCTAGCTGTGGATTGCCAGGCTGATGAGGAGGAGAGCTTCATTGTTCCAATAGCAGTTGGAGTGGCCCTTCTTGTCCTTATTGTAATTGTTCTGCTGGCCTATTTCATTGGAAGAAAGAGAAACCAAGCCACCGGCTATGAGTCTTTCTAATTCAGTGGTTCCCAAACGGTGTGCAGAAGAGGCACGCTGGTGTGCCGTGATTGCAAGTCCAGGTGTGCCTTGGGATTTGGCACACGTTATTACAATTTATGAAACTATACAAAACGTTATTAATTATTTTTTAAATTTACTTGTATCCGTACTTTATGCACACTTGTTTACCAATACAAAGGCAAATTCTACATGTATGTATACAGGTAAATATAAACATAGCACATACCCATGGTATTTGAGGGTACATGGGCATGGGGTACCTTGGAGGCTCTGTCACCCCCTAGGACCCCTCTAACAGAGAGGTCTGTTAGAGTAGGATCCTATGGGGAAACACGGAGCCCAGGAGGTCCTGGGTTGTTCGCTCAACCTCCATAAAAACAGAGAGACTGGTCAGCAGCTATACGGGAAAATCTAGGCCTGTCCCCTTAATGGCCTGGAGGTCTGTTCGACCTAAGTTTTACTACGTTTTTGTGCTATGTTTATATAAACCAATTTCAACCTGGTGTCCCTACTTTGGGCATGTCTTTACTGGCAAAATTATGATTTTTGTATTCTTAATTTTTCACAAATGTTCAGACATGGGGAAAATGGCAATGAATACAGGTTTGCCTAGACATACTGACTTGACCATTGGTGTGCCTTTTGCACAAAAAGTTTGAAAACAACTGTTCTAATTTATTCTCCCTCAGATGTTCATGATACTGAGGGGAGTCAGTTCATTGATCAATACGAGTTTGATTTGCTGCCTGCGCATAATTGTGGAAGATCTGTGATGTTCAGTCTGCCTTTGTGTATTGACGTTTCCATGTAGTATTTTTTTTTGTTATCTTGGGTGTCTACACTCCTAATTCTGCCCCAGATACAGGGCTAATTCTTTTTATTACAGCAGTATTAATAATTTGAGTGACTAATCTACTTTTATCTCGGGGAATATTGAATGACTAATTTTCCCCACAATGGATTGAGGACCATGTTGCTGATCTGAGTTTGGGTTTGTTCAACCAAATGTATTCTCCCATTGATACTGTGGTCATCGTAGAACATGTGCAGGTTCTGGAGTGACATTTTGCTGCTTCTCCTCATGTCATTACATCTCTTGATCCCCGTCTTTCACTGGCATTTTCGGCCAACTAAAACGCTAACCCGCTATTTCTGTGTCCCCTTTTCTCTGTCAGCTGAGGAATGCTTCCTGGACTCTGATTTGAGCTTTCTGGTGCCCATCGCTGTGGGCGTGGCACTCTGCTTCCTAATCATCCTTGTGCTTATCTCTTACCTGATTGGTCGGAGGAAGAGTCGCACTGGCTACCAGTCTGTATAATCCAACTCACAGCCGCTTCTGCCTCTCACCCTCGCAACACCGCTTAAACACACAAAAAGAAAACTCTTCCTATAGAGGCATCCTTCCACCCTTTTCCTGTTGCTTCCCTGGCATCCCGAATGTCTCCTTTTCACTTTCCCACAGTGATTTTTCGTAATATCTGCTCCTCTCTTGCCCCTTTTTTGTAATTAACTTCAGCAGCCACCCAACAGTGATTTCTGTCACCAACCATCGCTGTTTTGACACCAATGACTGACTCAATTACCAAAACACATTGATGATTGATATTGCACCGTTTGCATGTTATTGATGGCCTGGCCTCTGTAGCCATCCACGTCCTCCCCAGAAAGGCTTCCAAGAGGCTGTTTATTCTCACTTGGTTAATGTGCTGTACAATATATCTATGTAAATGACTTGTATAGGATGAATGATGTTGATTTTTTGATTAATTATTTCATATAACGCCATGAATGTATGAGCAAGCTAATAGAAACCTTATCATAACATTGTTATGCAAACCCATTGTTGTTGGCCATTGTTTTCTTGATACAGCATTCCTTTTAATTAATTCACACTCATCCAGTGTTCATATCGGAATGATGTATCTTTTGCACATACTCACATAAAGGTAGCTCAGTGGAAGGACACTAACTTTTCAAGACACCTAACCAGCATTGCAAGAATTTTCATTGTAAAGGTAATTATGGTGTTTGTATGTCTTTCACTGTTGCAAAGTCCCCTCTCAGGGAAAGGAAGATGAGGTGTGTTCTTAGTTGTGGTTGCGTTACTTTTGCCCTTAAATGTACATTTTTCTCAAGTAAATTATCTTGTGATTTTATTGTGGTTGTGTCCTCCCCTGTTTTAACCTGGCCATGTTCTTTCAAATAAATGACAAATACACAACTCATTAGCCAGAGGGCAGCAAATTAGGTTTTTGCAGTTAGATCATGGTTCTGGTCGAGCAATTGACTGATGTAGTACCGTTTAAAGGCCCAACATACACAAACACACCACATGCTCTGGCCTAAGCCTCTGTGCTTTAGTTCAGTTCCATTAATAACATGAGCCTTTATGCAGTTATATGAAAGTAAAATCTAATATCTAGCTGTTTATTAGTCATGGCTTTAGTTTTGCTTCAACCCTGGTTCCATACCAGTACATGTGATTACACATTCACTCCTCCCTAGATAGTTTTGTGCCTTTTTTTTTTGTTGCACTTTTTAATTGCTCATCATGAAGCTCATCTCCATCTGATGAAGAATCTGGTATAAGCTTGTTGAACATAGTATGTGGGGAATGAATTAAATAAAGCTTTCTTGTTTTGTATCACTTTTCTCTGTCTTTCTTTTTCTACAGCTTTGTGTTTTATTGTGGAGCTGCAAACACAAGGTCATATGTCTTATATGTCTTGTGACAGAGTTACACTTGAGAGTCAGCCATCATACAACCACACTACATTGTGAATTGTCACAATGTCTTTGTGACTTTGAACAGTAACGTGATTTTTATGACAATTTATGACACAATGGCATGACTTGTACTTGATGTACAACCATTATTGGCACGCTAGTGTCCTTTAGAGTCACACTATAGCAAAAAGGGTTCAGCTTAACACTGACAACAATAGACTCACATACAGTTAATCTTGCCTATGAAATGCCTGGAATCGCAGTGATTAATTTAGGCCCTGTGGTCAGTCAAATTACTTTTATATCCTATAAATAAAATTTACATTTAATTTGATAAGTTCTTCATAGTTCTTGATAACCACTGTGAAAGGTTGTGGGGGGATTCTTAATAAGCATCTACTACATAACATATTATTGGTCTATCATCCAATAAAGGTACACCTGGGAAGTCCCATGGGAAGAAACCCATGGGAATTGTTATATTATCAAATAAAGTTACACCACAAGTCCCATGGGAAGGAAATTATACTTATCAGAACACTGTATTTATTAAAGAATTATAATAAGAATAAATACAGCATGCAGGAACAAGGTTAGGATAACAGTGTGGATAGGATGAATTATATGCCAAAACATGAACTTCCACACAACAGATACAAGTTTCACAACAAGACAAACTAGTTCACAGTATTCCTTCCTTTTATTGATCACAGTCTCCTGTTGTAAGTTCATTTTCAAAAGCAGCCAGATGTTTTTACAAAAGAGAAGGCAAGAAATGACTCATAGTGCTTTTTTCATAAATGTAATATAATAATACTGACCTATTCAACAAAAAGGTAATACTGTATTTGCAGACATTTATTATTGTTTTACTGTGTAAGTACAGTATAAGTCCTGCATTCAGACAGTGTTTTCATGATAGTCTTGGAAACCATAAAATATACATGTTTGAAAAGTATGCAAAAGTAATTAGTACACACTTTGATGTCACACCAAGTGTGTCACACAACCATATCTTATCCTTATTTAAACAGTATTTGTAATTGTCTATTAATGTTTTAAGTTACGTTGCATATCTAGAAGAACTAACTATTGGGCAGTGCCTTCTATATTGTGAATTTAGTTATATTAATCGTGCTAATCATTACAAAATGTCAGGTATTCAATGGTAATTCATTCTCTCTACATGTATGGTGCTCAGCAGCACTGTTTCCATGAAGTTGTGTGTGTGCGTGTGTGTGTGTGCATGCGTGTGCGTGTGTGTGCGTGCGTGTGCGTGTGTGTGTGCGTGCGTGCGTGCGTGCGTGTGTGCCAATGAACGCATACTCCAGCAACATTCTCAGGTTGCAAAGGCAGCTACATGTACAACAGCGTGGGACGATGATCTCCTGGATGTTCCCGTGACATTCTTGAGGAATTTGCTTTTCTAGCTGAAGGCACATTGACATATGAATGAAAAGGAGCAAGAGGGAATCCTATGTAATATATGTCAAATAATGGTTCAACTTGAGAGTTGTCGTAGATTTTTCTCATCTAATGTTGTCATGGGAGCATCCCACTTGATGTGCTCACTTTGCTTATGCTCCCACATTCAAGGAGAAGGTAGCACTGCCCAAGTAGCGGTCATTGGGATTATCATTGATGATGCCCTTGCCATTGAGCTTGCACTGTATTTGGATGTGAGTGTCGTACTGCACTGCCAAGCGCACGGCCACAACCGGTGATGAGTAGTTTACCTGGGACAGGTGAGACATGGGAGGTTCAGGTCAAGACTTGACGAGCATTATCTCAACAATACAAATATCATGAACAATGACATGAATTCGCACAGCAGTTTACGAACCCTTACTTACATGCCTTAGCTTCCCATAATATGGAAAGTACTTCAGGTCAAAAATGCTTTTAGGAAAGAACTGGAGTTCTCCCAGGGCTTCCGGTGGCCCTTTCTGAAAGAATGAAAAGTCACATTCTCTTGACTCAAGCCTAATTCATATTTTAACTGTATGACTGTGTCGCTTGTACAACAAAGTATGAATTAGGCTTTACAGAAGCAAAGTATCATTATGACACTTTCAGAGATAGTGTTATTTCCAGTTTATGGTTGAGGTAAAGTGGCAAGAATGCTGACTCTTACTGTACCTTAACGCCACAAGTCACATTTATTGGCTTGCCTTGACCAGGTAGGTACCCAAGAATCTACAAGAAGAAGAGAAATCGAACATAATTGTCATCTCAACATGTGTACTTAACAATGTGTTAGTATTGTTTTCTGTTTTTGTTTATGCATATAGAATCTTCCCGTCAAGCAGAGACAATTCCTGAATACACATTTTTTAAGTATTTAAAATCACACTCAAAGGTTCATTCATACAATGGATAATTATGCTGCTTAAAAGAATGTTAACAAGACAGAATTGAAGCTGGAAATGAATATGTTTATGCCATCACGTGTTTAGTCCTTCTCCAAAATGGCCACAAGAGGTCACTGACACTGTGAAAATTGGAAGGTCCTACACAGTAAAATCCTGAGTGTTAATTTTACTCTGAAAGTGTACAATTGGGAAAACCCAGGATTTTACTGGCCGACAAGTAGCTCCATTATGCTTGCGTTATGTGTATTAATGTACTCTGATATTCTGTAACAGCATGACCTTACCAGGACACGAGACGTAGCCTACTAATACATTTAATTGCACTTGTCTTACTCTGTTCATTCGTAGGAGGACGCATGGCTTTCCCTGAGAATAGCCATAGTTGTGGTCCTGGAGACCTGAACAGTCGCCCAGCCAGGACCTCTTGAACTGACATGCTTTTCGCTCTGCACTCTCCTCCAAGTCCTCCTGCATGGAGTACTTCTCCTGTCCACAGGGGATATTCTTGCGCTCCTGAGGACCGTCATTATATGCTGAAAGTGGTGAACGGTGGGGGGGGGGGGGGGGTATTGGAGTAGGAGAAAGAGAGAGAGGGCATAAATAAGCCACGCAGCAGCAATGCCCTGCCAGGGCCAGGCCTCTGATTAAGGCAGCCTGACAAAAGCAGGGTGTGGAGAAAAAATAAAAAGCAGCATTCAATGGCTGTGCTCTAACCACAAAGAAGCTTCCCTTCCCAGAATGCCCTGCAAGAAGCAGTTGGAATAAGGGACAAAGGTAGGGGAGGTGGGGGCAAGAGGATTAACTCACTGTGTACCCACTGGATTTCAACACACACCCTACAACCTCGTTGCTTTTTGTCCAACGCAGTTGTCTTCTTCCTCCACTAAATTCTATCACCTCTATACCAACTGTATTATATAAAGTGTCTGACTCACGTTTCAGGTATTCGTCCAATGCCCTTGCATATTTCTTCCAGGTCTTGCGTTCAGAGGCGTTGAAGTGGATGTCATGGCCTTCGAGGTGTGGGGCCATCGTCATACCTGCCAACGGAGACCCACAGACAGTCAACTGTGCCAACACTGGACAGGGGCAGTAGAACGCAGGAAGAGGAAGGTGAGAGGTAGGGGGTAGTAGGGGAGTGGTGGCAGTGGAGGTTGTATTTACCTGGTGGCATCACTCTGTCATTGTAGGTTGGATAGTAGGGACTAATGGACCACATAAGGCAAAACATACAGCCTCCAAACATGGCCGCCAGAAATGTATAAAGTGTAGCGTAGAAGAGGAGGATGAGACCTAAGAGGAAAGGAGAGAGAAACAAAGAATGATGTTAATAATTGTGTGTGTGTGTGTGTGTGTGTGTGTGTGTGTGTGTGTGTGTGTGTGTGTGTGTGTGTGTGTGTGTGTGTGGGGGGGGGGGGTATGGATTTCAAAACAACTAGCATGTGTTAAAAAAAGTTTCAGAATAGAGTTGGTAAAAATAAAGTGTGTCCAATTCTGTGTTTTCTATCTGGACTCAAGCTACTGTCTCTCTCCGTGTCATGGAAATGAAAATCATTATTTTTAAACAAATCTAAAAAACCCTATCATGGATAGGCCTATATACAATATATCATCATCGTTTATGACTTTTAATTGTTTTTATTGTTGGTTTTTCAGAAATGTATTTACTGGCTATTAGTGTCTAATATGTTAAATGAAATGTGAAAAGTCTATTTTCTGCCCATGCATTGAACACTCCCCAGAGTTTTTTTTGTCCCTGTGGTTGGAGTAGGGTGCTTTTTGCTCCTCCTGACTCCCAGGTGTTGTATATCATCATTAGCCAATGTTTGTGTATATATATGATGCTTTTGTCTGTCATTATAATATTTGCCTGATGAAGACCTAGAAGGTCGAAACGTTGCATAAATAAAAGGTGAGTTCTTTTGGAGCTTGAGAACAGTGTGCAGACTTTCTTCTTCTTATCCTTAAAAAATCTAAACCCACTGCAATCATTTCACGTGAGGAACCCTGCATAGAGTAAACCCATATAGAACTAGCATTGTTTCCCATTTTTCAATTAACAGTCCATTAGCAACCAATCAAACCAAACGTGCCCTAAATGAAATGGCTTTTGCTGTGCGGGCAATTTCACAGGGGACTGGTTGCAGCCAGCCTTGCGTTCCCGGAGCGACAAAGGCCTTTCTGTTTAAGCTCAGTGAGAATTCTCCCAGCTGTCCTTTCACTCAGGAACACAGTGAACCTCCGGTTGCCATCGTAGTGAAGGTCTTTTGCAGTCATAGAGGCCCCGCCAGCTCCAAGGAGCCCCAATCACCCCACTCTGGTATTGTGTCCCCTCTTACACACTCCTCTCACAGGATACACATCACAGACTTCAACTCAGGCCCTTTCTTCCTCAGACACATGGGCCCCACGTCTTCACAAGTGTGCACGCACAGCGGTTATGCTTCTGAAATGGGCTTCAAGCCCTGACTCTTCCTCGGTACGAATCCCAGCTTACGCCATTAGAACAAGTGATGCCTGGGGTGTTTTCTCTACGTCGACGTGCTGTTGGGTTTTGATTGTCCGCCGTGTTGTACAGTGGACATGGGGGAGGGAGCTCGACAGCGTCACACAGCCACTAGCCTAGAATACCAAAAGGCTGCTCCATCATCAGTGACTCAACAAATCCCTCTAGGCATCCACCTCTGCCAAGAAAGTTTCTTAACACGGGTGGAGCTCTAAGAAAAAACCACTGGAGCATCTCTATGTGTTTGACTGCAACTGTGGGGCTGCGAGCATGCTAAGGTCAGATATGGGGTCGCTGAGGCTTTGGGAAAGAGGCAGTGGAGAGCAGGCTAAGATGTATGAGGAATGTGATTCCTGGCCAGTGCAAGGCCCAGAACAGTGCTCTCCCACTGGGGCTACGTCCCCAGGCAGTCTGTTTTTGTCGGGACGACTCTGACTTGTCCACGCACCTATGTAAACATTGAGCTTGAGGACACACACACAGCACAGTGAGGCGAGTCTGTGGACTGGGGAGCCATTTCAATCCCCCTCTAACATCCCTGAGTGCATCTTCTAAGAACAATAAGCCATCGAGACACCATGTTTATTCTCGATCACTGGAGACTGCCAACTGCTGATTACAACTGAAATACACTCAACTGTATGACAGAAACAAACATGTACGAACAGTGATTAATACATCAGTGTAGCAGATTTCTGAAAGTATAATACAATGTATTTGTTTCTGACTTTCAGATGTCTTTATGTAGAAAGAACCCCCCACCCCACACACATACACACACACACACACACACAAATCAACTTACTCCAGCTCTTTCCGGTGCGACCCATGAATTCCTTGGTCTCTGCATTCCACAGGTATGTCTTAACGGCACCTATTTGCTGGTACAGTGTCCTCTGGGGCATGGGCTTGCGCTTCCATTTTTCAAAGTTCAGGTCCTCCTGTTCCAGGGGCCGATGTTCAGCCAGTGTCTCCTGCTCCTCTTCCATGCCATGTCTGTGGTTATCTTTGGGATGCCGCTGAGAGGGAGACACAAGAAATGGGAAAAACTCAGAAAAAAAGTTCCTGCCGCACATCATTGATAGCTTTTTTTTTTTTACTCAATCTAATTTCTTTTATATATAATGAATAAAATGTGGCACAAATATTGCCAAAAATTCTATCAAGTTTTCCTATCTAAACTACAACACCAAGTGTTTTCATCGAATCGCACTGCATGTTCATGAATATTGCACTGATGGTCCCGTCCTCGGTTTCATCAAATTATAACCCCGCTGGGGACCTTTCTGGCCCTCTTTGGGAGAGATGATCCTCTCTGATTGGACCCTCCTGCTCAGAGAAGCAGCTGCAGACAGCAGAGTTGGGGGTCACTTTGACAGCCAGATGTTACACACTGACTCTCAGCGTCCACACATCCCCAAGGAACCATGGGGTGCTTCATAATGTCACCGCAATTTCAGTTCCTGTGTGAAGTTGTGTCTTCATACAGGATGTCTTTGCTTTTAAAGTATTCAGATAAAGATATGTTTTTGTGCCGTTGGAAGAACTACGTATAAAGTGTCAATGAATCCATTGCGTTATGTGTTAAACTATCTAATAATTGACTTATTTTACTAGTAGGCTACACAAACTAGGATGAATAATGTTTCTACAATTATCGACATAGGAAACTGTATGTGTTTTCCAGTTTCATCCTTTAGAGGTGTACTTACTCTGTGTGGATGATCATGAGGTTCAAGGGGCGCCTCTTCAGCCCCTCCCTCCGTGGCTTTGGGCTCCATGAATCTTCACAGAGGGAAAGGTAGCCTACTTGTTAAACCAATCACATCTACCGTCCCCTTCGAATTAAAGCGGCACATCGTGGCATCTGCAAAATTGTTAAGCTATACACATACCTAGCATTGTGTCTTTTTCAGGCAAACTTAAAAGTAATTTCACAACAATTGCAAGAAATCTGGGTGGTTAACTCCAGATGAACCCCAGATTCTTTTTTCTTTTCTGGTTAACTCCAGATTCAGTTTTTTTTTTTTTTTTATCAATATGTTTATTAGGGAAAATTATTAGTAGCACTACATAGTTACAGAAGTACCACTGTATAACTCCACTATTTCTAAAGCATTACAATTATACAAAAACGGACATACCTGAAGTTTTCGTTGCAAGGAAAACGTCGATTAATATCTTGAAACCCGCTTTACACCCCTGGAGGAACGAATTCTAAGTTGGTCAAAAAGTAATTGGGGATTTCATTAGAAGGTTTTACGCACGCAGTGGGAGCCTAGTTGAACCTCCTCTCAATAGGCGCGCATCATAGTGAATGAATGCTCGAGGGAGAGAAACTGGGGGTGGGATGGAAAGTGCTCTTTTTTTTTTTAATCCCCGAAGACCTTTTGGCAATGACCGAGGGGCCGATGCACTGCACTGCATTCTACACACGCACTGCACACCAAACTCCCATTGTCTGTTAGAGCTGGACTGACTGCGGCTATAAGCCGCCTGAACACAATATTTATAGCTTACAGTATCTCATCACAACGTGCTGTTGTCAATCACCGCCTACCCAAAATGTCTGTCATTAAATGTTTTCGATGAATTGAATGCACAGGACCCCAATGGAAACAAGCAAGCCATAGTGCTTTCTTGGGTTTAATCCTTTGTATTGAACTGTACTTTCTGTGTTTTTTTTTTGTTTGTTGCAAACTGTTAATAAAGTAGGCTATTCAATCAATCAATCAATCAATCTGTTGTAGCCTGTTTATGTGTTTTGATGTGGTTTTCTTTAATAGAGACTGGATGTTTCAAAAGCCCCTCCCCCCCTTTGCATTAGCCTAATATAACAGTAAAATATATAGGCCCTATTTTAGAAAAGGTTTTGCTGCATCATGTTCATGCCATATATTCTTATTGTATAGGCAACATACCAGCCCAGCTGCGACACTAATACATAGGCTATTCCATACGTTATAGGCTGCTGCACCATATGCTTACCATAGGCTCTGGTCTGTTGGACTTCAAGTAGCCTAGTCCTCATCCATGCGCATATCTGTACTCCAGTCACGTAGCGTTCTCTTACTTACCCCATGTAAAAGTAGTCTAGAAGAGGGGGACTTCGGAGGTTTTTTTTTCTCTTCCTTTTTTTTAATGAAAAGAGATATTGCGTCATGGAAAAAATCTATTCTTTGCGATTTCATGTGTGTGTGTGTGTGTGTGTGTGTGTGTGTGTGTGTGTGTGTGTGTGTGTGTGTGTGTGTGTGTGTGTGTGTGTGGTTACAGTAATGATTTCAGCAATGAATATGAACTTTTAAGATAAACATTCAATTCAACACTTTGCATATTATGCGTAAGTTATGCACTTTGCATAAGAGCCTATAAAAGCAGTTTATAAAAGAGTCTTTTAAGAAAAGGTTTTCATGGGGCCCTAATGTATGGTTCATGGAACTGCCAATATAATCCTCCTGTCCTCCTCTCCAAGAGATCAGTACATTCTTAAAATCAACTCTCAAATGTATATTCAGTGTTGAAATCAGGATAATTCATTTATTCTCCTGAAGACTATACAACCTTCTATACAACCTTCTGGAATAAATTGAGCCTGTTACCTAATCATTTCATCATGTCTGAATGACTTTTTAAAGTTCAGGAAAAGAGAGGAATGATTGTAGCTGTTGTTGATTTGAGAATCAAAGTTAAGACCATGGGTCAAATAGCACAACTGCCAAAACCCAAAATGTTCTAACATTTAATCAGTGGTGTAAAGTAACTAGTACATTTACTCAAGTACTGTACTTAAGAACAATTTTGAGGTATTTTTTACTTTACTGGATTATTTCCAATTTTCAGTACTTTTACTTCTACTCCACTACATCTCAGAGGCAAATATTATACTTTTAATCCACTACAATTATTTGAAATTTTTAGTTAGTTACTTTATTATTACAAAACATACATTAACCACTTCAGCCCTATATATACATTTCGTCCATTTTGAAAACATGGGAAGCATTGTGAGCTTGTAGATCTGCTATTTTCAAAAGATCTTTATACATTTTATATTTGAAAACTTGTGAAATGGGACATTCTGCATAATGAGTGGACTACTTTCTACTTTTGGTACTTTAAGTACACTTTGATACCAATACTTTTGTACTTTTACTCAAGTACATTTTGAATTCTGGACTTTTAATTGTAACAGAGTATTTCTACATTGCTGTACTGATACTTTTACTTAAGTAAAAGATGTGAGTACTTTTTCCACCACTGCATTTAATGTCAGGCAAGCATTCTAGTGGAGTTGCTAGCATGGCATTATGTATGCAGGCCAGGCACTGCAGCGCATGCATATACATGTCTGGATGACTTTTTCAAGTTCAGGAAAAGAGAGGAATGATTGTAGCCTACCTTTGATTGGACAACTGAGTTGATTTGAGAATCAAAGTTAAGACTATGTGTCAAATAGCACAACTGCCTAAATGTTCTGGGTTGAGTTTAGTGGATGTTGGAAGGCCAAATAAAACTGACATCCAGCATTTAATGGCAGGCAAACATTCTATAGAGTGGAGTTGCTAGATTGGCATGATGTATGCAGGCAATACATGCATATATGCCGTTATACACACACACACACACACACACACACACACACACACACACACACACACACACACACACACACACACACACACACACGCACGCACGCGCGCGCGCGCACACACGCACACACACACACACACACACACACACACGCAGCTAAAAGCTAATCGTGTGCTTTTGCTTTTCTGAGACCTCAGCCTACACCCTAAACACTGCCTTATAATAAGATTAAGAATAAGATTCCTATGATGATTTTTGCAGGAGCGCCTAGCTAGCCTACACATGCATGCTTATGTTTACTGTGCGCCTACAATGATAAACGCCTTATGATGGGTTACATATACAACCAATGCTTTTAGTGGACGTGAATTATTTTATTATTTGTTGAAAGGGGTTATGAAAGCATTGCTGCTAAGTGTAAATAATTGTTTGGACACGCGGTGGCGCTCGACGCGCACTGAAGTCGTCTCTTTTATATGGAACATGTGAAAAGCGTGTCCTCACTTGCAGTAGGCTACTAGGCCTATCCAAGAACTAGAATACAGGACTCTATCGATCATAATAACCTCTGATTTGTGACTTGATTTAGACTCAACCTGACCTATTTATATATACATATGACTAAATGTGGACTTCAATCGACTTGGTCTTTATCTATCTAACAGTTAAAACAACAACAACAACAATCATGATCATAATCATAATCATCATAATAATCATAATAATATGCTCTATTTAACCAGCATTATGCCTAGCCTAATTGGCTACCACTGCAATAAGAAAGGGGGTTAATAACGATATTAAAGTTGATATTTTGCCTATATGTTGAAAATCGAACTAAAACAAGCATAGGCAGTCAGTAATAAATCTCCAGTAGTATGTAATCTAAGTGCTTGAGAGCATGCGCACAGTCAGCAGCAGCCAGCGACAGACTCCTGCATGGACAGAAAGAATCTGTAGGCTGGGATCAGATGTAAACGAGACAGCCAGGCTGCAGCGGGTCGGGACAGGCTGGGATCAGAGAATGCCACTGCAAGCACAGATCCCGTCTACGTTAGCGCATATCTGCAAACAGTTAGTCGGTCCGCTCATCAGGTATTTGGTTTTTAATCTGGAATCGTAATTCGTTTTGGGGGTTCGTCCTGTGATCATCAGTGAATCATTCATCCCCCCCTCAACAACAAACAAAAAAAACATGCCGCCTGTGCACCAGAACCACCACCAGCCAGCCAGCGGAGGAGTGACTCTCTCCGACAACACCACAATGGGTGGGTATGTGTGTGCGGTGCAAGGTCAGCGGCGTGGTGCATGGGTTGCAGCGATTTGATCATAATGGTGTTGTAATGTAATCATTGCTAACAGGCTGTGGGGACACATGGTCGTACGTTACGTTTTAACCACTTAAACCTCACATGGGTTTCAACCGGGAGTCCCTCGGGGCTCGTTACTGGACGTCTTTTCTGTTTTCTATTATTGTGGGGAAAGCTTTAGCTGAAAATAGCCGATCACAAGCTCACAGCTTGTCGATCGGCTATTTTCAGCGAAAGCTTTCCCCACAATATGGATGCTGGGGTTTAAGTAGTTAATTAATTTGGATTGATTTCCCCCCTTTTTCTTTTTGCTAGTGTTTGTTGGTCTCCACCTAGTCGATTTTTTTCCCCAACAGCCCCGTGTTCCGTTGTGTTCATGTTGTTACCGCGTTGGAATAAAAGGATATGGGCAGTCAGCCCGGTAACGACATGCATGTCTGTCAGCCTGAGGCCGGCACTGCAGGTGCGGCAACCGTAGCTCTGGTCCAGAGCGTTAGCGAGTTCTCTCTAACGCTCTGTTAGGAGCGGGTGGTATTCCCATGGACTGAAAATTCCACTACCGTGCGAGGTCTTCAACTTTAGTAACAATAAAGACAACGACTTTGCTACTCATCGAAACAAAGGCTGTTTTGCGTTGTTGAAAGACTATTCTCCATTGTGGGAAACGTCTCAGGACCCCACCTTCTCTGCATGATACACTTTTTGGGCAGAAAATAAAATATGTCCACCAGACGGAAATTATTTTAATTACTCATCTGCGCCCTCTACAGATCTGGTCAATATAAATTACCATTGACCAAATCTGTAGAGGGCGCAGGTGAGTAAATACAATATTTTCCGTCTGGCAGACATATTTTATTTTCTGCCCAAAAAGTGTAATATACAGAGAAGGTGGGGTCCTGAGACGTTTCCCACCATGGAGAATAGTCTTTCAACAACACAGAACAGCCTTTGTTTCGATGAGTAGCAAAATCGTTGTCTTTATTTTATTTTTTAAAGTTGGAGACCTAGGAACAGAGCGTTAGAGAGATCTCGCTAACGCTCTGGATCAGAGCTATCAGCTATGGCAACCGTACCGTAGCCTATCTAGACTGGGACTGGTTTGGTTTTGCGTCTTCTACCATCAATAGCCTTATACTGACTACCGTACTACGCCTCATGCTTTTGAGTTTAGGGTTTAGAGTTTAGTTTTGGGGCTTAAGGGAGCGCTTCAGCACCCATTTTCAACCTTATGTTCTTGCTCATTATAAGATTGTAGCATTTCTGTCTACTCGCTCTGTGTCTCAGAGGTGGGCTGTTGACAGTTAAGAAACCTGCCTAGTACCAGTGACATCATCCAGTGTGCTGCTATCTTTCCAGTGAGAAAGGCTGTAGTTTTTTGATAAGCTTGGAATCCCCATCGATGATGTCATTGGTAGGCAGGTTTCTGAATTGTCCATGATAGCCCACCTCTGAGACACAGAAAGGATGCCATAATGAGCAGTGAGGAGGACCAATTATACAAAGATAATTATGGTTGAAAATGGGTGATGTGCTCCTTTAAAGGATAGGCTAACTGCCTGTGTTTATATTTCTCACATAATCATCACCATAAATTGGTCTTATAAAAACATACAAAACAATAGGCTACTTTATGATGGCTAAAAAAATGATTATTGCAGCGCATTGAAGTAGACATAGGCCAACCATGTGTTGTCAGACAAGTATCACTCCGCGTAATTATGGAACTTGTCATAGCCTGAAGTCCAAAGGGGTGCAACTGAATATCAAACCTAAGCATGACTTTTGTTTGTACTAGCAGGTTACTGGTTTAAAACAGGTCTAGTGGTATTTTAAGAAACAGGCACTACAGATAACCACAGGAAGGTAATTTACATTGAGATTGCTTTGTTTACCTCTATAGTTAATGGCAGCTTGCCAGGGTGTTGTTTATGAGATGAACATCATCTGACCATACTATATATATTATGTAATATATATATACTCACATTCCGCACAGAATATACATCGTCCTACCTTTTCAACACCCCCATGGAGGGACATAAGTGTCTTGCTCAGTGTCTCATGTCCCCTTTAACACTGGTTATTACAAAGTGGACATCTATCTGGACTCTCCCAGTCAACAGAAGTTCACTCTAAATACCAGTTCAAACTACACACGTTTTTGTTTGGACGCTAATTTTAAATTCACATTTAAGTAGCATTTAATTTAGTCATGCACAGTCTCGCAATGAAAATGTGTGTCGTCTACCAGTAAGTAGTAAGTAGTAATTTCTGTCCAATACCGATGTCAACATTGCTGTTATGATCAATAACGGATATTTACCGATGTTGAATATCTTTATAATAACAAGTTCAAATTTTGTACATTCTGAAAAAGGCATATAAACCCTTTAAAAAAAGCAATGCCTCTTTATTCCAAAACTAGGGATGCACCGTATTGAAATTCCAACATGAACAGCTTGAATGTAGTATTCTTTTATTAAAAAAAAATCCAACTTGTTGAGCCTTTTGAAAGCTTCCCCAGAAAACACTTGATTGAAACTGCAGCCTTAAATCATCCCATAGGGCTTTTTCAGCTTTTTTTTCCATTAAAACATAGTTATTATTAAAAGAAATATCGTCTTGAACCGATATATTATTTTGATATCAGTTCGATATCGATATTGCAGTTTAAGGCCAACATCGTCCGACACCGATATGATGGCAGATTAATCGTGCATCCCTATACTAGGGATTGGACGATATAAAAATTACACTTCACGATTATTGCGGCAAAAATAATTGCGATTAACGATATTATCGCGATAATCAAAATATGCTTAAAACTTAAAAAGGCACTCTTGTTAAACCACTTGAACCCCCAGCATCCCTATTCTGGGGGGAACGTTCGCCAAAAATAGCAGATCTACAAGCTCACAACGTGTTGCAACGCAACGTGTTGTGAGCTTGTAGATCTGCTATTTTTGGAAGTAGTACTGAATTTGCAGCTCAACAACAGCTAATTCATCCTAGTGTATGATGGAGGGCAATTTCACGATAACTTAAAATCTCTGCGATACGATTATTGTGAGTTTTTTTCTATCACGACAAACTATAATAACGATTACCGTCCCATCCCTACACCCTATACTACCAGGTTCCTTCAAGAGGAGGAAGAGGAAATCCATCATGGTCACGGTGATGCTGCTCATTGTATCTGTGCTCATCCTCATCTTTGGCCTGGCAGCGACGACCAGGACACAGAACATCACAGTGGGTGGCTACTATCCAGGAGTTATTGTGAGTGACATTTAGCAACAAGCATCATGCATAAGGTGAAGGCCCCCATGCTGTGAATGTCCACACTGAACCAAAGTGTTTCCATTGAGCTCTTCCTGCTGCTCCTGGACTCTGATGTTCTTAATTACCAATGGTCTCTTGAGGGGTGAATTTTTCCCCACATTCATTATTCAGCATTACTGGCATTAGAGGCAAAGTGAGGCAAGTGCTCCTTGTTCATAAATGTGTTTTCTTCACAGTCCCCCAGCCTTCAGCATTCTGACTCAGGAAATTGTTGAGGACCTACCTACCATATCTCTGCTGTCGGGGCAGAAACCAGCTAACTCCAAAATGTTACATTTTCACGAAATGAAAAAACAAAATATGAAATGTTCAGGAAATGAAGAAAACCTTATATATTTTTTAAAACAAAGCAATACTGCCTCATCAAAGTTGGTATTGTGACTTTATATATTGTCAGATACTCGCATGTGTCATTATATTATCAGTATCACCACTTTACCCAAATCCAGCTCTAGTGGAGTTAGGAGGTTTTGTCCATCATTGAAGAACAGCTGACAATGGATCTCCAAGCTCACAATGCATCACAACGCGTGAATTAATGCCCTGATGCTTCATGACACTGCTTATATAGGCCTACAATAATGAGCAGGACTTTAAATATTACAATAACTTCTGCAAAGAGGGGTTCACAGAGTTGCAGTTTCAGTAGAACTAGCGATAGAAATGCTATATGAACTCATTTCGTGTCACATTGCTCTCCTCAGAAAGCACTACATAGATTTTAGAAATAGAATTAATTGTTTTCATAACATTAGCGTCAGTGCTAAGTTTGATAAACAGGTACACTGCATAGTTACTTTTAACAGACTACGGGGGAAAAAACCCTGCCTTCTGAAGCAGCTCTGTGTGCCACAGCCACACAGAGGAGAGTGGGTGGAGTTAGCTGGTTTCTGCCCGACACCGACGATATACAGTAGTTGGGATTTTTATTTGGGTATTGCTCTGTAAATAACTTTAACAGATCAATGTATTACAACTAACAATAATAATGATAATTACATTTCTTATTATTATTATGTAATACAGGTATGTCTTATAACTTAAACGTTCTAAAATAGGCCCTTATACCGATTTGAGTTTTGGTCATGTTTTGGTCAGCTAAATTTGAATGACCTTTTAATTTATTTATTTTTTACAGAATATATATATTTAATATATATATATATATATACATTATGTCACAATGCAACGCATTGTGATATATAGATAGATATATAAAAAATATATATATTTTTCTTTTCTTTGTTCTAATTAATCAAGGCCAGTCAAATTACACAGATGTCCTAATAATTTGACACTATTTATATAGCACCTTTGATACAAAACATGCAGCTCAAATTGCTTCATATTTAAGAGAGAAAAAAACAGGAAACGGATAGAAAGAGGGATTTAGAAATAAAACAAGAAACACGTAAAAAGAAAACACAAAGCGCATTGACTTACTTGACTTATTCCTTTAGGCTCCTAGATGGAGCATAGGGCCGCAAAGCGCATTGTGTAGTTGGTTAATAAGAAAGTTAAATGGAAAATAAAATGCCATGCAATTGTGAGACATGGTGGGAATGGCTAAGATAAAAATAAGAGTAGTTTTTATTTGAAATAGGATTTCAAAACAAAAGGGCTGCAATTTCTACAGTTATTATTCAATTCAATTCAATCTTTATTCAAGACACACACAGGGGGGTCCATAGTGAAGAACACTTAAAACATATAAAAACAACAAAACAAAAACAAAACAAAACATCAACAAGGCATATACAAACAAGGCAGGACTTTCAGCCTTATCTCTGCACATACAGACTAGAGCGCCAGTGTCTCCATAGCTTAGACAAGTAAGACGCGCGAACGCGGGAAGCGAACGCAGCTCGAAAATAACAATAAGAAGAATAGAAAGGAATGAGCAATTAATCTTATTTATTTGACTGTATCTGGCTCTGTTTTTCTTAAAAGTGCAAATTAGTCATTTGGAATCCCATGTTACAGCATAGCTAGCTAGCAAGAAGAAATCTAAAACTGTCCTCAAACTAAGGCGTTTTCAACTTGCCATCCGGCCTGAAATATGCACAAATGACATGGAATTCTTCTTGGCAGGATTAGAGAGTGATACAATGATGCTGTTCACAGAGTCTGTTAACCTGTGCATAAATCTACGGTATACATCAGGTTTCGTAATACAGCAGGGCAAGTGGGTACATTTATTTCTACAAACATTTGACTGGCACTACAGCATCTTGGGGCTTTAAGCAGTAGCCTCATGCAGTCGTTATAGGCCACTGTCATTTTTTGCAGACTGCCCTTTTTGTAGTGTCGCCACAGGTGGGCAGTGTATAGCGGAGTACAGTAAGCTTTAAAAAGTGAGATTTTCACTGGAACTGAGCAGAAATTGAATTTGCGAACAAGCATGTTGGCGCTGTCTAAAAATATCTCTGTCATCAGATAGGTCATTTGTTATAAAATGACCTAGATATTTGGTCTCCTTGCACTCTTTCAGTGTCATACCAGACAGATAGAAGTCAGGAAAAACCAGCTTACTGTCTCCCTTACTTCTCACGATCAGAGTTATGCTCTTTTTTGCGTTGTACTTGATATCAAAATCAATTCCATACTGTGAGCACACTCTTAGTAACTGCTGGAGACCAGCACTACTTGGACATAGGACCACCAAGTCATCTGCAAACATGAGGTGGTTGATGATACAGTCACCAATGATACCCCCTGTTTTACAGGCATTCAATTGTACAGATAAATCATCCATAAAAACATTAAAAAGGAAAGGAGATAAAATGCTGCCTTGTCTTACCCCATTTTTTCAGACATTGTCCATGGGCTGAAGAAAGAAAGACCACTTTTCCCAATTATTTTGAAACATATCCTCTTGTAGTCTGAGTATGAATGTTAGTTTTTCCATTGTGTATATTTCCCCTATAATGTCTATCCAATTTTTTGGGGTTGGAGGGTCCTGTTGGTACCAATGACGTGTGCTCGCTTTCTTGCCTGCTGCTAGGAAGAGCTTGATTGAATATTTGTCATGGGTTAAAAATTATTTGGGAATATTCCCAAAAAATTACAAGGAACAAGTCTGGGGTATCTCAAAACACAAAATAGTCTCTATGGTGGAATGGATATCCTGCCAGTATTTTAGAATGTTGGGACACGTCCAGAATATATGAGTGTGGCCCCATAAGATTTGTTTTTCTAATAACATTTCCTCTCATTTCAGCTTGGGTTTGGTTCTTTTCTGGGAATTATTGGAGCTCATTTGATAGAGAACAAGAGGCAGATGGTAAGAAGATTTATATTACATGTGTCAAGATCACTTACAGTGCTGCCATGTCTGTTACATGCCATTATAGTCATACAGAACTCTAAACTTGATCACTCCAACATGCAATTAATTCTCAAACTCTGGCTCAACGAGATGACAGAATCTTTACATTTAGAAAGAATCAGATTTATACTCAAAAAGACAAATTTGAAAAGATTTGGAAGCCTTTAGTCTCCTTTCTTAAAGGTTGAAAGGCTAATCCTTGTGGATGACCCGTGTCGCACGTAATTTGGGGCAGCACTTCTGGGGAGGGGGAAGGGAGGCGGGGGGGGTCCCTTATTTTTTTTCTTACTGTAAGTTTGAGTGTATTCTTTTCATTTTACCTGTCTATTTTGGGGGTCCACGGCATAATACACATTCATTTGGGGGTCCTTGGCATGAACAAGTTTGAGAACCACTGGTGTAGCAAACCCTACCCAGGTCCTAAGGTGGTTGTTGGCCTGTGTGTGGGGGACTTTGACTGTGTATCAGGACAAGGATCCAGTGCCTCATGCGAGATGCAGACAGAAATAGAAGGTTGTAAGCGGAGGAGGACAGATGTCCACACTGGAATGTGCGGAAGGAACTGCAGATGAGGGAAGAGCAGTGGGAGCTGCCATGCAGGGTCTGCCACTCTTGAAATGAAGAATGGGTTTGTAGTGTGATACCCTCTACTTTCCCATAACCCCAGCACAGTCTTGAGTGGATATTTAGCCTAACTGCAGAACCACTCTCTGCAGAATGCTTGCCAATTCAGTCCACAACAGAATGAGCTATTGTTAAGCATATGGCAGCTTAACTAAATGTGACCTGTAGTTTATTACATTGGAATGATTAGGCTACGTGAAACATACGTTACCAATGACATGATATTTGGCAGGTCACATTATAGTGGACAGTACATGCACATTATATTTGAAACTTAATTTTGATTTACTTTCAAAATGATGTAACAAAACTATTTTAGATCCAGGGTTATTAATAAATAATATTCCTCTCTGATGCGGTACGTGATATAAATAGGGTGCTTAGTTGAAGAGGCTCTATATCCCTATCGGCGTCCTTTAGGTTGTGGTTTGCATTGTGCAGTTGGTTACAGAGATTGTGAATCAGTAACATGCTGATTGAGGTGTTAATTCATAAACGTGGCCTTACACCGTTGTCTCTAGAATTTGTTCCGCCACAAACCACCCCCCTCCCCACTAGCTGGGGTAGCCGCAGACGGGGTGGGGCGACGTGTAATTGAATATGTTCCAGCTTTCATTGAGGAGTGAAAGGAAAGGAGTTAGGGGAGGAATGGGGGAAGCGGGCGTCGCAGTGCCTATGAAGTGGGCACAGTGCCAGCCATGGCAGCCACATCACACATTGTCTCATTTATTGGAACTTAAGCATTCAGTCAGTGGAGCAAGTTGTGTGTGTGTGTGTGTGTGTGTGTGTGTGTGTGTGTGTGTGTGTGTGTGTGTGTGTGTGTGTGTGTTGTGTGTGTGTGTAATCTTTCCCTGCCATTTTATGTGTCCTAGCTTGTACCCCCAAAAAAGAAAGAGGCAGTCGGGCAGATGGGTGATACATAAATAATCTATAGCAGTGGTTTTCAAACTTTTTGTGCCCAAGGCACACCAATGGGCAAATCAAAAACACAAGGGACACCAGTATTCATAGTGAAAAAGCCGATCTACAAGCTCTCATAATACATTATGTCACAATGCGTTGCATTGTGACATAATGTATTATTTTGTGACATACCGTATCATTTCATTCAAAACCAAGATGCCAGGTTGGAGGTGGTTAATATTCAGTGGAACAGCTAGTGTTGGAAGTTATTTCAAATAAAAAAGTAGAGCTTGATATAATACATGAATTTAAAAACATTTGACAGTATAAGCAGACTAATAAAATCATTGCTCCTTTTTAACAGCTTTTATTCTTCCTGTTGTTTATTTCATAGCTGGTGGCATCAATGGTTTTTATTAGCTTCGGAGTCGTGGCTGCCTTCTGCTGTGCTATTGTTGATGGAGTCTTTGCTGCAAGGCACATCGTAAGTACCAACATTGCATAACACGTCTATCTAATTAGTAGATTATGGTAATTAAATCAAATAAATGAGTAATAGGGTGCCTTTTGGGGGCCAGACCATGCATGCACGATGCAAGTCGGGAATACACGCCCACCCATTGTGCAATACTCCTGTTATTTGATGTACATTTTGTACCCGTTGTCAGCTCCACGCGCATTGCGTTTTTCTTCGTGTCGCCGCCTTCGTTTTTGCTTCCTTCACCCACGACCACAGTTCTCGTACTTTCTGTTCCATTTTACACAATGCCATTTACATGGCACAAACGAAGCGAAGCTCAGCCAATCTGTGACGGCGACGGGTCAAGTTGGCCAGTCAGAGAAGCCGATGCACACACTCCGCCAAAACATCCAGAGAATCTGTGCGTCCTCCGCAGGATCGGTGAGCCCTCCGCAGTCCCCGGGACAGATATTCGCATTGTTTTGGTTCTCGGACACTGTTGGGCCGATCGAATTGCCACTTGGCACTGTACACCCCCTGGTCATATTATATGTTTTTTTTAAGCAATTTTAATTGCTCAAAAACAACACAGTAAATGTTGTGTATGACTAAACTGCTTCATTGATATCTGCACAAAAGTTGTCATATTATTTTTCTCTCTCTACTGGTCCCCAGACTTCAAAGGAAGGTTCCGGCGCCTCTGAATGACACCTCTTCTTTTCTGGAAATATTTGTGTTGATTACATTTTCCTAATGTTCTTTTTCCTCAGTGTTCCCCAACCCTTTTATTACCTTGCTACCAAAAATGGACGCGTACTGTAATGTAGTATATATCTCTGTACAGGTATGTATGTATTCACTGGATGTTTGAGTAACGACTCGTTGTACCACAGGATCTAAGGCCATTGTATGCTGGTCGCTGTGACTACCATTCCAGTGAGACTGCATCTGACCGTGACGTAAGAAACACACGTGTTGCTTTCAGATTACTGAAACAGGATGGAGTGTACAAGAAACGTTTTAGAAATCCTGCTGAAAACTTGTCCTGGGTGGGAATTCTTTTGTCTGCATTCCAAAGTCTTGACATTATAGACATGGTAAATAAATGTCTTGCTGAATGCCAACTTGAATGTGGATTAGGGACATTGTTCATGAGGTCTGAGAGTCCCCCCAATCGGACATAAAGTGTTTGTTTGAACTTTAGGTACCCTGCCAGCCATCAGCACGCATGTCCTGCAACCTGCGTGTGAAGAGCAACACCTGCTACTGCTGTGACCTCTACAACTGTGGGAAGTAAGTGTTTAACATCACAACTTAGTGCATCAGCGCCTGCTCTGATTTGCTTTTCCAGTGGTGCGAAGAATTGTTATCTATATTATGTTGCTTTGAATGTTTGAATTTAGAAAAGTTGAATATAGATTAGAGTTATTTTCCTTGTTTGTTTATATATATATATTTTGGGCTCAATTGTATTTTTTACCTATGTTTCAGAGAACATCCTCTTATTGGACTTCAGAATAAAGATGTTTTGAAAAAGTTTAGGAAATCGTCCATGATTTGGAAGTAGGTCCATTTCTTTTAGTCCCGCTCCCACCTCCCCGCCCGGTAGCCATTGATGATCAATCCATGTTGTTTTCCGTGAATGATGAATGTTATTACATGTACAGTTTGCGTGCTTTTCATATAAACCCACCCATGGTAATAATATGTGGTTCTTGGATGGCATCTCTCATGCATGTCCTGGCTCCTTTGTCTGTGCCTCACACAAGACCAGGCGTCAACCAAGCTTACTTTCCTTCCAGCTCTCTTAAGTGGTTTCTTCTCCTCCCACAATGGAAACCATTAGAGGTTTTATAGGCATAGATCTGTTCAATGTCTATAAATCAAGCTGTTCATTACGTCTGTCACTCAGTGCTGAAAATGTTGCCTGTTGGTTCAGCGGATATATTAGGCACATAACTAAATGCTATTAAAGCTGTGCTGTAAGTGAATATTATTTTGACATGTCTGTATTGTCTCATGCCCGATCGATGCCAGATTTTTGGGCACGATTATGGAAAGTCCTAGGCCACCATTCACAGATGTTTTGACCTATATTTTGTCAAAAATGAAACATTTTCTAATCAGTTTGAAAAACATAGACTTGATTAAAGCTTGAGAACATATAAGCAAAACATAAAAGTAAACACATGAAGTTTTGACAGAAATTATACAAAATATTTGACTTAACTTTATTTAACCACTTAAATTACATTTTTCAAAGATGGCAGATCTGCAAGCAAAGCTTGTAGATCTATTATTTTTGAAAGATTTTGAACACTTTTGAAAATGTTCATCTGTAATGACATGCCTGAGATGGAGACGCCAGGGTTAATGTGGTTAAAAATGGGGACACATTGGCTGCATAATTACCGATGTTGCCGAAAAGCCCAAATAATAGATAGATAGATATCTGCCAGACCAATATATCGGTCCATCCTGTCTTACTTGCTGTTTCCCTGTTGCTTCTACCCCACTGGGCCAGCCGGGTGGAGGTGATGGGCGGCTACCATGAATATACAGAGGTTAGGAGTTGCCAAGACGTGGTGCACCTTTACCATCTGCTGTGGTCTGCCACCATTCTCAACATCATCGCCCTCTTCCTGGGTATCATCACTGCCGCAGTGCTGGGTGGCTTCAAGGACATGGTAAGTCAAGACAATGATATATTTACCACCACCGTGGAAAGGGAGTGCATTGATCACTCCAATATACTGATCACCTGGATCACAAATGAGGACGATATAACCACTTTTACGTTCACGTCCTCTAACAGTGACTTCAGCCGATTTAAGGAGAACTCGGGTAGTTCTTTTGTTCTTATTTCTTATGTATGCTCAGATCGCCCACTGTGCATTTTAATGTCTTGGTGTGTGTGTGTGTGTGTGTGTGTGTGTGTGTGTGTGTGTGTGTGTGTGTGTGTGTGTGTGTGTGTGTGTGTGTGTGTGTGTGTGTGTGTGTGTGTGTGTGTGTGTGTGTGTGTGTGTGTTAATGCTGAGAAAACTGATAACTAATAGCCTTCACCCTTGATTTGTCTTTTGCTCTCAGACACCCTCCCCTGACTCAGAAACATGTGAGACAGAGGCAGTCACAGCCCCACTCCCCTCAGAGCCTCCAGCTCCCAGAACCACTCTCAACCCCTACTACAACACTGCCCCCTGTCTGCCACCCTACACTACCTACGACCGGCAGGTAAGCCTGTCATCCTCTTGATGTTGTCTGATACATTTTTGTAACAATTTATTTTATATAATTGTGTGTGTGTGAAGCATATGTGTACTTATATAAAGTTTATCCACAAGGTGGCTTATGCTGACACTCTGTTGAACTTTCTTGTGTAAGACAGTCAAACAGGCATTTTGCAAGTGTGTTCACGTGGAGTGTTGAATGGTTAAACGTAGCATGATGTCATACTGTAGTTATACATATTAAAAGTGCAGTGCACTTAAGCCTTGGACACAGCAGCTGTATCATACTGTATGTAGCACTACGGAACTGACGTCAGCAGTACTTGAATGCAGTGAATGAAGCCATCTCAGCCGTCTCATCACAGACATCGATGACAGAGTTTCCAAATCAAGTTAAACACCCATCTGTCTTTCTGAAAATGTTTTCTACTGCTGTGTGTTTTGCTAGATGTTTCTGTATCAGCTACGGGTTCAGAGCCAAGCCTTTTGTTTATTTTAAAAGACGAAAGAACTCAAATGAAAACTTACCGGGTTTATAGGCCTATGTAGACTATTACAGTAATAGCACTGCCTGCACAAACAAGGAAGTTAATGTGTGCCGAATGGTACATAGTACGTGTCGCAGTAACTGCCTTGTTTTAAACGGATTCAAAAAGTAATACATTTGTCGTAAAAACCTTGCACGAAAAGGATCGCTCTTACGAAGTAACTATTATCTATTATACATTGCAATAATACTGGGTGGTTGTCACAAAATCCCAAGGCACACCTGGACTTGTCTCACGGCACACCGTTTGAGAACCACTGATCTATATAGATGTGATATTTGAATGAATTTTGTGTCTGTGTTTGTAGGTCTCCAGTATGTTCCCTGACTCCTCAGCTCTGTCAGATGAATCCCAGTCTGGACCCAGTCACATGTGGCCCACTATGATCCCACCACGCTACTCCCCTCCATACTACCCTCCAGATGAGAAGCCCCCACCATACAGCCCCTAACACAGTGGCTATCTGGAGGGGGGGGACGACGACACTCTACCTTCTTTTGACAGCTAAAATGGCAACTGGGGTGTCGATGGATGCTGTTAGAGCCTCAAACTTTTCCACAATCTTCCAAGGCATCACAGTCAGAGCTGTGACAATGTACAAAGAAACAAGAGGTGAGGCATGAGTCATGGTTGCTGTGACTATGAGTGCCATTCATTCATTGCAAAAGGCTGGAGGTAAGGCTGTGAAGACGCATTCATCCCAACACAAGTGAACCCCTGGCACAACTACACACTGCACCTTGCGTGCGCATGCAGAGCGAGACAGCCTTCTAGACTGTTCACATGTCTGCCTTATTAAGAGTTGACTTCCGGTGCAGCGCCTCTTTCTCACCTGGACATTTGTCTGTTGTTCAGTGTGAACGGACAATCTTTCTCCTCCAGCTCATGCTTAATGTTCGCCTACCCTTGACATATGAATCCTGTCGCAGGTGGTGGTGCAAATGAAGGTCCTTGTGACGCGATTAGGGTGGGGATTGATGGGTGTGATGTGTCTTGACTGGGTCTGACATTCAAACCATAGCTGGTGAATTTAGTGTATTTTCAGAGTTTGCGTATTTAGTGTCTTTCTGCATCGATTGTTGGATGAAAGAAAAAAAAAGTACTGTTATGCCCATTTTTTTTTAGAGGTTAATAACCTGTTATTCACTGTACATTATGCAGTATTTAATGTTAGATGTAATACAGGTATTACATGCTTATAACTTATACAGTACAGTACATTATACAGTTGCCCTTTTAGTACATAAAAGCATAGTATCTTAGCATCAATTAGTGAACTTGGTCTAAGTTACGATTCAAATATTTCTTGAATTAATCTGTAGACAATTTTGCAGAGCAAAGTGTTTACAAGATATCCTGTATTTAATTGTGAAGGCCAGCACCATACCATTACACTCCTAGCCCCTGTATTGTATCTTAACTACTGCAAAGGGAAGAAATATATAACACCTCTCCCTCTCTACATAATATTACGGTACACTTAAAAACAGAAATGTGTTTGGTATGATTCACAGATAAAACAGCCAATCTCATAGTAAGGAACTGTGCTGGTTTCACTGACTTTGAACTTGCCCTGGACTAAAATGTTTTCCACCAAGGTAGTGTATAAGTATAATGATGATATTAGGCACTTAGTTCATGTCAGAGAAACTTTGTCAGCTTTAATCTTTTTTTTTCTTACAGCACTTTCTCAGGGGCAGAAGAGGGCTGATTAAGAGTCTATAGTTTGTTTTTGCCATTAAATGCTGTTTTCTGTCATTAATGTGGCATCTTTTTTCAAAAAATGGAAACGGTATGCATTGATATAAAACAAAGACATTCTCAACTAGAGGTTATAACAAGGGAAATAAAAGTATTCGCACTGGAAAGTAGTAATGGTCACCTGGACTATATTTCCTGTTCCATTATATTTGTTTTGTCCTGCACCTACCCTACAATAGAATTTTGTAAGTGTTTTTGTTTCTAAAATAAACTAGAAGGTTCTCTTACCTTCTCATACCTACTGTAGCACTCTCAAATATTTTTTTTACTTTGGCACAATGATTCATTATAGTGCACAGTATATTTCTGTAACCCTGGCATCCCTATTCCATTACAGCATGTCATTATAGGTGTCAATCTTTCATAAATAGCAGATCTACAAGCTCATGTGTCACATCACAATGTTTTGTGACATGTAATTGTCTATTTTCAAACTAAAAGATTACAGGTTAAGTGACCATTGTTCTTTTCACTTGAGACTTGTCGTGGCTGTACAGCAGCTCTTAAGCCTGATTTATACTAAGTTGCATGCTGATGTCGTGCTCCGAAAATAGGTTTACAAGCACACCGTGTTGCTTCATGTGTAGATCTGCAATTGTTGGTGTGCGACATGGAGCACGACCAAGTCAGGCACTACAATTTGCTGCCTGGGACAAGGGACTTATGCTGTTAAACTGCTGTTTTCAATCCCCTCCTGATATCTATTACACTTGAAAAGAGAACAAAGCCCTAGTTTGAATAATATGCACCTCTTTGCGATAGTAATATATTAATATAACAATTAAGTTTCATATTCAGGTCAAACCTCCATACTAACTAGAAGGGAAAGTACATGAAATGTCAATGAATAACCACATTTTGAAATAAGTTTATTTAAATTTGTCCAACACTAAAGACCTAATAAATACGTGTAGAAGAAAAACGTGGAGGTACAAAAGGGCTTGAGCACAACTATATACATAATATGCCATAGTTAATTTGTTTATTCTAAAGTAAAAACTGCAGCATTTTACTGCATGACAGATGTTAACACTACACGGACAACATACTTTACACAAAACAATGAAAAAGTAAAATTGTACAAAATAGTCCTCTGCTGCTGTGCTGCATGATCCGGTGATAAGTGCTCAATCTGTACAAACCAACAGAATTGTCAAGTTACGTTACTCATCACCTTCAATCTCTAAAAACCTATATGGTGTACAAGAGGCAGCTTTTGGCATTGACAAATCGATTTGACAGAAAATATGGCCAGCATATAAAGACGAAACGGTAATGTTTGGGAAAAATCATTATTGAATGAACTTTGAAAGGAATGGAAATACATAGTAAATTTGTGCAACCATTGAACATTTTCCCTGCAACATTAGCCACTATCCCGATATAGGATATCCAACTATCATAAAGTTAAGAGGTACAGAAAGCAAAAGGCTTAATGATTTCAACTGGGAACCGGGCATGAACACAGTTCAGAACAGATACCCATCCAGCACAATGATCTTGCACCCAAACATTTGAGCTATGCTCTCAAATACATGGCATAAACCAGAACTCAACCAGTTTGAGAAAAGATTAATTGGCAAATTTCATGTTCTTAGTCCATGGTAAACTATGTTACTTCTAGACAAGATACCTCACCGGATATTGTTGACAAAAAGCAACAACCGTTGCTGGGAAGAATGCCTGAATGTTACTAAAAAAACAATAACACTTTTGCCATCAGAAATGTGAATGCAAAGCCTAATCCATACACCGTTGCAGGACAGTATTTTCAATGTTATTTTGAAACTGTCATGTATAAATTAGGCTTCAAGCGTATATGCCTGAGCACAGCCATGGTGCTGTGGTTGAGCTTGGACTTCAAAATGTAATGTTTCTTTTTTACAATGCATTTTAGGGTGTGCATTTGCATTTCTTTGTTTTACACTTGACCCTGTTTTTTTTCATTCATGTCTGGAATTCTCCAACTCTTTTTTTCCAATAATATTGAAGAGCTCTAGAGCATAAATGTAAATGTATGCATTTCTATAGACTTGCTAAAACAGAAATATTGTGAGTGAGTTAATAAAATAACTACATTAAGTAGGAAGATTTCAGGACAACATTCTTCAATAAAACTTCCTTTAAAAAGGAGACCATTACTGAAAAGGCACAGATAATGTATAAGTAAGTAAGCAAGCCATCTTGCTCAATAGGTCTCCGGTATGACAAAGTCAAATTCTGTGGAACCCTGGTTGGGTGGGGGCGGGTTAATTATAGGCCCTGACCGACTGTGCGCAACAGGCTGTGCGTGACCAGCAGGCCCAACAAACATGTCACTCCAGGTCAACGATTTGCTTTGATGGCACTCTTGCTCGGAAGGGTTTATACACTGCACGGTGCCGTCCTCACCGATGACGGGAATACCCAAATCTTCAGTGCTCCACGAGTAGGGCTTCATTTGCAGGGTTCTACAGGGTAGCAGGCGGTACAGGTTGTCACTGCCATCGTCCTTCTCTTTTCTCCCGCTGGGATCTTGGCTGTGCGCCTGTTTACAGTGGGTAGAGAGCACCTGGTAGTTCAAGAATGTTTCGTTGCACAGCAAGCATTGATATCGCTTTTCCCCGGTGTGGTGGATCTCATGCTTAGTTCTATACTCAGCCAGGGCAAAGACTTTGTCGCAGTAGTGACAGGGGTACTTCTTTTCCCACGAGTGAGTGTTGAAGTGACGCCGGAGACTTGTCAGACATACATAGGGACGCTTACAGACCATGCACACAAAGAAAGTCTTCCCATCCATAATGAGCTCATAGTGATCCTCTGGCTCTGTTTTGGCCTTTTTCTTGCCCAAGCCACTGTTTGGTGAGCCAGAATCAGTGGGGGATCCGGGCAATGAAGATCTCTTCCCTTTACCAAGTTTAGAACCTCCCTCTCCTGGGTCTTCCTTCACTGGGACGATATCGTACGTGTTTTCTCCAATGTTGGCATACACTTTACAACCTGTTGAAATAGAGTCGATTTCTGAGGCCTTATCTAGTGTAATTGTTTTTTTGGAAGCCATAACTGATTTGAGAACGTCAAGATTGCTTTCATCCATCTTCCCTCCAGAGGACACATCCGAAAGCCTCATTTTGAAATCGTTTTTCTGAGTTGCAATGGAAATCTGCTTCTTTTGGACTCCAATTGTGTCGCTGTTTTCAATACGCTGCTTTTGGATTCCAATTATGTTGCTGTTTTCATTAGGCTTATTTTGGACTCCAATTGTGTCGCTGATTTCATTAGGCTTCTTTTGGACTCCAATTGTGTCACTGTTTTCATTAGGCTTCTTTTGGACTCCAATTGTGTCGCTGTTTTCATTAGGCTTCTTTTGGACTCCAATTGTGTCGCTGTTTACATTAGGCTGCGCAGTGACTGGGGGCTCGGCAGGACGCTCAGGGGTGACCTGACTGTTTGACCTGGCTGGTGTTGTGGGTGTGGGAGCACTTTCTGAAGAGACTTGGGCAGGGGAAGATGGGACATTGGAGCTTGTGTTTGGAATGCTCAGAGCACTATTATGATCAGAAATCTTGACACTGTCAGTTTTCGTAGGGGCTGTGCTTTCTTTGTGCTCTTTCGTAACTGCATCTTTTGATTCCTGTTTTTTTGCTGATGTTGAATGATCATCGGAGTCCAAATCCAAATCGATGACCTCGGTAGGTGCCGCTTTTTTATTTGCTGCCCTGGTTTGGGCGTCTGTTTTAGAGACAAACATAACATCACCGTCTGAATCGTCATCATCAGCTTTTTTGCGAGTCTGATTGAATTCTTCCGCAGATATAGAAAAGGAATCTGTGATTAGAGGCATACTTTCTGTGGATGCATCGCTTTTGCTCCCTGTCTCTTTGGACAGACCTGGTAGACCCTTGACTTGAGATAGTGGTACCCCCAAGTTTGCAATGAACTTCACACCCAACATCTGTCCAGCACTTATGAGTTCCTCAAGCATGTCAGAACGGATGCGAACAATTTTGGAACTATAAATGTAATTGAGAATCTGCTCGAATATTTCAGCTCGGATAAAGTTCAACTCAATTACTTGTCCAGCTACAGAGAAGAGTTGGTGGAAGTAGGTGCTCGAGGCAGACAGGATAGCTTTGTGAGCTCTGAATTTCTTGTCCTGAATAATTATGGTGACATCGCAAAATAATCCAATATTTCGTTGTTCATTCATTTTCTTCAGCACAATCCCTGAATACTGGGTGTCAGTTGCAGATATCAGCTTTAGGCTCGACATGCCTGCAGATGGAAGAAAAATACAATTAGTTATTATTCTCTTGCAGACATGAAAATATGCAATTGATATGGCTATGTGTTTTGATTGATTGATTACTATATTAACAGTTTTGCCAATTGTACAGTGATACAATTTTACAATGATGCTAAAAGGATAACACAAAAAGCCCTAGGGACTTGTTTCCATTGTGGTCCTCTGTATTCAATTAATCAAGACATTTAAAGACGTACAATAATAGACAAGACATAATCAACACCACTATAAATGTATATGTTTCAGCAAACAGCGCGAATAAATAGGTAATAAATTCAGTTTCGGGGAAGTGGATTAAACGAACATGATAATTATTTTTTAAAGCAACATTTCAAAATAACATTAAAAATAAATGTTTAATCGGATTCAGATTTGAGCTTAATAATCCATGTATTTTGTTTAGCGCTATCATTCATCATACAGGGGAAACAAGGAAGGAAGGCTAACGTTAGCCGTTTGTTAATGGAAAAGAAAACCAAAACGTTGTTAAATGATGTATTGCATTCATATGGGAAGTTGTGGGAATTACTTACTAGCAGATAGTTCTTGGGAGCAAATATGAATGAACGGTTTTATCTGGTTCTCATTAATAACACACGTTTAATCAGTTAGCTGTAGCATTAAGCGGGCCTGCGGAGCGGAACAGACAAAAACATTAACTTGCTCGGCTAACGTTAGCTTAAATAGCAGTCCGGAATCCTCCGGATGGTTTGTGTATAAAGACTGTTTACCTTTAAACGCGCGGTGGACAAACGTTTTGTCCAAATAATAAGCAAATAAAATGGGTCAATATTTGCTTCTGATCAACACTGACCATCAAAAACTAAAGGAACGCTCTAATAGCGGCTACACAATGTACTAGCGAGCGGTTCCCTGCGAGCAGTGGTGGAAAGTAACTAAGTACATTTACTTAAGTACATTTTTGAGGTATTTGTACTTTACTTGAGTATTTCCAATACTTTTACTTCTACTCCACTACATCTCAGAGGCAAATATTGTACTTTTACTCCACTACATTTATTTGAAAGCTTTAGTTACTAGTTACTTTGCTGATATAAATTATTATTTCATAAAACATACATTAACCACTTTAGCCCTATTTTATACCTAGGCTATTTTCAAACATTTTAGTATTTTACTTTTGTACTTTAAGTACATTTTGATACCAATTATTTTGTACTTTTACTCGAGTACATTTTTAATTCCGGACTTTCATTTGTAACAGAGTACTTCTACATTGCAGTATTGGTACTTTTACTTAAGTAAAACATTTGAGTACTTTTTCCACCACTGCCTGCGAGTTTACACTCCGCAGTCCGACAGTGTCGCACGACGACCCCCCAGCAATGGCAGATCTACAAAGTGACAACGCGCCGCGAAGCGGGGGATGTGACGCGTTTTTAGCTTGTAGATCAGCTCTTTTTTTTGGGCACGCGCGACACCCTCGCTATGCACTCAGTGTTGCCATGTCCGCTTATTATAAACCACTTTGGGCTTCTTTTTCTGTAAAGTTTTGCTTGTAAATATTGGTAGTTGCGGGTTGCGGTTTTTGGGGGCTTGTTTCTGAAGTGTAGTCGCTTATTTGGGCTATTTGGCCTTACTAATGTTGTTTAAACCAGTGGTTCTGGTTCTCAAACATTTTCATGGCAAGGACTATGTTTAATATGTTTTTTCTGTCCACAAATCCCCCCATCTGAAAATATTACAAGATTTGTGTTGTTTAATTTTAAATAGTAGATATACAAGCTCACAACACGTCGCATCGTGACGCGTTGTGAGCTTGTAGATCGGTTATTTTCAAATAGCCGCAGCCTAGTCGCTTCTTTTTGGCTTGTTTTCATAGACCTGGTTCCTTCTTTCTCTCGCAAAACCTGGCAACATTGTATGCAGAATAGCGCGGCCCTCCTCGGCGGCATAGCGGCTTATCATGCCTGTTTCAATGGAAAGGTTCGAGACGAAGGCAGTTTTAAATAAGTAAATAACGACATGCGTTTTTAAATGCATCGTTTTACCTGCAGCTTCGGTGTTTCTGTCCAGAACAAACCGGTTATAACAGCGACGAACACACAGACGATCACGCAGACAATGCAGAGAACGACGTTGTATTATATCTGCAACTAAAGACACCAATGATTGTCACAATAAACCGCCACTGGGGGGCGCAACTCGCCTTCTCGACTGACAGAATTTTTAAAAAACATAAGAAAATGAGACAATCAATTAAAGGCATACAATAACATCCTAGACATCATCAACAACACTAGTAGCAAACAGTTGGTGGTGGGGGGGTCATTTCTGGTGTTAATTATATTATATCAAATTTTACAAAACTGATTGCCGGCGCTGTTACAGTAACTTTGTAATTAGGGAATTTAGACAGGGTCTTTGTGCCATATATATATATATATATATATATATATATATATATATATATATATATATATATATATACACACACACACACACCAGAAATGACCCCCACCACCAACTGTTTGCTACTAGTGTTGTTGATGATTGATTGATTGATTGATTGATGTACTTTTATTTAGTAAGACATGAGAATCACAGTACATGGAAGTACAAATTCACAATACAAGGTCTACTAAACTGGAAGACTCGTTAAGCACTTGGCTTGATGTCTATTGTATGTCTTTAATTGATTGATTGATTGATTGATTGATTGATTGATTGATTGATTGATTGAATACTTTATTAACAATTTGCAAAAGAAAGTACAGTTCTATACAAAAGGATGCTATTATAAGGATTAAACCCAAGAAAGCACTATATTATTATGGCTTGTTTCCATTGGGGTCCTGTGTTCAATTCATTGAAGACTGCGAGTCACTATTAATTGAATAGGCCTACATATAGGTCAGGACCGCAATGGAAAGTCCTCAGGACTAATTTGTGTTAGCCCAAATGTATGACTGTATACCCGAACTGTTTGCAATTCTGTCTAATAAAGTATTCAATCAATCAAATTGGTTGCTCCGACGGAACCTCTCCCTCCGCTGTATAGCTCCGAGATGAGGTTCCTCGTTTCCCGGTGCCGTTTGAGCAGGACATTGTCGCACATTATCCACTTTACATGTTTCTTACCCCTTTCTGCACATCGTATCCAAAAAGTAAAGGTTTTCTGAAACGCTCACAGATGTTTTAAGTTCTAGCTGGCAATAAAATCTATCCAACGAGTTGAAAAAAGTATTTAACTCGCTCCTGTACTCAGCCGGTTACATGTTTTTAAGACATTGCGCAAGAGTTGCGCCCGTAGAGATAACATTACTGATTCCCCTACTGGTCAAATGTTGAATTGCATCTTCTAATGCAAAATATTATGGAACCGGCTGAGGACAGAGGCGAATTAAATACTTTTTTCAACTCGTTGGATAGATTTTATTGCCAGCTAGAACTTAAAACATCTGTGAGCGTCTCAGAAAACCTTTACTTTTTGGATACGATGTGCAGAAAGGGGTAAGAAACATGTAAAGTGGAAAATGTGCGACAATGTCCTGCTCAAACGGCACCGGGAAATATAGGACCTCATCTCGGAGCTACATAGCGGAGGGAGAGGTTCTAAATGGGGCAATCAAATTGGTACGAGCGGAACAACATTCGGAGCCGATCCTGATGCCACACGGTTATATATCGGGAGAAGGACTCATTCGACTTCCTGTAATGGAAGATTTGTTGTGGATGGAATACGCAATGGCCATATTCAAATAACGCGAGTTTGACGCATTTGTTTGCCGTTGCGGGGGGGGGGGTTGGTTATTTATTTTATTTTATTTGCATTAATAGAAAGCACTGCAGTCGAAATGTCGAATCAATCCGGTTCTGACGGCGAGCAGCAGAGCCCCAGCAGGCCCAGGAGACGGAGTCGGAGCCGCAGTGGAAGCCACGGACGGGAGAGGTTGTTGTCTCCGGATTATTTCGGTCCAAAGCTCCCGAAGCCCCGCAACAGAGAGAGAGAAAGGGAAGAAGGACAGCATCGCCTCCGAGAGGCCAGGACCATCAAGAGGTTCCGCATAGGAAGCCCCCGTCGGAGTCGCTCACGATCCAGAGAGAGACACGGCGGTGGCAGCACCAACAACAACAACAACAACAACAACCACTGGTCCAACAATGAGCCAAGCTATGGATCCAGAAATGATTACTATGATCAGGAGAGAGACGATGCTCAACGCCAGAGACAAGAGGCCTTCATCGCCCGGTAAACGTAACTTGACTGTTTAAAATCCTTCGCTTTGGGAGAGTCGTAATGTCAAATACATCTATGATAGTCTTGATCCAAGGCTAGGAGAGTAGAAATGTAACAACATACATTGTGCTCTCTCTTAACTAAATAGTGGGCTGGGCTGTACAGTTTCCTTTGGTTGTTTTGAAAAGTTCCTAACCCACCACCCCACCTGATCCACCCCTTATTGCATCTCTGTGTTGACTTTTGCAAAATGTGTCAGCTGTCATTACCTCTCTCAGGAGGATTCTTAACATTATCAGGGTTGTCATAAGAGGTGTTTAATTTGTATCTTTTACAGGCGTCTTCAAGAGAGGGAGAGGATCGGTGAATTGGGTTGCCCTGAGGTTTGGGGATACTCGCCAAGAGTAAAGGAACCAGAGTAAGTTGAACTATTCTATACACATGTTAAAAGTATACTTGTATGGAATGAAAAACATTTACATCCATATTTTTCATGAAGTCTTGATTTTCATCTATTTATTCTGCCAATCCCCAAGCTCTGATGAATTCACGCCAGTAGAAGAGGACGCAAAAAATAGCAGCTCAGATTCAAGCTCAGAAGGTTTGTTCGATTGTATGCAAATGTACTGTATTTGTATTGTAAATGACAGTTATTGTTAGATTCTGTGTGAATTTGAAACAACTTCTCTTCACATTTGCAGAAGACAAGAAAAAGAAGAAAAAAAAGAAGAAATCAAAGAAGAAGAAACACAAGAAGCACTCAGAGGAGAGCGAGTCAGATTCAGAGGGTTAGAAAAAGTTTTCACCAGTTTCCAACTTGTGAGACTGTTGAAAAGTCCTTTTATTTGTTGTTTTTTGTTGTGATGTTGGTACAAAACAAACATACAAACAATTGTTGGTCTCTAATGCAAATTCCCATATTGCCACTTTGCAGAGGAAGAAGTCAAGAAGAAGAAAAAGAAGAAGAAGAGCAAGAAGTAAGCTTACGCACAACTAAATATGAACATCCGTCACATGGCCACCAGGAGCCAGGTGCCTAACCGAGTTTCTCCTCATCTTCACACTCACACGGTTCAGGAGCTTGACGCTTAACCTAACCAAACATCTCAATTTCACAGTAATCTCTCAAGACAGATTCTGCTAACAGCAGTGGTGCTGACAGTAGAATCTGTCAGCACCACTGCCTTAAACATGTAGTGTTGTTGTTAGTAGGAATAAACACAGAAGCACCCGGGAGGAAGTGGACTAAGAAAGGGGAGGAGCTAAACCGAGTTCCTGTCTCTACACAAAAAAGGTGGTAGTGCCCCCAGAGGCAAAAACTTTTTTTTTTACTGAATGAATGGGTTCCCAGATTGATGTCACAGTGACATGGTTCAGGAACTTGCCTAACCAAACTTCTCATCATCTTCACACTCGCATGGTTCAGTAGCATGATGAATAACCAAGCTTCTCATTATCTACACAGATCCAAGAAGTCCAAGAAAAAGAAGGCAAAAAAGAACCGTAAGGCCTCCAGTGACTCGAGCAGTGAGCATTCCGGGGAGGAGGATGAAGAGGAGGATGCTAATGGGGTGATGTGGGTGGAGAGGACCTGCATGGATGAGCACCTGGTGGGCCCAGAGGCCCCACTTACCCAAATGTCTCAAGATGACAAACCTCTGGAGTGAGTACATTTGTTAAGACATTTCTGATCAGTAATGCCGAATTAATGAACTGAACTTGTTGTTGCAACAGTTCACTATTACATATACTGTAGCTGTTCATAAACCTATTCTTTCATTAGCGGGCGGCTGTGGCTGAGGAGGTAGAGCAGGTCGTCCAATGATCCGTGGGTCGGCGGTTAGAATCCCGGCTCCTCCTTTCCACATGTCGAAGTGTCCTTGGGCAAGACACTGAACCCTACATTGCCTCCAATGATTTGGTCGGCGCTAGCTTGCCACCATTGGTGTGTGAATGTGGGAAAAGTGGGGACGCTGGCGTCGACTATTCGCCGCTCCACCTCCCAATGTCCCCCCCCCCTGTATGAATGAATGAACCATTGTAAAAGCGCTTTGAGTAAGTTTGAGTACTTAGAAAAGCGCCATAAAAATGTAATTCATTATTATTATTAGCGTGGCTTCATTTAAAACGTATGCTGCTGCTGCATCAGTACCCCCTCACATGCATACACATTGTATATTCAAAGCATTTGCTATACCAGCGTTCTTTTTTTTTTACATGCATAAGATTATCAACTAGCTGCTAGCCAATGAAACATTAGTTTCACCTTTGTGCCTCAGCCCTTGAACAACAGCAGTAGAATGCTGTGCTGAAACTTATAGGGTCAATGCTTCTCAGTACATTAACGTAACCGGGTCACTTGATTCAATATAATCAAAACATTTACTTATTTCAGTTTTAAATGAATGATGAAACCTACATATTCAACATGCACCTTTTTTTTACCCGTCTACAGCTTTGGTCACGCTCTGCTACCAGGTGAAGGTGCGGCTATGGCAGAATATGTTAAAGCAGGCAAACGTATCCCAAGAAGAGGAGAGATTGGGCTGACCAGCGATGAGATCGCAAACTTTGAGAAGTCTGGCTTCGTCATGAGTGGTAGCAGGTACATGGATGTTTTAATGGGGGAAGAATAAAATACAAATCGGCAGGGACAGGGTTAACACGAGGCTAATTAGTTATAACAAATGCAACACATATATTAATAAACATTTACCAACCTTTTATAATAGTGGTATTCTAATTGATGACACCATTAACAAAATAACATTGATTAGACAGATGAGGAACCAAAGCAGCGTGATCAAATAAACAAACTATTGAAATAACCAAACTCATGACGCAAATATATAATAAATTGTATATTGCCTCATTTGCATTAATTACAAAAATGTGACTAATTAGCTTAGTTACTTCTTATAGTAAGCTGAGTGTCTTTGTACTTAGCAACATTTTGCCCTGAACAATGGTTTTTAGATTTTCTGTTTTTGTGATTTAACCTTCATGTATAGTAACTGTGGCACTGCAGTGATTGGTAGATGTGGTACAAACCAAATCAATATAAAGCGCTAACAAATTGGTGTGATTGTGTGCAACTCCTCAGACACCGTCGTATGGAGGCTGTGCGTCTGAGAAAGGAAAACCAGATCTACAGTGCAGATGAAAAGCGAGCCCTTGCGTCCTTCAACCAGGAAGAAAGAAGGAAGAGGGAGAGCAAGATCCTTTCCAGTTTCAGAGAAATGGTGTACAGGAAAACCAAAGGCAAGGAAGAGAAATGAAGCTCCTCTCCCCTGTCACTGCGCTCATCTTATTCACTTATATTATTGCACTTATAGCACTTATATTGTTTTATTTTAGGCATTATGTTCAATGTCTAATCTGTATTTTGGAAAGTGAATGAGTTTGTGTAATGTACTTTATAGATATACATTGCAAATTCAAAGCTCATTTGTATAATTGCAAGTAGTGTACAGTATGTACTGTAGGCTCTTTTGCCTTTTGTATATTTTTCAATTTATTACATGCAATTTGGTTTGAACTCGAGTCAGCCATTCAATTGAGCAAATATTTCCTGTATGAAGTTTTCATGTGAGAAGCTGAACAGAAAGGTTAATAAATGTGTTAATCAAATGGCTTATTTACTTGAAATTGTTACCTTTTCTGCCAAGTGCATTATATTAGAAAGCCTAACTATTCTTAGTTTTAATAACTGGAATTTATATGGCGCTTTTCTAAGTACACAAAGACGCTTTACATGTGTGTGGGGGATCCAGGGCAGAGGAGAAAAAAGTCATTAGGAAAAAACACATCAAATAAGATAAGAATTTAAAAGCAATAAAACACTAAAAATAACGAGTTGAAATTCAAGTAGACTCGGAAAGGCCATTCTGAACAGGTGGGTTTTCAGGACGGTTTTGAAGGGAGGGATTGATGGAGCGTCTCTTATGTTTGGGGAGTGCATTCCAGAGGGAGGGGGGCAGCCACAGAGAAAGCCCTGTCGCCCCAGGTTTGGAGCCTGGTCTTGGGGACCTCCAGGAGGCCGGCGTCACTGGACCTGAGGGGATGGAACATGCGGCTTGAGGTAGGGGGAGCCAGGTTTTGCAGTGCCTTATAGGTGGTGGGCAGCATTTTAAAGTAGATTCTTTATTTGACGGGCAGCCAGTGGAGGACTGGCAGGATATGGTCTCTGGAGTGAGTGTGGGTGAGCAGGCAGGTAGCAGAGTTTTGAACACGGCATGTTGCATGTATTTCTTCCCAGATCCACTTGAGAATTAAGGTAGGTTACAGCATGTACATAGGTTACAGCTAAATCTAGCCAAACTCACTCAATACCTGCCTCTGTTGACCAGATGTAGAAAGGCACATTACTTTACTCAGATATATACAATGTGTAATTTTTTGTGTGTTATCAAAGGCATTTCATACCTTCTTTTGATCAATTACATACCCCCATGAAGATATTGTTTGTCACATTCCAAAGCCAATAATTGGGCTTTGAGACTCTTTGAGACTCTCTTTGAGAAATGATTGGCTTAAGGAATTAATTGGAATGCGACAAAACAAAAATCTCCATGAATTCAAGGCTTCGTGGGGTGTGTAATTGTTAGAAAATACCCAAATGTTTTGGGTGAACTGCTCCTTAAGTTCTATCACTAAAATGGTACAATAGTATACAAAGGATGGATCATGCCAACAACTTGAATCAATCATAAAACAAACATATGTAGTTAAACATAATTTATTTCTGTAATATGCAACAAAGAACTTTAATCTGAGGAGTCGTGTAATTGTGGATGTACTGTAGTCTGAAGAGTCTTGTAGATGTAGCTCTTAGTGGATATTCTCAAGTCCCTGTTGAAAGAAGAGAAAAGGTGATCACAACATGACACTTTAGCCGCTCAGAATTGTAGGTACATTTTAATGGTCGTTTACCTTAGAGCAAAGGTTCTCAAACTTTCTTACTAGTGTACCCCTGTGACAATATTTATTTATTTACTGCCTTCACCAGCACAAAACATTCTTCCTGGTTCTGAAATGTTTTTGGAGTTTCTCAGCCCGCCCTACAGCAACTACAAAATACAGGTATAACACGTAGTCGCTCCATCTTGATTAATTTCACACTTTCAACTGCAAGATTAAAATGTATTCCTATTCATAATTCACGTCTTTGTAATCGCACCACATGGCGTTGATATCCTACATGGTTTATGGCGAAAAGACAGGGCTTCCATGTTAGTAATTCAGGGTGTACAAAACGGAACCAAGTGGACCCTTGGGTAGATTTGGCTTCATTTGTACACTCCCGGACAAAACACTGGTAAATTAATCACATTTTTTATTCAGTTTGTTTGATGTGCTTGCATTCCTTGCAAACACAACAAGCCGCCTGAGATGGTATTTGAGTCAACAAGCTGCTTAGTATTTGCTCCCAACATCACATCTTTCCTTGCAGGAGCTCTATACTCCGTTTTACCGGCCAGGAGAGTTGACACCCGGGTAGGAGAAAAACACCCACTTGGATAGCTTTATTGAAACAATCTATAGATTTAAGTCAGGAGATTGAGCATTGCTCAATCTTTTACACCTACAACTGCTAGATTAAAGCTATTTTCAGAATATGTGTACGTGACTAAACAGCATGTACCAATAGGGGAACGCAAATTAACACACTGGTCCCTGGCACCAACCAAAATCACATGAAGTGATGCAAAAAATATCTTCGCCTCCTGTGTGAACACTCCTTTAGACTAGTGATGGTACACACCTTTTGATTTACCTTAGAGTGATGGTATACAGTGTATACCATCACTCTAAGGTAAATCAAAAGGTGTGTACCATAAGTTTAATGAACAGGTGTATACTATACACCTGTTCATTAAACTTATGGTATACACCTTTTCATTAAACTCGAGTCAAGAGTGATGGGTTACTGTATACCTTTTAATTTACCTTGGTGATGGTGTACTGTTTATTTACCTTAGACTGGTGGTATACACCAGTTCCTGACACCCGCTTGTCTCTCTCCATCAAGTACCACTGCCAGGGAAGTCGTGCGATCCTCTTTTCCTAAGAACAAAAAGCAGAAAATATGTAATAATGTATTATATAGTCTATGACTCCTTCGTAAACGGTGTCGCTTGCTAAAAAGAACAGAATACAAGTTAACAAGTGCATCTGTTCTTTTCGGCAAGCGACACCCATCCTTCTCACCAGTGGTGGAAAGTAACTAAGTACATTTACTCAACTGAGGCAAATATTACTCTTACTCCACTACAATTATTTGACAACCATAGTTTAGTTACTAGTCATTTCACAAGTTTTCAAATGTATAAAAATCTATTTTCAAAAGGTTTTTATACATTTGAATATTTGTGAGATGGGACATTCTGCATGATGAGTACTTTCTACTTTTGGTACTTTAAGTACATTTTGCTAGCAATACTTTTGTACGTTTTACTCAAGTCAATTTTGAATTCCAGACTATTACTTGTAACAGATTGATTGATTGAATACTTTATTAGCAGTTTGCAAAAAAACTAAAATAAAGCACAGGAAAGTACAGTTCAATACAAGGTCTGCTAAGAGGACTTTAAACCCAAGAAAGCATTATATAGCTTGTTTCCAGAGTGTTTCAACATTGCAGTATTGATACTTTTACTTAAGTAAAACACATGTGAGTACTTCTTCTTCTTCCACCCATCCTTCTCACCTTCCCTCCGTTGGTGAACTTGTGGATCTGTGCGGTGGCGACGCCAGGGATGATCAGACACACCGTCATGACGCCGAACACGGGCAATATTTCATACCACATCTTTTTATCAGCGTCTATGAAGACGACACATGCAAACGCAACGTGTTATCTGTGGACGAGCTGCCTCTTGGAGGCTTTGTTTTGATCGCCAAACAGAGCGCAAAGCTGACAGAATAAATGTCAAACGTCCAGAGTCTGAGCGGAGGTTGTTGACGGTCAAAAAGGTTCCTGTGACGACTTCCGGGTTACGCCGTCACGCTGTGCTTTGTTTTGAACACAGCGCCACCTCCCGGCGCCATCTGTATTTTATTTATTTCTATAAATTAGGTTTGAGTTCAATAGATGTTAAGTGGTGGAAAAAGTACTCTAATGTTTTACTTAAGTAAAAGTATCAATACTGCGATGTAGAAATACTCTGATACAAGCAAAAGTAAAAGTACAGAGTATTGGCATCAATTGATTAAAATGATTAAAATTGATTAAAATGTACTTAAAGGTAGGGTAAGTGATTTGCAATTATTCAAATAATTGCAAAATGGGTCTATGTTCTGATAGTGCTCGTTACTATAGAGTGTCCTGTCCATATAAGGAGTCTCCATATCTCTCCAGCTCTTTATAAAACAGAAAATGCATTTTCGTTTCAGTTTCAGTTTCATTTTCAATTTTATCCAATCAGGATAGAGAAATCAATCAGGATAGAGATTAAACAAGTGAAATTGGAAGTGATGACACTAAGAAATGAGCAGGCAAAATTGGAACTGGAACACTATAAAAATGAAGCTTAAAAATGGGTACTTTCTCCTGATTGGCTGAGATTTTGACACCTACCAGAAAATGTATTTTCTGTTTATTAAAGAGCTGGAGAGACGGGGAGACTCCTGTTACTGAACAAACACTCTATAGCAATGATTACTATCAGAATATAGTGCTTTAACCTTTTAACAAAATACTTTTTGTTTTAACCCAAAAATATCACTTACCCTACCTTTAAAGTACCAAAAGTAAAAGTACTCATTATGTAGAATGTCCCATTGATTTCACAGGTTTTCAAATGTATTCAAATGTTTTGAAAATAGCACATCTACAAGCTCACAATGCGTCGCATCGCTATTGAAAGATAGTTTAAATAAAAACGTAAGAACTAGTGCGTATGTTACTACGGAAACCGTGACACCAGACATAGGAAGTAGATTGGCAGCGTTGCCATGTCCGCTTATTATAGGCGACTTTGGACTTGTTTTTCTGTAAAGTTGCTTGTAACTATTAGTAGTTGCGGGTTGCGTTTTTTTGGGCTTGTTTCTAAAATGTAGTTGCTTATTTGGGATTGTTTAAAAAAAAACATTATTTAAACCATTGGTTTTCAAATATTTCCATGTCAAGGACCCCCAAATTAATATATAATTAAGAATGTTAATGAAAATGAAAAAAAAAAACTGAAAGGGATTCTTTTTTTTAAAACAACAGATCTACAAGCTCACAACACGTCACTTTGTGACGCGTTGTGAGCTTGTAGATTGGCTATTTTCAAATATCCAATGTAAGGTTTAAGGTGTTATAGCTCAGTCTCTACAGTCGCTTCTTTTGGGCTTATTTTCATAGACCTAGGGTTGCTTGTTTCTTTCCCAAAACCTGGCAACACTAATAGATTTGGTGTGAACGCTTCTGCTAGCTGACTTGGCTAACTTGCTAAAAAGTAAACAGAAGTCACTCTGGAAATGGAAACACATTTTTAATCGGGCAACAAAATAGCTTGGCCACAATGAAGGAAGACAAGGAAAACGCTCGCCCTAAAGAGAGAAAAATGGAAATAAAGTGTGAAGATGGAGAAAAGATGGAAAAGCCAAAGGAAAGGAAAGAGGCCATGACAAAGGTAGCATTAGTTAGAACTCGCTAGCTGGCTAACGTTAGCTAATAATTCATGTAGTTCAATGGACGTCATAGCATTACACAGGATTATAAATATGACTGTCTGCTTTCATAGCACAAGCAGGCAAGTTAGTTAGTATTTTGTCACTCCCTGTTATTGTATGATTTGGTATCTGAGCTAAAGCAGTGGTTCTCAAACTTTTTCATGTCAAGGACCCCCAAATTGACACTTATTAGCCCGCGGACCCCCATTTGAAAAGATATGACAGATATGACCCCATAAGAGAAGATTTTTTACGGCCATATAGCAGTGATTCTCAACCATTTTAATTTCAAGGACCCCCAGTTTGACATGCATTAGGGCTACGGACCCCCATTTAATGGCATTTCTATCTCTGGGACCCTAATTTATATTGTAAAATCAATGTTAATTTAACTCAGAGAGTATTTGGTTCCATTTGTACACTCTGAGTCTGAGTTACAGGCACACAAGACCCTTATGATAAGGGTCCATTTGGTTCCTAAATATCTATCATTTAGCTGGGGACCCCCTGGAACCCCCTCAAGGACCACTGGTGGTCCCCGTACCACTGGTTGAGAACCCCTGATGTAGTTCAATGGACGTCATAGCATTACACAAGATTATATAAATATGACTATGTCTGCTTTCATAGCACAAGCAGGCAAGTTAATTAGTATTTTGTCACTCACTGTTATTGCATGATTTGGTATCTGAGCTAAAGGATCATCAAATCAACATGGTTTCCCTTCTAAGTTGTCATGTTTTCCCTATTCACCTGTTTCCTAGGCCATTGGTTCTCAAAGTCCGGGGACCCCCAGGGGTACTTAAGGGGGTTCCAGGGGGTCCCCAGCTAAATGATGGATAGGAACCAAATGGAACCATATGGGTCTGTAACTCTGAGAGTGTACAAATGGAACCAAATGGACCCTAATGCTCCATTTGGTTCCATTTGTACACTCTCAGAGTTAAATTAACATTGATTTTACATAATAAATTGGGGTCCCAGAGATAGAAATGTCATTAAATGGGGGTCTGTACTAGCTCAATGCATGTCAAACTGGGGGGTCCTTGAAATTAAAATGGTCGAGAATCACTGCTAGAGCCGTAAAAATCTTCTCTTATGGGGGTCCCTGAGGCATATCTTTTCAAATGGGGGTCCATGGGCTAAAAAGTGTCAATTTGGGGGTCCTTGACATGAACAAGTTTGAGAACCACTGTCCTAGGCTGTGTGTTTTCCACTTCCTGTCGATTTGATCCAATGAAATCCAATGAAACTGATCAGATGACCAATGATAGCCAATGAAATCGACAGGAAGTGGAAAACACACAGCCTAGGAAACAGGTGAATAAGTTAATAACTTTATCCCTATCTGTTGACAGATCGTGATAAGACGTTTGCCACCCAGTCTAACCAAGGAGGAACTGGAGGAACAGCTACAGCCGCTTCCAGAAACGGACTATCTGGAATTCTTTTCTAATGACACCAGGTGAAAAATCTGAGTTCTTTATGTTACCAAATCTTTGGTGGTCTCCTGCCAAATTGTACTTATCCCAGACTTACTTTTCCATTCTTTTTCTATAGCCTTTTCCCCCACCTCTTTTCACGGGCATACATCAGTTTCAAAAATCAAGATGACATCGTCTTGTTCCGAGATCGATTTGATGGATATGTTTTCATTGATAGCAGAGGTATGTACAACATCTTTGAATCAGAATCAAAATTCATTTTTATTTCCAGGTATGTTTGCACATAGGAGGGTTTTATTTCTCAGTAAGTTAGTACATTATACTGAAGCAACAGGGTAGAAACATATTCAATTATTTGCAACTACTTAGTCAAAATTAAAGTTTCAACATATGCATAGCAATGTTTCTCAATATTGATTGATTGATTGAATACTCTATTAACAGTTTGCAAAAAGTACAGAGGGATTGTACTACTGTTATACATTAATGCTAAAAGGATAACAAAAAAAGCCCTGAGCCTGAGGGCTTATCTCCAGTGTGGTCCTATGTATTCAATTCATCAAGATATATAAAGATAATACCAAACAAGAAATCATTAATGCATCAATGCAGTCAGTCACATTATGATGTCTGCCGTGTACAGGACAGGAATATACTGCCATTGTGGAGTTTGCACCTTTTCAAAAGATTGCCAAAAAAAGAAGCAAAAAAAGGGATGCCAAATGTGGAACGATAGATGAAGGTAAGATATTATTAACATGCATATTATTCAGTAATTTAATAATGCATTAGTACTTATCACTATAGTCAGTGGCTTGTTCATCAACTCACAGGGCTGTATCAAAAACACCTATACGAATTGCTCTGTAGAAGCCTTAACATGAATAATAATCTATTTGTTATTTGTATTTGTTAAATCTTCTTTCTTTCTTTCTGCTATTAGACTCAGACTACAAGAAGTTCTTGGATTATTATAATGCAGATGATGAAAAATTTACATCTACCCCTGAGACTCTATTGGAAGAAATTGAGGCAAAGTCCAAGGAACTTGGAGGTTTGAAACCTGCATGATCTTGTATTTAGTATTGCTCAGTATGAGACAGCTCCGTTAGTAGTTCAAAGCTATTATTTGTTGCACTGTTCAAATACTAGTAAATTCCTTTCTACCCACATTTAGCTAAAAGAACGACTCCTCTCCTGGACTTCTTGAAGAACAAGCAGGTAAGTGTATGCTGTAGCAAGATAGTGTTTTGTTTATAGACATTTGTCAGAGCACAATGGTTGTTGACGTGATATGTTGACATGATCTTACTATGTTCAGAGAATGAGGGAGGAAAAGAAAGAGGAGAGAAGAAGACGAGAGCTGGAGCGCAAGCGTCAACGAGACGAAGAGCGTCGTAAGTGGAGGGAGGAAGACAGGAGGAAGCGCAAAGAGGTAGAGAAGATGAAGAAAGGCGAGAAGCCCTTGGAAAAAGAGAAGGAACAAGCAAAAGAGGAACCAAAAATCAAGGTGTGTACTGCAAAAGAGAGTCTGAGATTTGGGGCAAAACGTAATGTCTTGAGGTAATTATTATTCAAATATGTTTGTCTTTGTTTGCTGTTGACTAGCTGCTGAGAAAACCAGACAGGGTGGATGATGTTGACTCAGAGAAACCGAAAGAGAAATCCAAGAAACCAGAAAAGCCCCTTAAAGAAGCCTTGGGGAGTGCTGACCTGAAGAAGCGTCAGAATAGTGAAAACAAGGACGATCGTGTGCGAAAGTGAGTTGGCATAAGTTTGTTATTTGACTGATTCTTTTAGAAAGTGATATGAATGGAACATATTCATTTCATATCTTATTCACAGGGCAGATGATGAGGGGCGTAAGGACTTCCGCGATCGGGAAGCCGGCCATCGAGACAGGGAGCGCGAACGTGACCGGGACAGGGAGAGGCGTCAGAAGGAGAAGGAGCGCATCCGACGCCAGGACGAGGATCGCCGCCGGCGGAGAGAACGCCACGATGGAGAGAACACCTACAGGAAGCGCGAGGAGGAGGTGAAGAAGGAGCGCGTGTGGGAGAAGAGAAAGGCAGAGAACGCAGGAGACGTCACTCGTGCCGAGAGGCCAGAGAAGCCTGCCAAAGACAACCGAAAGGAAGACAGTGCTAGTGCTAAAAGAGATCGGTTAAGAAACAAGGTAATGCCTTTTCACACCTTATTATCACATGGTATTTTCTTCTAATTATTATTTTTTGAATCTAAGTTTTCGTTTTTTGTGACCAAATTTTTATTGTTAATTCTACATTTTACAAGAGCAACCCATTTTTCTCAGCAATTTGATTTACAGTGCACGGACAATAGGACATACATATTTGTTGCATGTGTGCAGAACACATGCACGTATACATCCACAATCACCCACCTACTACACGTCCTGTCACTTATTTCCATTTTTTTGTACACAGGGCTACCCTCCCTTCACTACCTCCCCCCACCCCTTCCTACAATCCCACCCTCCTATTGGTTCCATTCATGACTACAACTGAAAAGACATTCCACAAAATACAATGACTACATATATACAGGCTTGTGATGATAACATAAAAAATTTAAGCAAATTATAAGTGCGCTTTGACCTTTTCTATAGCATGGATGAGTGCATCGATAGATTGCCTTTTGGCCCCATTTGCTCTTGCAATTGACACTTCCAACCCTAAAACATTTTTTTAACAGAAAGGGAATCTAATCTAAGAATCTTGTTTTCCTTGTGCATCAGGATCGGCCTGCCATTCAGCTGTACCAGCCAGGCGCTAGAAGCCGCAATCGACCCACAGGTGGTGGTGGTGGTGGTGAGGGAGTGGGAGGTGACTCCCCTGGCGCAGATAGGAAGCCTGATATTGAGCCTAAGAAAGCACATGACAAGGGAGATGATTGATACGATTTCAGCAAAATGGCATGCTGATTCAGGTGAGGGGAGCTTGCAAGCCCCTCAGCAGTATCTGGGCACCACAGAGCCATGTGATGTGGAACTCAAGTGGGGCTGCATTTTAGAGCTCCCAGTCTCAGTCAGAGGCAGTGATACGATGGTGGTACCTCTTAGTGCCTCAATGTGACCCTCTTTAGTTTCATTTGAAGATTAAGGGTATCCTTGTACATGTTTTAAGAGTTTGGCTTTAGGGCACACTATTAGTTCAAGCCAAAACTTTCTTGGACCACATAAACTCAAAGTGACCTTACTACAGTAAAGTTTCTGCTGGAAAGTGTTGCAAATATTTAATTGGGCATTTGGCTTATTAGGTTCAGGTACAACACTCTTTAGAATTAAAAAGGTAACTTTCCAGGAGACTTCTACACTTAGCTGTCCTGTGAATCTAAATAGGCATTGTAAAGCAAATCACCTTAGTTTCTCGCTGTATGCATTTACATGTGATGTAGAGATTTTCATTGTTGTTTACCCATCCCCCCCCCCCTTTTCTGTTTTTCTTTGGTTTACAATTGGAAATTTGATTGGTTCCTAATTAGCTTTGTTTGCTACACAAATATATCTACACATTTACAGTTAAATTGTAATTTTACAAGCACTGCAGATGGTATTTGTTTTATTTAGTTTATTTACTTGGTTTCCAAGATTCATAAGCAAGGGAGTCGGTTACATCCATACAGTCATTGAGGAGAAATAGCCATTTTTGACTACATTGAAATGTAAGCCATGCTCTGATTCCAGCCTGCATGCAACCTTTAACTGACGTTATCAACCTGTGGCCTTCCCCTTTCTAATTTAAGATGCCTCCTCTTAAGACATGAATCTATGATGCACTGAACTGAATAAAGCATGAAAACATATCGCTACCAATGATTCTAACATAGTGAGAAATAAAGTCTTTATTAAGGTGTTCATGTTTTTGTTTTCTTTTTATCTTGTATCTCGGTATAGATAATCTGTCCGTAAAGTGATTTGGTACTGAACATTTAAAAATATTTTTTTAAATCAGTTTTTTTGACAAAGCTGTATTTATATTGTTTACCATGTTCTAATCTCGCAAGACAGATGTTCTCAGATTGACTGTTATAATTCTTAGCTTAACAGTATAAATTAAAACAAATGTATTAATTTAAATACATTTTAAAGTGGCAAAAGACAAGCACGTCCTGTCCTGCTGGGCTGGGTGCAGGATAAAAAATTCAACATGAAAAAACAAGAACAAGTAAGGTCTGAGGAAGAGCCTCCTGGCTTGAAATGTTACCAATACAAAATAACCCACTATGGGAGCAGCATTCTGATGTGCAGATTTTATTGTTTTTTTCACCCCAATTCTACCTCGACGAAGCCTGGTGATGTGAGGTGACCTTGACCCCAGCATGTTTTGTGTTTTCTTGCACCAAAAGACAAGCCCCAGATATACATGTTAAGCGTTTATGTTCTCAGAGTCAGCTGTGCTATAATGGTATACATACACCATTGTGTGATGACCACACAATATTTCAGTCATGGAGAAAGATCTGTGCCAAAATATCAGTGGAGTATTGCTGATTCCACATTTCAAATAGACAGCTGTAATAAAGTAGAAAAGTTTGCGCTCTGAAATCAATGCTTACCAGAGCCAGGTGTGAGAGGCCAGCATTGAAAGAAAAAAAAAAGGCTTGTACACTGACATAAAGGATGAGGCTCTTGGGATTCTAAAATATAAATGTATTCACATTTATATTTGCAAAAAGGTGCAGAACTGAAAAAAGAGTGGACGTTTCTGTCCTAACCAATTTTTTACAGTCTATGGTCCTAAAGACCATCATCAGTACTCATCCTTCATCTGCCAGTGTGTGAGTCTTCTGTTTTTGTGTACTTTAATACACAGCTGTAAGAATACACAACTTCTGTCAGTGAGGCTGAGTCTAGAAGTCAATTAAAAACATTTGTATATGTTTTAATATGACATAATATTTAATATTATTATTATTTTATTAAAGCACATTTTCCACACCAATTGCCCTGTACAGTATGGTGTGTCAGAGTCAATCATTTAGAAAAGTAAACAAAACATTAGCCAGTTCCCACCATTTATTCTGTTCTTCGCAAACTGAACCACGTGGTGTCGCTGTTTGCAGACTACCGAGTTATTTGGGTCACGCTGATTGGACAAGAAGACATACATCACTACCGCTTCCCTTCCTTCTCTCTCTTCGATCACCGCCATAGTGGTGAAAGCACTGTGGACAAAATGGTAAATAGAAATCTTCAAACATCCGTGTCGGTAGTGCTTTTAAAAATGCACCGACACTTTAGTTGCATATCAATATGTCCTCCATTGGCTTGAAAACGTATATTGTTGGAAAAATATACGATATCGATAGGATAACTTAGCAGTAGTAGTAGCCGGTACCCACTCTAGCGTTGTGCATGTCAACCTTCGTCTTAGATACCTGGTCAACCTCATTTACAAATAACCTATTTGCCCAATTGACTTGGAGAAACGACTATCAAACCATGTTACTTGTATACACCAGAGTGCAGAAATGTGATGCTTAATAACCATCTCTTGTTTACAGTCGTCCCACAAGACTTTCCGGATCAAGCGCTTCCTCGCCAAGAAGCAGAAGCAAAACAGGCCCATTCCGCAGTGGATCAGAATGAAAACTGGCAATAAGATCAGGTTGGTCTATTCAGAGATTTTGGTTGGTTCTGCACATTTAGTGGCACTGTTAAGGAAGCCCTTCAAACAGTTTTCTTCACATTGTAGGCCACGGCTATGCAGCTATGCCTTTACTTAAGAAAACAACCTAGCCTCAAAACATAGCATCAACTGATCTCTAAAATCCTTCGGACATGTTATTTGGGACTTTAGGCACTGATAATCTTCATAATTGCACTCACCTGATGCATCAAGGGGGGTACTTTTGTTAAGCCTGGGATGGGAGGTGAACACAATTAACTTTAATGGTAGGATCGAGAAATACTAGGGGTGAGGACTGTAGTTTGTACCTTAACCCACATGTGGCAATTCACCTGGAAGTGCTTGCCTACTTCCCATGACTGTTATAATGATTTTGTAAAGCAGGTCTGCAATTGCAGTACTTCAGTTCCGTGGAGTATTGTCATTAATCCTGCTGAGAGCGTCATTCAGCAACAGAATACCTGACTCCTGATCACACCAGTGATGAGGATGCTCTGTTGCTGTGACATCCTAGCTAGATCTAGCTCATTTAGCACACTGCAATCCATCTGATCAGTTAATGGTGTCATGTTTCAGTGCTTAGTTAAAATGTTGAAGAAATCTTAATATCTTGTCTTCTACCCCCCCCCTCCCATCAAGTGCATTGTACATTGACAGTTATAGTTTAAAAAAATAACGTATTTGTCAGTGGTTTTGGTATGGTCCGGGTTAAAGATGTATTAGTAAATGCCTTGGCCTGCATTGTTTAATCTGTGGGTTTTGCTTCCTGATGAACAGTTTCATTTGTATCAGTGCTGGTATTATTGGTGACCAACACTGGTCACAAAGTTGTTCCAATTGACTACATTTTAAAATAATATATACACGTGGCAATAAAAAGTATTTTGCACACCTACAAAGGCCATTATGACTTTAATTACATTTGAAGACGGTGTGTTTTTTTTTTGCAGGTGTATTTCTTTAAAATGCTGAATTATTTTAACTTATGAAATTATGTAAAGCAAGGCTCCCAATCTTTTTTAGACTATTCCACCCCCCCCACCCCCACCATATTGCAGGCCCTGTAATTCAAGTTTGGTGTCAGTCACAGTACTGAGACTGAGTTTTAAATGTGTGCTCTCTTTGGTATTTATTAATGGATTACAGTAAGCATTAATGTTCCCAACTTCCCATGTATCTGCAATTTCCTGTGACAATATGTAATTAAACGTAGATTAAAGGTAGGGTAAGTGATTTGAAATTCAAATAATTGCAAAATGGATGTATGTTGTGATAGTCCTCGTTACTATAGAGTGTCCTGTCCATATAAGGAGTCTCCCATGTCTCCAGCTCTTCATTAAATAGAAAATGCATTTTCAGTGCTCTCTCCTGATGGGCTGAAAATGTACTATATTCTGTTTACTAAAGAGCTGGAGAGACCCCTGTGACCGAACAAACACTCTGTAGCAATGATTACTATCAAAATATAGTACTTTTAAATCATCATAAGCATATTGGCATTCACTTGAACAAAAGATTGAGTGATATTTGTATGTATATTTTTGTATGTACATGAAGTGGTTCACAAAGTCTACTCCTCTCTAGATTTCACTGACACAATTTTCCACATTGCTTTTAAGGTACAACTCAAAGAGGAGACACTGGAGGAGGACAAAGCTTGGTCTGTAAGCACGTGGCTCTTCGGAACTCCAGCATCCCCTTCATGGAACATCTGCCAGTACCACCACCTGCCTGGTCCGGATCTGGAGAAGAAGCCTGTCTTTTTTTGTACAGATACTCTGGTTATATTTGTTTGACAATTTATTGACAATAAATCCTTTGTGATGAAACCAGAAATTTGACTGAGTTTGAGTGTAATGACTGTTGCTGTGGCACAAGGGTGGGTGGGCAGCAAATGTGTAAGTAAACAAGGGGTTGTACTAATGCTGACAAGCACTGCAGAAAGGGGGTTCAAGGTGGTCTTTATTGTTGCATCTTGATTCTTCTGTACAGGTACATGAGAGTAAAACTTATTTTGGCAGTGTTCTGTATGGGATTTTCCCTTGGTTCATAAGATATGGTTACATATTGTACTTAAATATCTGATATGCATCATATGGTTCAGGTTGTTTATATATTAAGCGGGGAGATAAAGCTGAACTCTGGCCCATGCGTTTTCCATGAAAGTCTGAGACATTTGCATGAGATATTGGGTTGTATGTTAAACTGGAAACTACTGCTGCCACGTCAGCTTTACTGGGGTATGCAAATAGGGCTGTGTACATTCTGGTAGCAAATATTTATTCGACTATGCACACATAAGCATCTCTAACAATCTCAACTTCTGTTACCAAAAAAAGAGAACTGGGAAAACATTTTTTTGAACGACCCAAATCGCCAGCTACCATTTCTTGTCAGGTCAAAATGGTTTTCTTCCTCTCTCCCATCATCCTCCTCCTCACATGCCAGCTGAACACCCCCCGCACTGTTGTTGACATTCTGTGCTCCAACACTACTGTGCTCGTCATCAGTGCCAAGAAGTTCCTTCATTTCCAGCGGGGCGTTTCCCTTCAGATATTGACAGGCTCTTCTCCCATTATAGTCCATGGCATCGACATCAGCGCCGAAAGCACCGACCAGATGCTTTATGACCATATACTGACAGTGCATGGTTGCGACGTGAAGTGGGGTCAGCCCCCCGCTGCCTTTCAGATTCACGTTCACAGGAATGCCCACACCCTCGGCGTACCTTAAAAGTTTGAGAAGAACCTCGTCTTGTCCCTTTTTGGCCAGCCAGTGCAGAACAGTGTACCCGCTAACAAAATCCTTCCTGGTCAATAGATTTGGATCCTCGGTGATAAACTCCATTATGGTGTCATAGTTTCCATCTACAGCAGACAACATCCATGCGTGCTCCATCGGATATAGAGCCCAGTCTGTCCCTGGGGCGTCTGGCTCATCCCTTAAAGACGCATGGTAAGTTTCTGTAGAGAGCACGCTATTCAAGCCAGTGTGCGATGAATTGTTCAAAAGTAATTCTTTCAAGTACTTTTTGCGCATAGCCGGGGTGATCGATGCCCTTTCTGGCGTTCCTGTGGACAGTCCATGAAGTCCGCTGCCAACGTCGTCAGACGTTTCTTGCCTCTGCAGCATCGACCTACGTGCCCAGGCACCGGACACGGGCAGCACTTGCATTCCATATCTGGACAATCGCTCCACCAGAGCTCGTCCAGATCTAATTCCGTGGGTGTCATTTTCATGAGTCCTTGCAGAGCCAGTTCGACTTTTGGACACCGTTCCTCCGCAGAGCTCGGGCGCATCATCTAGCGTCTGCTCGTTGCTCTCATACATGTTGCTTCAGGTTTCAGGGATTTGTTGCACAACTTGCACCCTTCCCGTGTTTAAACTGTAACTACTTAAGACGCTTATCAGTGGAATAAATTACAAACACGGAAATACTTCCCTCCACTCGATTGGACCCATTCCCTGCGTTATCCTGTAAGTAGTTCGTAGCATGTGTACATTTGTCAGAAGAAAAAAAGCGATCACAATGCCGTTGTCCAGAGATCTGCTTCCTCTTTTTCATTAAATATATTCGTGGTTAAGATACAACCAATTTAAAACCTCTGTACCGACTATAGCCATTTGGAAAAATACACCTTGCGGTAAAAATTACACCAGTTAGCGCTCACCTGCGAGATATCAAGACAAGACCGCATACCGACGCTCCATCAAAGCAAACGTTTGATGCTGTCATCATTCAACTAGTTCCTAATTTTAGAAAGCAGTGTCGAGTATGAGAGCAGCAGTGTATAGACATTATCCAAGAAACGCAGTTTAAAAGCACAGCCTTGTTATCTCTCTCTCCTGTATATTCCCGACTAGCTGCTGTTTGAGGAACCGATACAAAGTTCATTCTACTCTGGCAAAGCCAATGGCAAGAAACCTTAACATGTGACAACCCACTGCCGGACCTCATAGGAGGAAGCAGTCACAAAATACCTTCACAGCCACATTGTGCAAAACATACAGTAGACAATTAGACATGAAGAAAAACTTTTATTTATACAACTCAAAATGTAGAGTCAGTAAAACATTGTCACACAATGACAGTCAATTGTCAACATGGATTGTCTGGAAAAAACAAACAACTCTTACTCAATACAACAGCTCAAAATATATTAAAAGGGAGTCACTGAGTCAGTAAAATATTTAATCGCTTTCTGGAGGAAAGTCAATGGTCAACTCATTGATCGTCTGAAGGAAGGCATCCAGTTCTGCATCCAGATCTGTGGAGAGAGGGTGAACATGTAAATAACAAGAGTTAAGTCAAATGCTTGTTTAATCAAACCTGAAAGATGGACCGTTTAATTATAAATTAATACCTGGATTCTCTGGCATCTTTAATGGCGACATCGGTCCCTCAAACGACAGTTCAAAGTCGTCCTCAGGGACACCTGGAATGTTTGGGTAACAGGCCAGTCCAGACAGAGAAAGGCAACCAAGAGGAACCACATCCTCAGGTATGTAATACTTCTCAAACTCTGTAAACAAGAAAAACACCAAAATCTTGTTTAGGCCTTTAAAACTAAAGTGTATTTATAACTTATAGAACCTGCAGTGCACACAAGCACATTCAAGCACCTTCAAAGGGCTAGTACCACCTACTGCTGCCATTCTTGGATTATTCCTTTTTTATTTTGTTGTTGTATAAATGACATATTTTTTTGTTATTGCTGCTACAATGTCTGAGGAACCAGAACAAAAATAAATGTACTCATGTCCCTGTACACAAAAATCTTCAATTGTTCTCAGGTAGTGGTTGACCATTATTTAGTTTGTGAAGTGATAAATGTTCTTAAGTTAAAGGGATACTTCACTCTCCCGACGGGGACACATTTAAAAAAAATATTAAAAATAAATGAAAAAAGTTATGGAAAATTCATGGCCCCCTCACGCATTAGTAGGACACTCTAATGCGTGAGGGGGCCATGAATTTTCCATAACTTTTTTCATTTATTTTTAATATTTTTTTTAAATGTGTCCCCGGCCCGAGAGTGAAGTATCCCTTTAAGTACCATTTTCAGTATTTCCCTACCCTATTTAAAAAGGAAGAGAAACTGAAAGTGCAGCAATTACCTAGTGGGTCATAAGGAAAGCACTTCTCGATATCCGGGTATTCTTCCACTTTGGTCTGAGGAACACATTTGACCTCAGTTTCCTATGGAGAAGAGACAGTCATTATGTGATCAGTCCATCTTAGCACTTAACCCATTAAGACCTGAAGCCGATAGCACAAATGCCTTCCAAAATCAGTAGTTCTTCTTACACGTTCTAGATTTTTCTAAAATGTTAAAGAATAGCAGCTGTACAAGCTCGCAGAGCGGCACGAAGTGACGCACTGTGAGCTTGTATATCTGTACAAGCCAACGCTTCTGTACAAGCGTTGGCTATTCAAAAAATATTTTGGAATAGCCAACGGTATAATCTAAAATGACAGATGCTTTCCTAGTTTAAATGGGTTAATAGAGTTAACAGGGTTAACAGAATAAAATAAAACAACATTCACCCATTTTTCTGGAACCATTCATGCTTACCTGTGTCTTTTGAGATTTCTCCTTTCTGTTTATAGCAGGAGTTGCATTGATCTTGTTGAAGGCACCCAAAGCCTTGCGATTAGACTGCAGAGGCGTGTGGAACTTTTTGGCATTTAAAGGAGTCTTCAACATGAGATCTAAAAAAATAAAATAGTATTACATCATCCGTTTTTCATTGATTGAATACTTTATTCATCAGAAATGTAAAGAATACGTGGTACAGTAAGACATTAAGGCTAAAAGGAACACAACACAAAAAAGTCCTGGGGACTCATTTCCATTGCAGTCCTATGTGCAATTCCATGCACCAGGTGTGGGCAACCTTTTTGACATTGAGTGCCATGTTTTTATTTTCTTGATAGTCAGTGTGCCATATTAACATGAAATATAGCCAACAGATTTACATTTTCCATATACATAATTATTTCTGGAAATTATATCAGGACATTGTAATGATCATTAGACTCAGTGCAATAACCTCACCTATCTCCCAGACTCCCTCCCCAGTCAGAGTTTGAATGAATGTAGAATTATGTGCAGGATGTAATTTGCGTATAGATGTGAGGGAACTTAATTTAATTGACTACATGTTAAACATATTATATTTTAAAAGAACAATCCACACACACACACACACACGTGCCAGTGACCCCCTCCTCTGTGCCAATGTTGGCACCCTTGCCTAATAGGTTGCCTACCCCTGGCATACACTATGGTAATAGGATACTGTTGAATTGAACAGTGCTCACGGATAGTATAAGAATACCTAAACAGTACATGGATACCCAAATATTCCATGCATGCAACGCAAATATCCACTGTTATTCATACCTGGAGCAGACTGTAGCCGCTGTCGTGCCTTCAATGCAGGTACAAGACCTGCATTTTCTCTATCCACAAAAGAAATGGTTGCCATATTTCCTGTATGGAGACAGAAAGTTAAGTTGTAAATATGTCTGCACTCTGCAAAGCAGTATAGACTGCGGTGGAAAAAGTACTTAATGTTTTACTTGCATCAATACTGCAATATATAGAAATACTATTACAAGTAAAAGTCTGGAATTCAAAATGCATTTGAGTAAAAGGTACAAAAGTATTGGCATCAATATGTACTTAAAGTACCAAAAGTAAAAGTACTCATTATGCAGAATGTCCCCTTTCACAAGTTTTCAAATAATAAAAATCGACAAACTAGTAACTCAAGTTTTCTAATAATTGTAGTAGAGTATAAGTATAATATTTTCCTCTGAGATGTAGTGGAGTAGAAGTGAAAGTATTGGAAATATTCAAGTAAAGTACAAATGCCTGTTTATAACATTATCGTACTGACTAGTAGGCCTATCAACAGAGTTAACCGACGAAATCAGCAGAAGACGTTAATGTTTAGCCAAGGCTAACGTTAATGCTAGCTGCTGCTACTTAACGTTAACTTCTTAAACTGTGACTATTGTTCCTTTTCACCAGTTGCGCCTCAGGTTAAATTAAAGTTGTTGGCCTCAAGAGACTTGCATTGAGTAGATATAGCCTAACATAGCATTACATACATACCTTGACTGTTATTAAAGTTAACAACAGAGCAGAGTCACAGTATCGTTGTGGTTCGGTTCAGTGGTTTGTTTTGGTATGAAACGCTGTCTGTGTGCGTCGCCCTTTTGAATCCGTGTCCCATCATCCCATTGGTCGAGCGGTCGCGCCACGGTCTCTTTTTTTTTTCTCCCTATCTTTATTGAACGATAGATATAAACAATATCAGCTGCGAGAGTTAATTTACAACCAATCCGATTATGATAAAACACCGTTGCTTTATAGAAGTTGTTAATGCATAATAATAATAATATTAACCACACAAGTGCTTTCCCCCCACATAAATAGTTATTCCAAAAACATCTGTGAAGTTTTAAGAATCTTAGGTTAACCTTTATTTATTATTAAATAATTAGATAATTAGATAATTAGATAATTAAACAATTAAACAATTAAACAATTAAACAATTAAACAATTAAACAATTAAACAATTAAACAAATAAAATAAATACATAAACAAATGAATGAATAAATACATACATACATACATACATACATACATACATACATACATACATACATACATACATACATACATACATACATACATACATACATACATACATACATACATACATACATACATACATACATACATACATACATACATACATACATTTAGCAAGGGTTATCATGATAACTCTTGAGATAATGGAGCACACTTCACAGGGTATATTTTGTGTGAGAAAGAAGCCATGGCATTTCTAGTCCTCCACACAAGACCTCCAGCTATGGTTGTGCACTGGGTGATGAGCAGTGCACTACCCAGAATGCTGGCATTATTATGGTATAAAATACAAATAGAAAATCAATCATGTAATTCCAGTTTCATGTAACCGACTAATATCAAAATCTGATCTGATGCAATTCATAATTCCCAAATGCCTGGTGTTTAAACGTCTGAACTGCCATCAGTGGTAGAAAGTAACTAAGTACATTTACTCAAGTACTGTACTTATAGGGATAGTTCACCCAAAAAATAACTTTTTTTCTATCGATTAGTCCCATAGAGACTTGAATTCATGGATATTTTTTAGTTCTTGTCACATTCCTAAGCCAATAATGTGATGACCAGTAGGCAGTGGTTCTGGTAGGAGACACAAAGGAGACTCTTTGTGTCTCCTATACCGGAACCGCTGCTGGTCATCAAATTATTGGCTTAGGAATGCGACAAAAACAAAACAATATCCATGAATTCAAGTCTCCATGGGGTGACTAATTAATAGAAAAAAAGTACAATTCTGAGGTACTCTTACTTTACTGGAGTATTTCCAATTTTCAAAACTTTCATTTCTACTCCACTACATCTCAGAGACAGATATACTTTTACTCCACTACAATTATTTGAAAATTTAGTTAGGCCTACTTTGTAGATTTTGATTATTATTACAAAACACACATTAACCATTTCAGCCCTATACATTTTGGCCATTTGAAAATAGCAGATCTACAAGCTCTGAAGCTCAAGCTTGTAGATCGGATATTTTCTAAATATTTGTTCATACATTTTGAACTTGTTAAATGGGACATTCTGCACAATGAGTACGTTAAGTGTATTTTGAATACAGGACTTCTACTTCAGAGTTTAAAATTGCAGTATTGATACTTTTACTTAAGTAAAGAAATGTCGTACTTTTCCCACCATGCATAATCCCCAAATGGTGTTTAAACGTCTGAACTGCTATCACTATTGGGGGTCATCATCATGAGTCAGTCATGACATGTAGCCTAGTTTAGTTGATTTGGGTGTAATTTATCCAACTGTGAATACTGTAGTCGTGTGTAGTCGACCGGTCAGGGGGGTTGACCCAAATGGTCCAGAAACGTGTAATCTTTGATTGATTGATTGAATACTTTATTTAGAAAGACATGGTAACAGTACATGGAAGTACAAATCACAATACAAGGTCCTCTAAACTGGATCGCTCATAAAAGCACTTGGCTTATTTAAAATGAGATCCCTGTGCGCTCAAATCATAATGACATTTAAGACATACAAATATACACTAGTACTACTATGCAGAACGTCATACAATCAGCTTACAGGTTACTGGTATGAAAAACAAGAAATATGTACAATAGACAGTTTTAGGAGGAGGGGAGGGGGGGGGGGGGGGTAGGTTAGGACTTTGACAGGGGCCAGTTTGGAATTGCAGCCTCCTGGAGGTGATTCTTTAGGGCAGTTTTGAAAGTGAGTATAGGGTTTTACACTCCTTTACTCCTTTGGGTAGGGCATTCCACATTTTTGTTGTATAGCATGAGAAAGAGTTCATTCCCTTGTTTGTGCCAAATCTGGGTTGAACATGATCAGTGGAGTTGTATGATTGAGGCCAAGAAGTAACCCGTTTGTTTTGGGATGTCTTAAGGCCTTAGTGGTGTTGTGATACCATGAGAAGCATGCATAAGCTTTAACTGCTGCTGATATTGGAAATGCATAACCATATATCCACAATATAATGCTCCCTCCTTAAAAATAAGTAAATAAATAAATGCTTTAGTTTTTTGGCCGTTCTACCTAAAGAGGACCCATCGAGACCTTTGAAATTAGGGGTTTAAATGTTTTTTCCCATTAGCTTTTATCAATGCTCACATTAAATTAACTTCTCAATACAATACAAACATATTATTTAACGTATTATGTATTGTATTCTGTAAAAATGATTAGAGTAGTAGAGGTTGTGACAACATGCTACATTCCCCTCCACAAGCCATTCTGTAAACCTAATTCGTCGTACAACAGTGTGGCGCGCCGAAACTAGCCGACCTACAAGCTCACAACGCGTCGCGATGCGACCCGTTGTGAGTTTGTAGATCGGTTACTTTTGGCGCGCCACACCGTCGTACGACCGAGTCTAACAAACGTAGTATCAATGTTGCCATGTCCGCTTATTATAAGCGACTTTGGGCTTCTTGTTCTGTAAAGTTGCTTGTAATATTTGGTAGTTGCGTTTTTTGGGGCTGGTTTCTAAGTTGCTTATTTGGGCTTTTTTTCTAAAGTGTAGTTGCTTATTTGGGCTTGTTTCCTGATGTTGTTTAAACCGGTGGTTCTCAAACATTTTCATGTCGAGGACCCCCAAATTAATATGTATTTGTCTGCGGACCCCCATCTGAAAACATGTTATGCCAGCCAGGGACCCCCATACAAGATTTGTGTTGAAATATTACACATTTTTCAAATTTTCCTCAAGATTTTTCTTTTGAAAATAGCATTTCTACAAGCTCACGACCCGTCTTGTAGATCGGCTATTTTCAAATAGCCGTAGCCGCTTCTTTTAGGCTTGTTTTCATAGACCTGGCCGCTTATTTCTGTCGCAAAAGATGGCAACACTGCATAGTATCCTGTGCAGCTTCCTGGGGCTGCCTGCCTGCCTGCCTAGTGAAAGCTTTTAGGAACCATGGCGTCCACAGAGATAGCCAGGACAGCGGTGAGTAACCTGGATTTATATTGAATAAAAGGACGCTTTTTAATCGCAACAAACGCACGGAGCCGTGCGTGAGCTGTGTCCGTCTAAATATGTTTTAAAGGATTATTATTGTTTACAATCGCGTTGCTTTTGAATCCACTCCACGGCAATTCTGATCATCGCTCCATTGAGTCAAACGTAAAATGGTTGAAGAAGCTGTGCAGAGAATGAGGCGACCGTTATTATACCGCTATATATGAGCCATTCACTTAATTTGTAAAGTGTCTGTTTCTTACTTAAATATGTGTAATGTTTTATTTTTTAGGCCACAAACTGAAACGGTATCACGTATCCTATGTATGGACCTGAATGATGGTCTAACGTTGCCGTGTGTCTCGACAAAATAATGCAATGTGTTAATACCATGATGCATTGAGCGTTTCAATGTCCCAACAGTTGAGTTCACTGTCGTGATCAATATATTGTTTCATGTCGGGCGTTGTCTGATGATGATGTGCATTAAACATCAGAGCTTTAATGCTTCTTCTGGGCTGGTTAACGGTATTATGTTGGCACTGGCACGTTATTAGGGATGGGCCTGCAATTTGCAATGCACGATTTGCCTCAATCTAACGTTAACTCTGGGAAAGACTAAAGACATGTACAATAGGAGAGGAGAGGAGTCCTCAGGATAGTGTGAGAGGCCATGTAGTTGCTGCCAGTTGATATAGTTCAGTGGTTCTCAACCTGTGGGTGGGGACCCACATGATTTTTGGCAGTGAAGTGACAATTTTTAAGACCTTCTACCTAAAAAGAAAGAATAAAGATAATTACTGCATCAAACGTAATCAACCATCTATACTGTACTTCTGTAACTATGTACTTATTTCCCCCCAAAAAAAAACATATTATAAAAACTGGTCACTCAATCGTCAAATAATAAAAGAAAGAGGCAATAATTGTAAAAATAGCCGATCGAGGCGTTGTGTAGATCGTCTATTTTTCACAACATTTATCTGTGGGACCAAGTCAAACTAAATGTAATGCCTAAACTCCTACAATTCCAAGTGCTTGTCAGGGTGGGGTGTTCCCAGTTCACTTCAAATATGATTATTTTTGGGGGTCGCGGCCTGAAAAGGTTGAGAACCACTGATATAGTTTGTGGCTCAGCTGAGTGAATGAAAGTCACTTGCCACTTGTCTGTATGTCTTTTTGGAATGCTCCATGCAGATATTTGTTAAGTCAAATTACCCTCTGTATTTGAAGGACTCCTTCAGCTGTTTTAAACCCAGGTTTAACCATCCAAATAATTCACAAGTGTTTACCACTATCAGCTATCTAAGTTATTTAATCTGTAAACTCAAAATCTTTCTCATGCTGCCTCGAAATCATGCCTGGAAAAAGCTGTGAGTTGTGTTATATTAAGCCACATAATGGTTGGGTTGGAGAGGTCCAGTCGGTTTGAGAACTATGGCTATGCTATGTAATCTAAATTCCATGCTTTCTTCACTGTGTGTATGTAGGAAGCAAGAGAATGGATATGGTCACCACACACACACACACACACACACACACACACACACACACACACACACACACACACACACACACACTTACTTTTTGGGGACATGATTTTCAATCTGCAATCTCAAACCTTATGAGATTGCAGTAAAATCTAATTGGGGACACCAGCTTTGTCCCCAATCAACTGATATACTGTTATGTCCAATTTCCCTAAATATATGGCCTATGCCAGGAACAGACACACACATACACTTACGTAGGGCTATATTAGACATTTAGCTAACAGTCTTATTCAGAGCTGCAAGCAAGCAACCAAAAGTAAGAGTCCAAGGGTAAAAAAAGCAGCACACACACACACACACACACACACACACACACACACACACACACACACACACACACACACACACACACACCTCTTGACAATCTGGGACAATCAAAATACTCTCACTCTTGCAGTTTTTTTTTTTAACGTCACTCCTTCAAGTGAGCAATGTTACCTTCCTGTACATTGTGGTTTCCAACTGTCTCGACTTTGAAAATAGTCAGCACAGGAAACAGGAAGTGAATCAACGAGCACCTGAGAATCTTTGAGAATCTTTGAGAATAATACAATCAAAATGCTTTTAACACTGTAATATGAAATTACTCCTTAGGTTCAATATTCACTAAGCCAAACATTTGCCATGTTCATGTATGTTGGACACAGGCCTTTACATGTTATCAGGTATGAAAGGCAGTACATAACATAACAAATTACAAGCCATTTACCAGACTTATTCAGAGATAGGAGTAAATGGCATCAACAAATTACATCACAGGGTAAATGGTCAGTCACTCTTTTTCGATAGTTGGTAGTTTACTATGTATGCAGGTATGTTGTTTTGTTGTTTAGATTTTATTTTCTCGACCACAAATGTTAAATAATGTTATTTAGAAGGCATGTTGTTTAGACAGATGCTAGTTTTGAATGATGTTTACCTGGTGTCCTAGTTTATTTGAGGCACTACAGTACATTGTTCTCTTTGCGCTCTACTTAATATGTGACTATTTACCCTGTCATTTGTTGACTAGGGTTAATGCTCTACTCTACTTAGTCTGATCTTGCGATTGTAAGTCGCACTGGATAAGAGCATCTGCTAAATGCCTAAATTCTAATTATACGTATTAAAGTAGAGTGCAAAGAAAACAATTTAGTGCTTCAAAGTAACTAGGATACCAGGTAATTATCTATTATCTGTCGAAACAACATACGATCAAACATGCTTAGAAAGAAACCCAAACTCTGAATAGCATAAATAATCGTTGATCACATTGCAATGTTTTGCTGATTATTTCATATTTGTCTGCAGGGAGAAGGGGCTCGCGCCGTCCCATTAGCCGGTCATGTTGGCTTTGACAGCATGCCTGACCAGCTGGTCAACAAGTCTGTCAACCATGGTTTCTGCTTCAATATCCTCTGCGTTGGTGAGTGTGTCGCACACAAAACCATTTCTCTTCTTTTCCTAAAGGCAAAACAGGACTCATTCACCACAGTGTATGTCAGGGTTGTCCATTAGCTGACAGCAATTCTATCTGTGTTTGACTTAACTAATTTCTGACTGGTGAACCATGTTTACCATGAATAAAGCATTTCCAGATATGCAGTGCTATGGTGTGGGCTGCTGTGTGAAATTATAGAGGTAGTTGTAGTGATATGCTTATAGACCTACGTACATATCATTGGTCCATTTTACACTGTCAGAGTTAAATGAACACTTGAGGATTGTACTGTGTGTTCAGCATTAAATTGTATTTTGTACGAGCAAAAAATGGCACATCCGCTGTTGTGAATGTGAGACTCCTTTCATTTATTCACAAATAAGTTAATGGTAAGATTAATATATTAGCGTTGGACAGTGACTGTATAATTTTGTAAACTGTGGTCATAAAGTAATCAAATATTATGAGGTTTTGTAATAAGTACCACTTAACTGACCACAATGAAACAATTGCCCTTTTTAGAGTAAGCCTAAATTGTTCCACTCAGTTTCCTCCCAATTCCATTGGAAACATCCCAAGAGCAATTACAATGCGTCACTGCAACCAAGCTGCACAAATGTTCTTCTACTCTACGGCTTGTCTGGGGGGGGCGTGGATATCTGTCATACATCATGGCTGCTTCAGTTGTCCTCCTTCACATTCTCAGCGGAAGACATGCAACAGATGCCTGCCTCATGCACATGCACTGCACACACCGTAGCATGAGCGTGTTGTGCTTACAGGCATATTTTGGCGCAAATTGTTTCTCATAAGTTCCTGAAACAAACGAGAAGAAATGTACAATTAGTGTGGTTGACATTGGCACACTGAATTTCTGTTAATATTTGTAATGCATTTCACAGCCAAATCTCCATTTATTAAGTCTTATCTCATTACCCACTGTATGATTCATTGTTTGTTCACCTTCCTTGATCGAAAGAAGCAGTTAAATAGTTATTATAGTATAATAATGTAGTTGTTGTTTCACGTTATTGTGGCGTATCACTGTGTTGTGCTTTATTCATAACTTTACCAAAGGACTGGGTATAGAAGTCTAAAGCACCCCTTCATAACTTTATCAAAGGAGTCGGTATAGGAGCCTAATCGCTTTTCTTTCTGAAGTTTGTGTACGTAGTTCAAAATGCAAGCAGTTGTACAGTAGTAAAAGCATCACTCGAATACCTGAAATGTGGTCTGTAGTGGAGGGATTTATTTTCACATTCATATTATAAAACAGAAACTGCAGGTCAGAAGGCAGCAAACAAAGATGAGTGATTCCTTTAGGCTGTATAATAGTTCCTATTTCTCCATCAGATTTTCACAGCTGGATTTGGATAGTTTAATTCAATTCTCTGTACAGCAGACTGTGCTACCACTCTGACCAAAACGTTACCCAGAGGCCTTACTCTTTTCAAGAAGACACTGTAGTACTGCCAAGTTGCTGTGATGGTGAAAAACGTCTCCACAGTGACCTGAGGTTTCCAAAAGGAAGTGGAAGGGAAAGATCTGGCCCTAGTTTCCTTGAATTGGAACACGGCAAGAAGGCCAGTATAGAATTAGCTCTGACCGAAAATAAGTTTTCCTACAGGGAAAGCAGGGGAGCTGAGTGCGTCAGCTGACAGCCTCCAGCTGTGAAACAATGTCAGAGTACATCAGTGCATCCATGAGTCAGTGGCCTGCTTCCATCTCTATGACTGGAGCTTAGCAGAATCAAACTGTAAACACAGAATGACCTATCTGTTGTCCTGGTGAGCAGCAGTATGTCTTTGTCAGTCTCTCTACGGGTCACAGAACAATTTGAATGTAGTATGATTGTAGAATTGTATATATGCTGATTTAAATATGTTAACAATTTCAATCGCTGATTCATTTTTTTTAAAGGCTGTGCAGGCCTGTGTGCAGTCCTACTTGCGCTTGGAGTCTTTTTAAAAATATTGTTCCAATTAGAAATTAAGACAACTGATTTAAATGAATTTTAGGCGTGGAGCAGTATGAACTAGTATAATATTTAGTACTTTAGATGTTATGTATTTGTCATATTCGACTACATACTTCTATTACTGTTGAATTGAGTGCCATTTTTGTTTTGTTTTGTTTTATTGTAATCTCGTTGTGCTTACATTTACACATTCTATTTTGACTATATCATGGTTGGGTATGTGATTTTAATAGCCATGCATGCTGGAAAAGTACTGCTTCTGTGTACGAAGCCATTCGGATGACACTGTAGGTGACTGTGTGTTGTTTGTCTTTCCCAGGGGAGACGGGTCTGGGGAAGTCCACTCTCATGGACACCTTGTTCAACACCAAGTTTGAGGGCGAGCCCACCCAACACAACCAACCTGGAGTTCAACTCAAGTCCAACACGTACGAGCTCCAGGAGAGCAATGTGCGCCTCAAGCTCACTGTCGTCAACACTGTGGGCTTTGGAGATCAAATCAACAAAGAGGACAGGTGAGAAAGCTCATAATGGTAGTAATTATGGAATAGTGAATATAAGTGCCTCAGGGGCGTATTATAGAGCAGCTTAATATCGAGCATCTGATCAGTATTATCTCTGCGCAATCTCTCAGTCATCATGTGCTATATATTCTGTCAGACAGAATGAATAGAGGACTATCAGATTTAACCCTGGAGACAGAGATTAGGAGCCAAGAGGGGCTTTCCAGTACCAGGGCCATCTCCACACAGTATAACATTTTCTATTAACACTCCAACCCAGGTCATGAATTATGATAGCTTCAAATTAATAACAGTTTTACTTCAGGGATGTAGTGAACTTAAGTTAGCCAGCCTTTGGCAGTAGTAGGATCTTGATTGTCTACTTAAAAGCGAACTTTGGTTGTACGGTTACCTGGGCATAGTCCAAATATTTTTGATCATCTGTTGCTTCTGTGCTCTTGTGAGCAAGGAACTAGAAGTTGATTCCATTCACTGTCATTGCATGATGAAATGGGTCTCAAAATCACACTTTTTGCATTTTAAAAGAATGCAAACAAAGCACATTTAGCAAATATATTCCTTGTAGTTGTCCTTGTTTTTTGTTGTTGTCTATTTCGCCTACTGGCATTGTCACGTTACACAGATATTGGTGATCTATATTAATTATTTCTGTGGTGCTAACAGCTGGGTCAGCCTGAAGAAAATATGTTATTTGCTAAATTTTATATTAAACATAGTTATGTACACCTTCCCAAAATGAATGCATTCTGGGACAGTTCCTAATTATGTGTAAAAAAGAGATTATGTACGGTATTTGTTGCAAAGCTAAGAAAACTCAGGACAGTTTGTTAAGGCGCAGTGGTGTTAAAAAGGTTTTGAAGATAAACCTGCAATTATGTTGCATTATACTTACACATGCACAGCAGGCCTTACCTTCTTAAATATTTTTAATAGTGACTCAAACGATGAGGAAGTCATCTGAATGAGTCATTACAGATCCTTGAGGTGACTTTGGTGAGTTGTTAAAAATCTAAAGAATTGGTAAATGTATTTGTATACATTTATATTTAATATGTATTTTTGATTTTACATGAAAATCGAATGCATCCTTTTGATTTAATACATTAGTGAATGTATTAAATGTCTGTTTTGCAGATATTGAGGTCTATTATTTTAAATGTAATCAGAGAATCTGCTTTGTTAATCTTTATTTTTGTAATAACATTTTATATTGACTTTTTCTTTTTCACAGAAAGTTGTGGCTTTGTTTCTTTTTGTTCATGTGGTATAAAGTGTGATTTTGAGACCAGTTTGCAACGAGTGAATAGAATCACTGCTTCTGGTTGCTCGATCACAGAGCACAGAAGCAGCAGATGAATATGATCAATAATATTTGGACTTATATCACGCCCAGGTAGTGATACAATCCAAGGTTCTCCACCTCTTTAATATTACATTATGAAAAAAAAAAAAAAAACATACCCGGCAGTCAATATTGGAAGATTCCTTATTTTATTGTATGTATTTGCAGTGTGATTGTGGTGTGGTCATGGCCAAGCAGTAATGTTGTATATATTATAATATATAAATAGTCTTATAAAATGTGTAAGACTCACTGTATATTATTTAATCAATATTTTATTAGTCACCCTCCATACAGCAGACTGAGAGGCAACTGCTTGGCTTAAGGACTTTGAATTCGCTAAATAAAATGTAATCAGTACAAAAGCTATTTCATAAATGTTTGGCATGTTAGTGGCTCAGATTTCCTTTCTAAAACCTTCACATTTTAACTGCAGTTCTCCTAGTGTAAAAGGAGGAATCTACTTAGCATATACCCATGTATTGGAAGGACCTCAGTGGACATCTTTATCACTAATATTGTCCTCTGAGCTTGATTATTAGCTCTTCTGGTCAGTGGAGATCAGAGCGAGGGGTGTTATCATGTGAGACCTGGCTGGCTCTCTCAAAACCCCAGTGGCAGGCTGCTCATAATGGCCCGAGGGAAAGGTTGTGCTAGTTACAGAAAGACTCTTGTAGGTCAGCACGCCCAAGAGCACACTTTATATTAGGATCAGATTGTTTGTGGCTCATAAAGGGGGATTGTGGACAAACAGTATTTTGCCTATGTCATGTGAACAGCGTGTGTGTGTGTGTGTCTGTGTGTGTACGAGCACACACGGGGTAGGTGGTGGTGGGGGGGTATGTCTTTGGCAACGGCAGTATTCCTTTGAAGCATCATCTGGTCTATGATGTGTGCGCTCACTGATCCTTCACTCATGTTCTGCCTGCAGAATCTCTTCAGTTTTTAGGGTTCAGTCGATTCCTTATATGGAACCTCACTTAATCTAGCTGGAATATGCCGTCCCCCACTCCAGTTCCATTTGGTTTAAAGAACATAGTAGCTTAGACCCTCACCAAGCAGATAATGTCAACTTTACAGAATAGTGTAATCTGTGAAAAGAATAAAACTGCTTAAGACAACAAAACGGATGAGTGAAATGATGAGTCACAAAAATATGTTGTGCATATGTAAATGTGTAAAACAGTTTTTAGAATTGCAACTCTGTCCTAATTATAACTTGTTTCAATCCTCCCTCCTTTACAGCTACAAATCCATTGTGGAGTTCATTGATGCCCAGTTTGAAGCCTATCTGCAGGAGGAGTTGAAAATCAAGCGCACGCTACACAGTTACCATGACACGCGCATCCACGCCTGCCTGTATTTCATTGCTCCCACCGGACACTCCCTCAAATCTCTGGACCTGGTTACCATGAAGAAACTGGATAGCAAGGTGAGCAAACGGTGGGGCTTCTTTTTGCAGCCGTAGGCTCGAAGATTAGTCATAAACTACTGCTGAACATGGATAGACGCACCCAGCGTCGATATAAATCCATTTAGTGATCGTGTGTCGCTGGAGTCAGACCACAACTGCTCCGGTCGTCATAAACTCCCCCACGTGCCGACCGCTAGCATACAAATTGGTTCCAGCCTCGTTAATGTGTCGGTGTAGGTCAGCTGTGAAATGCAGTCGTCTTGGTGACCGCGGCCTCGTTTCCCTGAGGTTCCGCCCCCCTAAAAGCCTCTGCAGACCTTACTGGCTTTGGAACAACGAACCCCCTCAATGTTTGCCAGAGCAGATGCACCCACCGTCGAGCTCTCGCCACACTGTGATCCGGAGTAGAATCTCCCCTGTGTACACAATCACACAACCCCTAGCATCTGTCTGTCCGGTACTAGCATCCCTCGCTAATAGCTAGGAGGAGCCTATGGGGAGAGCCAGAGAGGGCTGCAGGGCATGGAGTGGGATGGAGTGGGCGCTAAGGGTACACTCAAACCATCACTTATGTGTGGGAGGGAAAGTCTTTCTCTTTTGTTGAGCAAATGGTGGGTGGCTGTTAGAGTACACCGTCCTATACCTCCCACCCACACACATACTGTATTCACTCATCCATGCTTTAGTCTAGTAGTGGCTAGTCAAACAAAAAATGCTCTGAATCTGACTCGTTTTTGTTTCCTCTCACTTTCTCATTTACTTTGACTCGCGCAAAACACGGTTACCGTAAATGCTTTGAACAGTTATCGGACTGTTACAATTATCGCTATGTTTGGAGAGCTCTCAGGAGACACGAGAGCATGAGATGGAGGTTCACTGCCCTGTGTGTGCTATTCTTATCTTTGTGTTCAAGGCTGATGAGATGGCGTATGATGAAAGTGCACTTGAGTGTAAGTAAGTTAGAGTTGGAGGCATTGATTTCTAATATTTCCAGCTTTCAAATACTCCCCTCCTTTTAAAACCACATCTCGGCATACTGTGGAGCCCAGAAGACAAAAAAATATGGAAGTAGAAGTATGTATTTAGGGAGATGAGACTGCGACGTCCCAGAATCTATTAATATTCTCTCTAGAGAGGCTAAGGTCTGCTTAGGAATTTACACACTCTTAACTCAGATGTGATGTAATGACACAATAGCGGAGGAGAGGCTGACATATTACTGCCTCCTGGATGACTAAATGTGACAGATGAGATCTGAGCACTGCACAGTCTGCCAGACTTTACAACTTAGGGCCAACGCCAGTTTGAGATTGTTAAACACTGAGCAGATGTCATTTGTTTATGGTTTATGATTATTATTTGTATGCTTAGCATGGTTGGAAAGATTTGTTTTATACTTTTTTTTTTTTCTTCACAAAAACACCAGAGACATTTTTGTTTTGTAGTCTTCTGTTTTGTGCATAAAAATATATTTATAGACTTCACAGACATGGTGAATAGAAATAGCAGCAGACGGTTGCTGCACATCTGAAAGCATTATAATCATCAATACCTTTTTTTTTTTGTCTCCCGCCCCTGACAGGTCAACATTATTCCAATAATTGCGAAGTCAGATGCCATCTCTAAGAGCGAGTTGACCAAGTTCAAGATCAAGATTACAAGTGAGCTTGTTAGCAACGGGGTCCAGATCTACCAGTTTCCCATTGATGACGAGTCAGTGGCAGAGTTGAACTCCACTATGAACGTAAGGCTGGGAACTTCTTAACTGTTTTCATTGTTTGTTTGTTTTTTAGGGTTTAAGGCTTATAATAATAATAATACATCAGACTTATATAGCGCTTTTCTTAGTACCCAAAGTCGCTTTACAAAACAGATAAACAACTTTATTAGGAGAGAAAAAGTTAAAAGGCTAAAAACATTAAGCTAAGACAAAAAAGCAAAAAGACAAAAAAGCAAGTCTGAAAAGGTGGATTTTGAGGGAGGCTTTGAACAGGCTTTGTATTCATCCTTTGTAAGAACACGGGTACCATTTGTAGGGTCAGATAAAAAATTATGTTTAATATATGTATTATAATAATTATAATTGATAATAGTGCAATATAATATATAATAATATATACATGAAAACATTGCAATGCCGATTTGATTGAATCCCAACTTCTTAAGAGAATACAGCAGTGTCACTTGCCACAACCTTCATGTGCGTAAACCGAAAATGGAAATATAGTACATGTGATTTGGACACAGAACAAGCACCATCTGTGTCTGCTCCCACTGTCAGGAAGTCACGCTAAACACTCAAGTCGGCTCACGCTGCCGGAAGCCCAGAGTGTGGGAAATGGCCTTTGGTCACCGTGAGCTAGGGCTCAGCTAACCCTCCATGAGACATTGTAGCGAGGAAACTGCTGTTCCTTTGCTGACTCCTTTAGTCTGTTAGCTGTTGCCCTGCAGTCTTACCACGGCCACACAATTATGTGAGGTCAGGTCACAGACCCATCCTTGGGGTCATATCACTCACAACAACTTTCTCTGGTTTTTACAAATTGCTAGTCCGTCACTGTCAGAATTACTTATTGTTCAGTACCTCATGTCGCATAATCGCATTCGCTGTCACACTTTGCTGCCCTCCTAAGTGGTATGTAAGCATATCCACTTGAAACTAACGTCCCTATTATGGGCATGGCATAATAGACGAACAATCTGCAAAAATAGCGGAACAATTGGCTATTTTCTCTTTATGATGTAATCCAAAAATATATAGGGTTTAAGTGGTTAAAGGCTGCATAGATAGGCTAACAATTGGCTATTTTCACTATATGATGTACTACAAAAATATATAGGGTTTAAGTGGTTAAAGGAGCACTATAAGCTATCCCTGAAGGTTCTTCCTTGTTGAGAGTGAGACTAGTTCAACTTTTGCTGGATTGCATTGTAAGGTCCTCCAGTAATGAATTAAAATAGCCAATACATTTTTTTGTTCCATCAAAAAGCAACACGATGCAGTCTCGTACGTTATTTTGTCGCATTGCAAATCCCAGTGTGAACAGTTCCTAATCCTGTAAACGAACTTGAATCAATTACCCACCTATCAAATCAAACACCCATGTTCAGTACACTGACAACATGCATTGTCACAATTCAGGTGTTTATTTCGTGGAGGACTCAGGTGTGGCAGACAGGCAGCACACTGACAGCACTCGTCTTTCTCTGCTTCACAGGGCCATTTGCCTTTTGCCGTGGTGGGGAGCACGGAGGAGGTAAAGATTGGGAACAAGATGGTGAAGGCACGGCAGTACCCCTGGGGGACAGTGCAGGGTAAGCCTGGGTCACGTCGCACACAGGAAATGAGTGGGAGATCCCTCCCTGTATGGGACCTCCTGCATAGCTCCCTCCCAACAGCTGCAACAGGCTGCAGGGGATAACTGCTGTTTATGTGTTTATGAAATCAATGCATAGCAGGAATCAACCTTTTATTATGTAGAGAAATGTTATGTCTACATCAGTCATCACAATAATACGTTGATAGGTCATGGGAGTGTACTGGGAAAGGTCAAGGATCTAGAATTGGGCTATAAGATACCTCTCTCATGTCGGATGTTTCCTTGTTTATATTATATCTTCTGTGTGTTTGTGTATGCAGGGGCTGGTGTGCTGTGTAGAAGCACTAGGCCTTCCCAGCATGTAGAGCTTAAATACAATAATACTACCCTGAGGCTTTCTCTGACGTGTGTGTGTCTGTGGGGATTGTTGCATAGGCAGTGTGGTGCTCAGTTTGATCTAGAATGCAACTCGATAGGGCATGACAACATTTTATCTTGATTTGAACGTGTCCAGATCATTAACTTGAACACAATGTGTGTCGTAGCTCAGTTATGCCACCATTCTCTGTGCAGCCCTGGTCGCTACACTGCACTCATTAGGGCTGCAACTATTGATTATTTTCTTTGCGATCATTCTATCTATTTTTGTGTTTAAAATAATCACATTTGTAAGTGCTTTCTCGGAGCCTTTATTGATAATGAGCGCAACGGCATGCAGAAAATGGTCTGGCCGGCCCGGGAATCAGGCATTAGGTATGCGCCCTAAACACTCGGCTATCGGGTGCCCCGGTCTCTGAGAGTTTGACCACAAGAAATTATTATTACTATAATGATGATACGCTGCAATACTCTATAGAATGTATTAGAAATGTATGAATGGAGCCATCCCCAGAGCTATTCCTTTGGGGAAACATCCCTGTGGAGAATGTGAACAATAATGCGCGAGGGACAGACAATTAGCGAAAACTGTCCGTGGCATAGTGCCAGAGAACTTCAACCACATGAACCCTAGTGTCACAAGCGGCTATTTTCAGCTAAGAGATTTGGGGTAGCAGGAAAAAAAGGGAGCAGACCTAGTATTGAGCCCTGGGGGACCACGATCAACTTAAGTATAGGGTTTTTGTTAAGCCCTGGATACGCATCGATACGAGTGGCTGTATAATCCATACAGTATTATGAAAAATTATATCGGGATACTCAGTTGCTTTTATTTTCTTGTACAGCCATAGAAAAATGACGTGTGGATGGTCATGTTGTGTCCCCAACAGTGGAGAATGAGAGCCACTGTGACTTTGTCAAGCTTAGAGAGATGCTCATCAGGGTTAACATGGAAGACCTCCGGGAGCAGACACACACGCGTCACTACGAGCTGTACCGTCGCTGCAAACTGGAAGAGATGGGTTTCAAAGATACAGACCCGGACAGCAAGCCCTTCAGGTAGGATATATCGATAATGTGACGATATTTGGCGGATTTATGTATTTCTATTCTTTCAGAAGCTATTTACTAAAAAGAAATGTTTTAAAAACAACAATAATATGGATATGATGACCAAACACTCAAACAGGGGCATTAATTGTTAATTTCAGAAGATTTAATCCGGCCTTTTAGACCGACAGACAATATGGTCTCATATCACGATATTGATATTATATCCCAGCACCAAGCACGTCTGTGAATTGGCTCTGCAGTCTGCATCAGGGTTTTCAAACCTTGACAGTATTCTTTACACTCGCTCTTGGCCTGTGCACCGCCCAGTCTGCAGGAGACGTACGAGTCCAAGAGGAACGAGTTCATGGGTGAGCTACAGAAGAAGGAAGAGGAGATGAGGCAGATGTTCGTGCAGAGGGTCAAAGAGAAGGAGGCCGAGCTCAAGGAGGCAGAGAAAGAGGTATGTGCTTGACATTGATGTGAAGCTTGCCTTTGAATGTTTTTTTTGCGGCGTGGCTCTGCAGGAGTCTAGCCGTCTATTAACCCTCTGTCTGTGTGTCCAGAGCTAATCTCGTAAACCACTGGACTGATCAGCGCAGTATGTCTTGGCCACAGAAGCACCTTCATTCATTATATTTCAATATTGAACATTGTTTTAATGGAAGTCAATGGGGCTCTGATCGGGCTGAAACCTTGTCCAAATTTGCAGTCATACATCATAGATTATTGTCATAGACGACTGACAACACAGGCTGGCCACATCAAGTCCAATATCCACATTGGAGCCACACTGTTCCCATGTGGATCCCAAGATCCACTTGAATTGATTTGTTTTTCTTGCTCCAGCCTTTTCACTGCTCATGCGTTTCCCTGCTTTCCTCTACCGCCCCCACATGCAGCTGCACGAGAAGTTCGACCGCCTGAAAAAAATGCACTCGGACGAGAAGAAGAAGTTGGAGGACAAGAAGAAATCCCTGGACGATGAGCTCAACATGTTCAAACAGAAAAAGACTGCCGCAGAGCTTCTGCAGAACCAAGCCCAGCAGGCCGGCGGCTCCACCACGCTCAAGAGAGAGAAAGAGAGGAAAAAGTAAGTATGCTTGTTCCTCCCCTGCCACTACCTGAGATTTTGTCCTCACACCTCAGCAGGTGCAGGCACCCACCGTCAACTGTATGGAGAGATCTGTACAGTCTGGATACAATGAGCTTAAGTGGAACAGTAAAACACACTATGCCACTATTTAAGTTTGAGGAACAGTATTCTTTGTATTACTTGGCCATAGCAGGGTACATGCCAGTGTAATGAATATCATGGCCCCTATGTGTGAAGTTGTTTATGTGTTCGTTTACGTTTGGACCATATGGTAATCATCGAGTCTGTTTGGCACTTAGGATGTGTAGCCACTTGGCAGACGCACATATTCATTAAGCTTTCCATTTAACTTATGCATGTTGTGCTTTTGCCAGAGCGAGAACAATTTTTGTCTGTCCTGTTAATGTCATCGCGTACTTAGTGGTTTCTGTCTACCCACACCGAACTGACTACAATTTGTGTGGAAATAAGTCCTAGAAGAAGGCCTGGGCTGGACGAGTGATCTAACTAGACTCTTTCAGACTAATAGTCTAACAGTCTAACAGTTTTTTTACTTAATTGTGGAAGATTACAGTTCCCTGCTCATCTTATGGAAACGATTATAAAGTATATAATGCTGAAGTTGAAACCAGCAGTGTGTACTGGCTGAGTGGCTGTGTATCTGACTTGAAGAATTCTTTAGCTGTATATGAACAAAGGGGACAGAGAGTGGCAAGAGTGCTGAAAATTAATCTGATATCCACTTGAGAACTTTCAGAGTTGGAACTTGAACTTTTTGGTCATAAAAGGGGCTAATGTATTTTGCTCAGAGCGTGTGCTCTCACTGCTCTGTTATGGTTAACACATATATTTTTGTCATTGTTGGCCCCATCATGTTGTTAATCAGTCATGATTGTGTATTAAAGCTGAGGTGACCCCCTCCACTGCCTGTTAGAAAGGAAGAAGACATTTGCACTGAGAAGGTTCTTTGCATTATTTTTTCTTTTCATTTTCCCCCTTTAACTAATTTCCTTCACAGCCACTTGTCTTTGCCGTCTGCATATTCCACTTTTAACTGGGCAGTTGTCTTTCTCACCTCTCCCACTTGGTCTATTGGTCGCTGATCAAAACAGTGAATGGAGTGAACCCCTTGAAGCCGCAATCCATTTTAAATGAACAAAACATTATTTTGACCAATCTGTGGGTAGAGTAGGTTAATACAATCCTACTATAAATGCACAACATTTCTGTGCGTCTATATATACGTCGGTAGTTCACGTATCTCAAGATGTCAAACTCGGCATGTGCATCAAGGATTTGAGGGAGTGCGGTGCCCGGTGTCGGGTCGGGCGGATAGGTGGTTGGAGATCTGGTTGTCCAGAACTGCCCATCAGACCGATATGCCCATATATGGGCATGCCCATATTTTTTTAATTGTTATTTAATGATGCGCTTATTGTACTTATAAAAATAGAGTTTGGTGTGGGTGATGGTTGATTTAAGCTGTCATACCTTGCCTGAATCCAAACTAATTGGAGTCCATGCTGGGTGTGACTGTAAGTCAGTAAATCAGTCATCCCCAAAGAGTGTGTGGGGATGACAGACGGCTTATCAGCCACACCGAACGCACACTACTTTTACAAGTACAACAGTAGCATAATGAAATAACTAATCCAAAAATTAAGGTATTCCCATTAATTAGAAGGATTAGATCTCTCAAGAGATTAATGGAGTTTTTAAAATGAGTGGAGTTTGACGTTGAATGGGTGTGCACAAAAGCCACAGTAGATGTGAAAATTACCCCGGAAGTGTTTTAAAGTGACATTCCCCTTTTTAAGTGGATATGGCCTTCCATTTTCTTTCTTCCATTCTTGAAATTTTGAAATCCGTAAAAGACGAATGAAAAAAAGAACGAAAAATGCTCATTTAATCTCAAGGCCACATTTGACGTTTTCTTCAGCTCCCAAGAGCCTTTGCATTTTGTGTACATACTATGTGAAGTGCATGTGTCACCTATATTGCATCCATAATGTTTTCCAATTAACTCCTCCACCCACTTGCTGCATGCGTGCTGAGACATCTGTTAAGGCTAATGTTAAACCCAGCTATCCTCTGGTCGCCAGAAACTGTTGTTAACACTCAAAATATCAATTGGATATCACCAGAGAGACTAAGATGGCAAGAGGGCAGTTATTCTAAAATGCATTTAGAAATGGACACAGTTTGGTGCAATTGCAATAATTCAGGTATTTGAGTTGCATCCCTACACATATCACTCATTGGTGACATCTGTTGCAGCAGCTGAACAGATCATCATTGGGTTGGCACTGTTTTTTTACTGTCTCTGTGCCAGCCTCTAAATCAGACAGTTTATTAGCCCCCCCACCCTAACACGCCCTCATTTTGATTTACTGCCCCATCTGCCCTCTGAATACACAACAATCTGCTATTGTGATACCACCCAAGTCCTTCCCTTGGCCTTTACCCAACCCTGCTGTCACACAAAGAGCCAATTCAGGCCTCAACGGAAGGGACTACACTACAGGGTCATGCCAATGCAGCGAGTAGCCTCAGGGCCGAGCCTTGTTTATTGGGACGACGTGTTTTGTTGGTCTCGCAGACATACGACACCCCCCTCTTGTGCGGATAGAAAAGCCAAATCCACAGAGAGATATGTTATTTGTTGACACTCAACCGCTGGGGAGGGTATGGTAAGAGGAGGGGGGAGGGGAGGGACTAGACGGAAGACATCTGCCTTGCAGTCTGTAAACTCCTCAGCCAGCTCAGCATTGCTCACAGTGATGAAAGGTTGAACCGTCTGCAGTGTCACTGATGTTAATAGAGGCTCAGTCAGGATAATAAAGGGGAAAAAAACAGTGGTGGAAGAAGTATTTAAATATATATTTTAAAGTAAAAGGCATGTATTCAAAATTTTACTTAAGTATTGACATCAAAATATACTTACAGTAACAAAGTAAAAGTTTTTCTTATGAATGGCGATTTCATGTTTTTTTTTTTTTTTTAAATGTGTCACAAACTTTTTCAAAGGTATCAGAGGTTCAAGCTCACAACGAGTCACATTGCGATGGTTTGTGAGCTTATAGATCTGCTATATTCAAATAGCCGAAGTATGAAATAGGGCTTACCACGTGCTCAAGTTTTAATAATCTAAATCTGCAATGTAACTAGCATCAAAACATTTAAAATAATTGTTGTAAAGTAAAATATTTCCCTCTGGGATGTTGCGGAGTAGAAGTATAAAGTATTTAAAAAAATGCAAATACTCAAGTAAAAAGTATCTCACAATTGTACTTAAGTAAATATACTTAGTTATTTTCCACCACTTGTAAGAAATGATTATGACAGATTATATTGGAGTTGTGATTTAAGCTACCTTTTGTCAGTATAATGATGCTGAAAAGTACTTTATCACAATGCATCTATTTTAGTTCCAAATTATTACAGTAACCTCACCGCTGCACCCTCTTAACTGCTTTCAGGGGTAAAACCTTGAGTTGACCTCAACATGCCGTGTAGAGTTACTAGTTACTAGTCAAAATGTGATGTCACTGGTGTGAAACGGTATGTGTAGCAATGTTTTTTTACCTGCTAGAAAGCAATAACAGCCCTTCTCTCTCATTTCCAGTTGAGGATTCCTGTGTAGAAAAAGTGCTCCCTCAGCCTGCTGTGAATGAGTGTTCACCCCATCAACCTTGCAGTGCCCTCATCCCCTTACCCCATTCCAACCCCACACATGTACCTCTGCTCAGTGGAAGAACCCTGCTGCCATTTGAATGGAAGCCTTTTTTTTCAACCGCATTCCTTATTTTTTTTTTGCTGAATGATGCTTGTCTTTTATATCATTTTGTGCAAGCTATTATTCAGATGTTTATTTTTTTTATATGAAAAGTACCTTTCTGTTCTCGTGATTTATGTTGTCCTTTGCATGACTAAGTGTGCTTTAACATTAACCTACTACATGACTGAAGCCTGAAATATACCCCACGCATATACGCAACCGTGGACGCTTCAAGCTAATGCGAGATGGATTTCACGTGTCGTTGCATTCTGGTGTGTGTCACCTGAAAAATTCTGAATGTGACGCAAGCGTCACGTGTGTTGCAGCGAGGGTTTCTATAGCGGGCAAGAACAGAATCAGAGTCTGTCTTCATGGATTTGTGTTCTCTTCTGCTCTATCTTTTATCATATATAGCAGGCAATAGTTTCAAACGTAACTGTGTGGGTTAATTACCTCCACTGGTGCAAAAGAGCGCACGTTGAGTATGTTCACTGGGCCGCTGGGCCAGGCATTGTCATTTGCGTTTGCATACTTGCATGCATGGAGTATGTTTCAGGCTTTAATGTTGTAATGGACAGAAGCGTGTGGTGGCTAAGGTGAAACAATCATCAGCCGGTGGGCGTTTGCTGATTACAATACAAATAGTCAGACTTCAAGGACAATCCTGGATAACCACTGTGCACATTGAGTGAAAAATGTAATGACCTCTCACTGCAGGAAAAAAACCCGCTATGGATGCTCTGATCAACTTAATTAGCACAGATTAGCAGCGGCAGATAGTCCCTTTTCAGAATGAGTACTAGAATAGAATGTAAAGTTTATGAATATTTGTAAAGTGATGTGTGTGGTTGCTTCACCAGATTAATAAGCACGCAATCTGATGAGGTGTGACCAGCTCTGTTTGCGCTTAACAATTTTGTACCAACGAACCGACAGTGCCTTATACTAGCTGTGTGGTCACGGCTAAAAAGTGAAAGACCAAATTGTGATATAATATAGCTCAACTATTGATTTGTCTGACTCTGCACAGAAATGGCAAATCACTGAAAATAAAGCTGTGAATGGGCACCGCAGGGGCCCACAGTCATCTCCTGGTAACTGTGCCTTCATCTTGACTGGGTGCTCCAGCAAACACAATCCAATCCAGCTTTCTGGAGCAAAAATATTGTATTATTGTCACCATTCAGTATGATGTGTTGCATTAACCCAAAGAAAGGCAAAGAAAATACAGTTACTTCATGAAGTGTAGGACCTTTGTTCTCAGATCAATTATCTTTCTCAAAAATATCCTGTGATGTCTAAACGGAAATATAACTATATTTTTAAGAAATATAGAACATACTACTATTTTAGTTAACTCAATCTGCAACTCCAGTTGCTCCAAATACAAATGGTTCTATCCAAACATCCTTTGTTGTCTTGGTCTTAAATAATTCACAGTAGAATATTTAAAATAAATATTATAAATAGTTCAATTGTTAGTCATCACATTTTAACATTAACTAAATGTGAGTCTTTGCTTTATTGGGATTCGTCAGGAAAATGGGCCTTGGCAGATATTGTTTCATTTTAGCCTTATGCATGAGTAGATGTTAGCCTAATCTCTTTCCACCTCCTCCATACTTCATTCATTGTCATGTGCATATAGTACTTATATTACTCTTCACATTTGCACTGTTTACACAAATGTGAAGGAAAGAAATATATATATACTGTATATATACGTGTATATATATATACACGGTATATAAAGGTCAGTGCAATTGTAACTTTCTTTTTATATTATACGTATATGAAGGCACTGTTTTTCGCTAAACGGTTAATCAAAATCCTACAGGGATATACATACAGCGTTTGTATCAGTATTACAGAAGATATTTTATCAAAGAAAATAAAGGCCCATTTTTCACGAAATGTTGCAATTGTGGCCATTAATCATTGTGTATTATCATTATTTTGATATGAATGACCTACAACTTGTTTTGCTTGTGGTTGTGTTTTATGGTTGTGGTTGTGCATGCCAAAGTTGGGGCTGTTAAGTTATGTTTTAACAAGTATCTTTTCCCTCCTGTCCAGAGTTCTTGATGAAAAACATGGCTTCCAAGAAATGTCAATGTTCTATAAAACATCCCATCACCCCCACAGTATAACCAAACCATGCATGCTCATTCTATAGTATGTGGCAACAATGGCTATTAGGTGGATAGACAAGAGTGGCATTTGAGTCAGAGAGTCCTTCTGTTCATCTCACTTTTGTGAAGTTAGATATGATCTAGCCATGGGTCATCCTTGGGTTACATTTTGTCACACAGGCCACCATAAAAGAAATCCACCACAGGTTATTAATTGTGTTTCATTCTTCTAGGATCACGGAGTTGTAGGATGTGCCTGGGTGGATAATATGCACATCGATAGGACTGGCATTGCTTCCTCTTAATCTCCTTTGCTCACTGTGTGTATTATATTCACTTTTTTTTGCAGTAATCCCTGGCTCTGCACTGAGTAGGTCCTCAACCCTCAAGCTTTGCTAAGGGACCAGCCTTTGCGAGTATTAAGAATCCCAATTGTGACCTGAGGCTTTGTGGACCCCGTGCCTCTGGGTTTCTTAACCATTATCTTCTCTGCATAATATGTCCTATAAATTATTTTCCTTTTGTTTTATATTCTGCTTTTCACAGCTGTTCTAACTTCACGTGCTCCTTGTGCAACTTAATTCTTGCTTATTGCTTTTGCCTGTGCCTATTTGTATTACTGTAGTGTTTTTGATGTGGTTATCCAAATGACAAATAACACTTGGTTTTTGTAAGATAATATATAAATATACACACACACACACACACACACACACACAGGTCAGATGTTAAATAGTCATTTTCAATCTCTTCATAGTGTTTCGTTTGTATATTTTGCTCATTTAGCTTAGATAACACTTGAAAAGATTTAAGTGTTGACCACTAGTGTGAGATAATGGCAAAGTGCTCTCAACGTAAAGAATGTATTAAACTGCGTAGATCAAATTAAGCAGTGCCATCAGCAGAATCTATACGATCCTATCACCATAAGACTTACCTACTGTTTCAGATGTAAACCTTAAATGTATGTTTGCTTGCTGATATTCCTTGCATATCAAGATCTTCGCCTTCTGCATTCCGAAGTTCTTATAAGCCCCCCTGCTTGGATATCTCCTCTAACCTGCGTTTCTTTTTTTGTTTTTTCCTGTCTTTGTCTCTCTATAGCTTCTTTTAATCTGTTTTGGCCACCTGAAGAGGGGATTGCAGCTTCAGCCACAACTAAGCACCCAATTCCTCTTCCTGTCTTTCTCATTGCATCAACCTTTTTTTAAATAATCTTCCTTCCTTCTGCTTTGTTGTATATGGTCTTATGTGGGCTCACATGGTATTTTTGACCATAGAGGTTTTTGACCAACTTATTCAGGTGTATCAAGGCGAGGTTGAACCCATCACCAACTGAATTTGCTATTATGTCTTACTAAACATGAAGAGACTGCTCTTGTGTGATTGACAATTCATGACAATGAACAAGTCATCAATAATGCATAATTTATGCAATTCCATGTCTGACAGTTCAGCTAAAACATTTATTGGATTTTTTTCCCCACACACAGAACTGCAATGACCTGCGCTATGTTTGTTTTATTTTTTTGTTGTCGGTTCTGAGGTGGTAGCTTTTGCCACGCATATGTATGACACTTCTCAATCTATCAAGGCCTGCTAAGGAAAGTGATTGACTCACTCAATAATGTAGAATTGGATAGGGTTTATTTTTATGGGAAGCCATTTATTTTAGTTGGAAGTTATGTTAATTGGATAGCATTCTTGATCAATAGAAAACACCATATAACCAAAGCAGGTAAAAAAAGAAAATGTTTCGATCTCAGTCAAAAGCCAAAGCAATATTTATGTTGAGCACTATTTTGACTAATTACTTTGCCCCTGCTTGAATACCATGTAGGTCACATCCAGTGCCCTTTTACACATTGTGCTTTAACAATCACCAGCCTATTCTGTATTTTGCATGCATATTCTATTTACTTTATTACTTGATCTTGACCGCTCTCCTTGTTGTTTTTGCCCTTTGCTGTTTTATTTCATATTCATTGCTGTTTAGTTTGTCCAGTGGATTTCACAAATGTATATTTGCTCTGTGCTATATCAGTACCCTTTACTTTCCCAAATATTACTATAAGATGGAGTTGGTCTAAATCCCAGATAAATACTGAAGAATACTCCTGCATTTATATAATTTATAATGATATATTTTGTGTATTGAAGTGGAGATTTGTTGTTTATGAAATATGATCTTTGAACGTGAACTTCTTTCAGTGTAAAGTAACATTTTGATGTCAGAAATGGGCATACATTTTCTAGCATCTGCCATCACTTCTTGTAGTCATATACCCTTCCACGGCACAAATTACAGTATTACAGTATCTGACTGTAGTTGGATTCCGTTGATGTACATTTTCAATAAAATTGTGAACCAAATGCCTGTCTGTCTTTCATGCCCAGCATTTAAGCCCAAATATTTCCTCAAAGTGTATGTACTATGTGTATGTTCTGGTTTGATAGATAGGATAATAGTGTGCCTCTTAATTCAGACTTGAATCCAGAGAGTGAACCGACAAGAAATCACACAGCTTAACCATGTGTACTGTATGTCATGTAGGCCTAGTCATGACCTTTGTCCAGCTTTTTGTCATTTTGAAAGGTCCTGTGTATGAAAGGTGCAGCTATACAAATAATGTAATATCTGTAGGTGCATTATTATGCAACGAAAAACCATTTGACAGCATGTATTAAAGGAATAGATCACCCAAAGAATTACTTATTATTTTATCAATTACACACCCCATGAAGCCTTGAATTCATGGAGATGTTTTTGTTTTTGTCTCATTCCTGATCCAATAATTTCATGACCGGCGAAAAGATGCTGGTAATCAAATCATTGGCTTAGGAATGTGAGAAAAACCAAAAAATCTCCATGAATTCAAGGCTTCATGGGGTGTGTAATTGATAGAACATTAAAGTATTTTTTTGGGGGGTGAACTACTCCTTTTAAACAAGCCATTACATTTCACAGACTGTAGAGGGCGCAAGGGTGCAGAAAGAACCACAACTCGAGCAGCAGCAAAGCATCATGGGCCAGTGTGCGGTGACGGACAGTGCAACGCCATGATTTTGATACTGGTGCTCGCACAGAAAATGGACGCTTTGGGGAAGTTTTCCTAACATTTTTAGCTTGCTTCTACTTTTTTCCCGTATGTTTTGTTGCAATAGTTGACTCCGTAATCATTGGCACACGTCTCACTCTCGTGTGTGTGTCCGGAGACTGAAGCGTTCACTGGGGGGAAAGTCAAAGCGAAGCCTGCCCAAAGGTACTGTTAGCGCTCCGAGCTGCTACGCTAAGCTAGCAGCTATGCTAAGCTAGCTAGCCTGGCGGTCCCACCGTGTAACATCATAAGGTAGCTAAGCTAAGCTAACCCGTCCGGTCCCAACAACCCAACCAAGAGACCGAGGCGCTGGACCGGGGTGGGCTGCTACACCTAAGAGGTAGGAAACCATGTTATTTATACCACACACCACCTTGGAGGGGGAAAAAAAACGATATCCGCTTAAGAGACGGCGTTTATAATAGCAGATCTACAAGCTCACAAGGCGTCGCGAGATTGTAGATCGGCTATTTTAAACGGCGGCGACGACGGAGCACAAGTCGGGGCCTACTGCGTCACTATGAACAGTTTAGGCCCGACAGACAGACAGGCAGAGATACCACCGAATGAATATATGCTGTGTATTCATATACATCTTTAATTAATGTTTATATCAGGTCAGAATAATCAGATAAATAGTCCTCTCTGAGCAAAGCAATGCGTCCAGGCCTGGACGTCAGGGCTCTGATCACCATGTACGGTCTTCACAGAGAATAATATGGCTATTAACGTTTTATTACTCATCGGCTAGATTCGGCTTATGTGTTATTAAGTCGTTTTTAATCACAGCAGTGATTGTAATTCCAAGGCCCCCGTTTGATATGCGATAGCAGGGCATATCAAATGAATATCCCCCATTTGATACAATGTTTGGGAATCCAATATACACCGTATAATCCTCAGTGTTTATTTAACAGTGGGTTTTCAAATGTAACCAAATGGACCCAGAAGGTCAATTCTGTTCAATTTCTACACCCAAGGATCACAAAGTTGTTGGTTCTTAAATATTTAGCTGGGAACCGGCTGCCCTCAAAGACCACTGGGGGTCCTGGACCCAGCGGTTCTGCTCAAACTTTTTCATGTCAAGGACCCTCCAAATTGATACTGTTTGTACATATTTGACCACAGACCCCCATGTGAGAAGGTTTTGTGCCAGGGACCCCCAGAAGAGAAGATTCGTGTATTTTTGTTCAAAAATAGCAGATGCACAAGCTCGCAGAGCGAAGTGATGCGCTGTGAGCTATTTTTGAATAGCCCACATAAGAATGGATAAAGTGGTTTAAATTATTGTGATGCTGTTTTAACTACTTTTGCTGGGGACCCACTGGAACCCCCCCAGGGTCCCCTGGGGGTCCCAGGACCTCACCTTGAGAACCACTTTATTGTCATTTGTCGGACACACTATGTGCAGTACGTATGTGTTGATATCATGGGCTGTTATACTAAAAGTCTTCTTTCATTACAGGTATGGCCCGGATGTGATTTGGAAGGTACTGGGTGATGGCAGAAGGGATTGACATAGGCGAAATGCCCTCCTTTGACCCGACTCCAAGTTCTGATGCAAAAAAGAGACCCAATTCATCTGATGGCAGTGAGTGTTTGTTATATATTTATGTGCTGCTCACACAAAGTAATTTGTGATGGCCCGTTTAAGATGATATTTTCACTTTTAATGATCTAGCTGTAACATAGGGAGGACAATTTAATGTCACATTCCATATAAACCCCCATATTAAATTAACCGCGTATATTATTGCTCAATATAAGCTAACTATTCAATGCACTGTTCTAGCTGTGCAGTATATGTGTCAGGACATCATTGTGACCCCACAGGGTCAGTTTCACCTCAAATAGATGTTTTATCATGACTTGAACATTGCAGAGATTGAATAAGATAGGCTCTCTGTAACATTTTCAGTTCCAACTGTGCCTTTCGGCTTAATCAGTTTTAAGTGATTTTCGTCTTATAGATTTCTGGTCAAAGAAAGTTGGTAAAAAGTTTCTGTAATTTTCACTGGAATAAAAAAAATTCACAGTATAAATCCCACATAAGCAACTGCCTTTATATGAGAAATTGGTTTGGTTTAACTGTAGTACATAAATGTAAATCACAATCTATCTACCAATGACTTCTTGGAAAAGACGATGTGTGTAAAATCACACATTGTTTATTTGTTAATGAAAGGGAACCTACAAAAAGGACAGTTTTGCGTAATTTGCTTATATGAAGAAGTAAAACTTGGACATCTATGGGAAAATGCTCTAGTTTAGGTGCTAGTCTTATACTAGATACAGATGTTAGGGACAGTGCTTCACAACCATCCTAACTATTACTTGTATCTTCTTTATCACAGGAGACGAGCCCATGAGGAAAATGCCAGTATCAAAATTTGGTTCCAGACCGCGGTTTGAGCCTGTGCACTTTGTCAGCGGTGGTAGCAGCGGCGGATCTGCTACTGATGAGAAGGAAAACGATAAGGAGCGCAGGAGGAGCGAGTCATACGGTGCGAGGCCGTGGGACTCCCAACACTCCACCTACAACAGCAGTCGAGCTCAGGGTTCCTGCTCAAGACCTGCTTTTGACAGAGTGCCGTCATACAGTTCTGGTTCTGACTCAGCCTCCTGGCGATCCAATAGTGATAGAGACAGGGATAGAGACAGAGACATACCCCCAGGTAGCGTGAGTGGCGTGGGCTACGGAGGGCGAGGATCCACGTCAAACTATATGGCAAAAACGCAGCAGGACTATACAGCCAGATATGATGCCCACAGTTCTCGGAATACAGACGGCTATTCTCAGCCCAGCAGACATGACGGTTATGGAGGAGCGAATAGATCAGGTGGTTGGGATGCAGGACGTCAAGGCTTAGGCTTTGGTCATCAGGAACGGCCTTCCTCGAGCAGGCCATTCAGCAGAGTCTACAACAGCCCTGGAAGGAGCAGTCCCACCACACAGTCAGGGTTGGCAGCCTCTCATCCGCCTCTCCTCGCCATAGCTCAATCAACAATGGAGGAGAAGCAAAGGCTAGTAACCAGTGTGGCGTCAGCATTAGCTGTTTCTTTTAGAGACCCCATGTTCATGACTGGAACTGACTCGCCAAACTACAACTTCATGTTAAGCCGTAGCATCCAGGCCTGTAAAACCAACCCAGAGTACATTTATGTCAACCTCAAAGATATTCCTCATGCTGACTTGCCGAAGAACAGAAAAGTACCAACAGATGGCTATGCCTGTGAACTGAGATGTCAGTGTGTATATCTAGCAACTGGATACTCGGGCAGCAAAAATGGGGCCAGGGACCGTGCCTCTGAGCAGGCTGTTAAACTCTTCCTGAAACCAGTTGAGGTGCGTGTCGTGCAGCGCAGATTTAGATCATCAATCGTCACTGACATTGTGGTATGCCAAATGCATTGCCCTACACCACCCTTTTTACCTGCTCTCCGAAACCCAGAAGATAAGCCGACACCCAGCTCAAAAGGCCAGTATGAGCCGGACAAACGGAAGCACTGGACAGAGTTCGTGGTTGTAGACAATGCCCACGATGCCATCTGCATACTAAACAACTCTGCTGCCTTTAATCGCATGAAGATTGACTACAAATTTGACCCTGTCGCCAACAGCAGCTTTTGGCTGTGTAGCGTTTACTTGCAGGATGAACTGGTGGCACAAGCAAGGGGCACTAAGAAGAGCTCAAAACATGCTGCAGCTGAAGAGGCAGTGAGGAAACTTCGCATGAACCAGGCAGAAAGGCAACAGCGGGAGCTACAGCAGGAGCAGCAGCAACAACTACAGCAGCAGCAACAGCAGCAGTCACAGTATTCCAGAGGAAATTATCAATCAGATGCCCCTAGTGGACGCTTTGGACAGCAGGGTGTCAGGAAGAAACACTTGAGTGAGTTGGTTATCCTTGAAAACTCAAATAATGCCATCTGCATCATTAATGATACAGCTCAGTTTAACAAAGTCGCTGCTGATTACAAGTTCACTGTTCTACCTGACCATCGCTGGAGGTGTGAGGTTTACCTGGAGGGCCAGTATGTAGCTGCAGGCATTGGGCCCAAGAAAACGGTGAAACACATTGCAGCAATGGAGGCCCTATCCACCTTGCGACAAACACAGGCTGTGGTGAAATCGAACCTCAGGAAGGAGGGCCATGGCGACGCTATATCCCGTCATCAGATCCTGGCTCGCTCCGGTGAAGCGGCCATAAAGCAGGAGATAAAGGAGGACAACATTGGAAACCAACTGCTCCGCAAAATGGGTTGGAAAGGTGGTGGTTTAGGTCGCGATGGGGATGGCATTTCTGAGCCCATTAAGGTCAAGGAGCAGTTCTCCAGAGAAGGACTGGGTATGGACATGGACAAGGACAAATCTGGACAAAACCTCAGCAAGCGTGATATTGAGGACATCATCCGTACTTATGCCAGTTCAGAACGCCAGGATGATCTACGCTTCTCCACTGACCTCAACAATGACGAGCGCAAGCAGATCCATCAGATATCTCAAAAGTATGGCCTGCGAAGCAAGTCATATGGACAAGGCAGGCAACGTTTCCTTATTGTCAGTCGGAAAGTACACAAAGACCAACTCATTGGCCAGCTGTTGCAGGAAGGACAAGTGGGACGATATGAGCTGGTGAAACCTCAGGCATCTCACTGATTTGCATGCATAGCCCGAAATGGTCACAGACTTGGACTTAAGAACACAAATAACCCACAAGTTTAACAGTAAAGCGTATACTTTGTTGTGAAAACTGTACAACGCATCAATAGGTATTTTTTAGCAAACACCTCACCAATGATTTCGGCATTCCTTTGCCATTAAATATAGTTAGTATATTTAGCTGCAACAGGGGCTTTGGGGTAAATGCATTCTTTTTGTTGTCTTGTTTTGTCTCTTTGCCATTCCACAAGTCATGTATTTGGTTCACTTTTGCACAAGTTTGTGTAGAGTGCTTTGTGATGCCAGGTCCTGATGCTTCAATTGTATCTTGATTAAAAAAAAATTGGGAAGGGGAAGAAAAAAATAATGTTACCAAAATATGGCGGTTTTCTAACCAGTGTTTTCTTGCTACAAAAGGAACCCAGCAGAATATAGTTTCTCAGTATTTGTGGGTACTTTGCCTCATGTGAACATTGTTGAACTTGACGTTAGACAACGTTTAAAGACGAGGCAGGCAGTAACATTAACTGTAGCTATCAGCTCATACCTGTTTCTCTGTATTGATACATCTATTTGCCGCAATACCACTTGCAGTGTTTATTCTTAAACGGCACTCAACGCTGCCACCATCAGTTGGAAAAACAAATTTCACAGGGGAAATGTGTAAGCTGTGATCTTGCTCAATGTCAGATGTATTTGTTTCCGTGGATACAGTTGAATTGTCTGCTCGTTTTCACAGCTGTAATAACTGAATAAATTAAAACTGATAACTTCATGGGCTGAAATTGGACTATAATTTTGTATCTGTAATATACTGAGACATCAAAGGCAGACGTATGTATATTTATTTTATTTACAATAAGAAAATGTACATTTTGTTACATGGGTTACCAGTGCAAAGTTTGTGTTGAAAACAGTGCCTTGGAAAATGGGACACTACATTTTAGCAGACATGTTCAAACCGTATAATCAGCTTCTGTCATAGCTGATATGTACATTTGAAAGTAGCATTACAAGGTTTACAGAATCCATGAAAATAAGTTTCTGCATGAAGCAAAATGCATATGCCATTGCCTGGAAAAGGCACATGATGTCTTTCTATCAAACATGGACATGTATGAATTCTGGGTGAATGTCAAAGAGACATCCACATTCTAAAACATTTTAGAGTCCAAGGCATGTCTCGTAAATGCAGACTAGATACAATGATCAGTATTCTAATCTGATATACCCAAAAAGGCAATGATTGACAGCATGTTTAGAGGGACGCATGTCCATGCCACGTAAATTCTCTTATTGACCATACCCTCTCAAAGGCATTTAATGGGGGGTAGGGGGGTAACCAATCAACCCATAGAAAAACACCCTTGACTACTAGACTGTAAATCTGCAGTCTGGATCCACACGGCAAACCACACAGCAACCACGTCTAATTGTTAATTACCATAATCATCCAAACACTTAAAATAAACAGATACAAAAGTGACAAATGTCAGGCTAACCTTTTGTTAAAAGTGGAGGGAGGTGCTGGGGCATGTAGCAAGTAACCCAGATATAACAAGGTACATTTACTTGAACAAACATATGCTATTGCGCCACAACAAGAGCATACAAACTTAGCAACAGCTAGGGGACAGACAAATATACTAATGAATTTAAAGGATGTGTCATATCATGTTTCTTGTGAGTTTTTTTTTTTTTTTTCTTGATCTGTGGTTCCTTTTGATTTGGGATTGGGCATTGTTCATAATTTGAACGATCACATGGACATGGGTCAACAGTCACGCCAACTCTGTTCGACAATAGCAGAAACCCTCTTCTCATATTCCCGCTTGTTCTCCTGGTACAGCTGGGCTGCCTGGCTGTTGGCTGGGCTGTTGGGATTTGGCTCATCCAGTAAAGACTGGTTATACAACACAGAAAGAACAGGAGTGAGGGTGGAATAATTTTATTACGATGTTCATAACTTACATGAATCTGAGGGTTTGCATGATATAGCAGGTGAGACGGGTGATCAGTCAGTAATACTATAACAAAGACAATACAATATCATGCCGTCATTCAAAACAATCCGCCCATCTATTCACTACTACACCATACACCCACTAATTCGCCATTTGTCCAAACTATAGTTATCAATCTACATATATACTGAATGTCTGCTGTTAATCTTGTCAATGACAATATACCTGTATTGAAGTTAAGATAGAGGAGACATCATATGTTGGACTCCAACGATTCTGAAGAATGTCTAAGCATATACTGCCATCTGCGTAAACTGCAGAGGGAGGAAGAGGGTAAAAAAAACAAGTGAAGTCTTCAGATGAAATCAACTGCATTTGAAATGTCCCTTATTCTATTAATAATAGAATGCCCCCAGCAAGCAACTACTTACCATTTGGATGAAACATTTTGGAGACAAAACGCACTGTCGGAGGTTTATTTGGATATTCTTCTGTAAATTCAATGGTGAGTTTAAAAGTTCCTGCAGGGAAAAGAAAACAATATTAAGTATAAAAAATAATAGCAGAACAATAGCATGCTCAATTGCACAATTTGTCTTTTTCTCTCTCTCACACACACACACACACACACACACACACACAAATGTGTGCTTGTGTGTGTATTATATATACAGTATATATATATATATAATATATGTATGCATGTACTATATGTTACAGTACAAGTGAGAAAAACGGAACGCTGAGTGCCAGGTCCCTTTGAGGCCGGGCCCCTGAGTCTAAGGGTGATGGGATTTGGAACATAAAGAAGACTAACCATCTTCAAAAGGTGTTCCCTCCGGTCTAGAAGAGAAGAGACAAGACTTGAGTGAATACATTTGAAAGGCTTAATTCTTAAAATGAGTTTTCATATCCCAAATGAAAAGCTCATACTTAAATTGCTCTGTAACAGACATCAACTATATAATAAAAAACATCAACTATAGCTTTAATCATGTTTGTCTAATAATGGTGTATAATGAACAATGAAGAAAAATTATTAAATATTACCCGCACACTGCCACAAAAGCAACCTGCGGAAAGTCTTTCTTTAGTGACCGTAACGTTCGTAATAAAGTTTGCTCTTGTACTCTGCTGGTTGGGCAGTGTGCAGGTAATTTTTAAATATTTTCTCTCATTGTTCATTATGCCTTGCCTACGCACCCGTCAAGAGACTTTTAATCTAGGTGTGTGAAAGCTTTTTTTTAAATAATGGTGCATACATATTATTTGTCTACCTATTAAATCATTAATTGCCACTTACCCAAAAATGACAGCATTCCATACCATGATATTATTTTCTGATGGAGCACCACTTACTCCAGCTGGAGGATCTTCTTGCAGCCTGACAAAATACAGTAAATAGAATTTAGATGAAAAGAGGTAATTCATTTACTGTTTTACCAGGTGTAATTATTAGGCTCAAAGGAGGCAAAAAAAAAATTCCATCACTATTACACTACAACAAAACTCATGTTGTGTAGTTCTAGAGGTGGGGGTTAATCTGTCCACATAGGAACTTTGGTCAACTCTTGTAACCCAACTAACCAAGATCACAAACTAGGGTTCCAAGTATGCAGAACTTTTAATAAAATGTACACCTGACCTGACACTTACACATAAAGGGGTTCACACATGCACGTTACCTTCCATATGAGACCTTTTCCCACCACATGCAATAACATGTCAACATCTAATATCGGCTCAAAACAGGACATTTTGAATATATATAGTAACATTAAATCAAAGGCTAAGATACATATGAACAACAATGGTTTTGATGATTAATTATGATGTAAGTTACCCCTTTCAAGTCTGTGTAGAGTTGGTGCAGTTAAGAGAAGGTGTACCCAACATCTCACTGTCTAATGTCCTCCATCATGTTCATGGAGCAGTGGTTTCTCAACCTTTTCAGGCCATGACCCCCCAAAATAATCATATTTGAACTAGGGACCCCCCACTGTGGAATGTAGGAGTTGCGGCATTAAATTTAGCTTGACTTGGTTCCACAGATAAATATGGTATAAATAGCAGATCTTCAAGTTCACAACGAGCTTGTAGATCAGCTATTTTCAAAAAATGTTTTTTTTAATGTCATTTGAAATGTATGACCAGTTTTTATAGTATAGTTTGATGCAGTAATGGTCTTTTATCTTTTCTTTCAGGTCTTAAAAGTCCTTAAAATGTCACTTCACTGTCATCTGGGGAGTGTGGGTACCGCCGGGTTTGAAGGGGGTCCCCCCACCCACAGGTTGAGAACCACTGCAATAGAGCCACCTATAACTAGAAATGTAAGATGTTCTAAGTACATCACGTTCATGATGGGACAGAGCAGATCAGCGAGAGAAACAGTGTCTCATTTTTAGTTTATACGCCGTAGTACCACGATGTGGCTTGTCAAATAGAACAGATCGACAAGCTAAACATTACAGCTTGTCGATCTGTTCTTTTTGACAAGCTAAATTAATCACAAATGACATGAAAGGGTGTGCTATGAATGCATATTATGATTAAGTTAACGTCATTGCCCTCCAGTCCTGGCTAACGTTAGATAACATATTGTACAACTACATTTTATGAATAATATTTGATACAAAAAAAAAAACCCGACAAAGTTAGAATCGATGTTATTCTGTGCTTGTTGTCCATACTTTACGTATAATAGACACTGTCGGCTAAAAGCATAAATATATATACACTCATACTTCGTCGTACGTCGGTGTCGTGCGTGAAAAATAGCCGATCTACAAGCTCACAGCGCGTAACGGACGCGACGCCTGGTGACCTTGTAGATCGGCTGTGTTCGGTGCGCGACGCCGCCGTACGACGGAGTACGCCGTCATTTAAACCATAGCGAGCTAGCATAATGGTCGCTAGCGTTAGCTTAGCTCTCTCTCCCTTGTTTTTTTTTATGTGCTTACCGTTTAAAATCTCTCATTAAACGTCTTCTGGCCGGGGTCGACATTCTAATTCACGTTAGAGGTCAGAAGGTTTCAGCGTAAACCTGTGGGTGTGGCGTTTGAGAAAATGTGTTTTGTTGTTATTTTGTCAAATGGAGTGCTAACCCAGCTAACCTGGCTAATGGTTGCTAGTTTGTCATATATTTGGCTGCTGCCTCCACTGGTCTCAAGTGATAGGCAGCGTTGCCAGGTTTAGTATGAGAAATAAGCAACCAAGACTAGGTAAACAAGCCCAAAAGAAGCGACCAAGGCCACATGATGAGCACTTTTGAACGACGCGTTGTGAGCTTGTACTGTTTTCAATAAAATCTTGCAATAAAATGTGGAATATATTGATTTGTTTTGGGAAACATTCTAACAAATGCTCCCTATGGGCACAAAACATTTTCATGAAAATATTTGAGAACCATTGGTTTAAATAATAAAACATTTTTTTTGGAAGCAAGTCTAAATAAGCAAGTACACTTTAGAAAAAAGCTAAGAAAAAAGACAAACGCAACCCACACAACTACCAATTCTGAAAAAGAAGCCCAAAGTCGCTTATAATAAGCGGACATGGCAACACTCGTGATAGGACGATACCACTACAGGTAGCGTGGGGGAGCGGCGATTTCAACACCGACCAGCCCTCACATTTAGACATTAGTAGTATATGTGCACATTTACTAACATAACAATACAGCATAGGAAAACATAGAAACATATTATTATGTTTTTATTTTACTTTTTGACTGCTATATTTCAGAATAAAATGTACGTACACTGTACACCCCTGTTTTTAAAACGTGTATCATTCCAGTAAAACATTGCGTCATAAGTAACATAAGCCCCCATATTGACCGGGGCCCCCTGTTATAAATGATTAAAATGGCCTTCTTCTCCCCCTTTTCCCTGTATCATTTTAATGACTTGGCTGTAATTCACAGTGGTGTAAAGTAACTAAGTACATTTACTCAAGTACTGCACTTATACAATTTTGAGGTACTTTTACTTTACTGGACTATTTCCAAATTTCAGTACTTTTACTTCTACTCCACTACATCTCAGAGGCAAATATTGTACTTTTATTCCCCTACAATTAGTTGAAAACTTGAGTTACTACTTACTAGTAGCTAGTACTTACTTACATATACCCACTTCAGGCATTTGAAAACAGCCGATCTACAAGCTCACACTTATTGTGACCTTGTAGATCTGATATTTTCAAAATATTTTTATGCATTTGAAAACTTGTGAAATGGGACATTCTGCATAATGAGTACTTTTACTTACATTAAGTACATTTTGATACCATACCAATACTTTTGTACTTTTACTCAAGTAAATTTTGAATTCCGGACTTTTACTTACGTAACAGAATACTTCTACATTACAGTATTGCTACCTTTACTTAAGTAAAACATTTGAGTACTTTTTACACCACTGGTTATTCAGTGAGAAGCATAGGGAGAAGCCGTATTATTGTGGGGCACAGGAAGAGTGTTTATTCTGTAACTTGTGCAACCATACCACATAACCACTAGATGGTGGTATGGCATTTATAATCGTACGTCATAAACAAATGTGACTGCTGAATACAATGTTTTGCATAGTTATTATGTTATACTCATTGCATATATTGGATGTTTTGGGGACATCTAATTGTATCTAATTATGTACAAGGATAATATCATTATTATGACTTGAATATTATATAGCATTAAGTCGCACTTTGGGTTCATTCCCATATGGTCTAGCGGTTAGGATTCCTGGTTTTCACCCAGGCGGCCCGGGTTCGACTCCCGGTATGGGAACACACGTTTTATGCCATGTACTCAAATCAGGGATGAACTAATCATTCTGTAATGTCAGATATTATCAACATGTCATGGTACTGGATTTTGATTGATATTGATTGATTGAATACTTTATTAACAGTTTGCAAAAAAGCACAGAAAGTAAAGTTCAATACAAAAGGATGCTAACAGGATCAAACCCAAGAAAGCACTATTGGCAGTGATAAAACATGTATTTAATACAAAATATTAAATGTGTAATTTAGCTAATTAATTATAACAACCCTACAACTGCAACCACCAAATGTACTACTACTTAGCCATGGTTCACATCATGTTTCAGGGCTATACTACTACTATGACATGCCCACGGCTCTCGGCGGTTCGATCCCAATCCAGAGAATGTAGAGCCCGCCCGGCGGGCAGAGAGCAGAGACGGCCGCACACTTTTGCTTTCGCCGAGCATACCACGGCTCCCCTGCCGGGAATCCCACTTGGATAAATATGTGGGAAAGCCTACAGTCTATGGGAAAAGCCCGGTGACGATGAGGTTACTTCGATGAAAGTGTGAACAACAGGTCTATCTTAAATGTAATTTCTGGTGGCCCTATTTTGGGCAAATTTAATAAATAAAAATATAATAGCCTAATATGCATCTCGAGAATAGTAGATATACAAGCGCATCACTTTTTGCGATGCATTAGGAGGGAGCTTTTAGATCGGGCTATTTTCGCTGTGGAACACCATCGTACGACGAAGAAGTAGCCTACGAGATAGGGCTTGATGAGTGTTTTTTAACTGTCAACAGATTACCTTGAAGTCATGTTAAGTCAGATACTACCAGGATACTACTTGTCCTGACTTTTCTCTGGTCTCGCCTCCTAGTTCCAGTGAAACTCTTGGGCTGGCCAATCATTTGTCAGGGAAAATGTGACTGACTAGGAATTCCCCATGCATCAGCTCCGATCAGGAGAGCCTCTTTCTTTGGTGTTTCAACCAGGTGGGCGTGATTTTGAGGCATAGTTTTTGCGTTAGGTTTAGGCATATAACCACGCCCACCTGGGCGAAACGCCCAAGAGAGAGGGAGTCCCTTCACCGTTCAGCTCTCTCACTGCTGCTTGGGGAAAAGAAAGCAGTGTTGCCAGAGTTTGCGAGAGAAACAAGCAACCAGGGTCTATGCAAACAAGCCCAAAAGAAGCGACTATAATAGAATAGGCCACACGAGCACTTTAAACTGACATAATACATTGTCTATTCGAAAATAGCTGACTTACACGCTCACAAGCTTGTAGATCTGCTACTTTCAAAAGAAAAGTCTAGGGGGAAAAAGTAAAAACATTTTGAGTATTTTGTTTAAACGAATCTGGTATGTTTCTAAATTATGTCTAAACATATCTAAATATGTTTAGATGGGGGGCGTGGGGGGGGGTCCTTGACATGAAAATGTTTGAGAACCACTGGTTTAAACGACATTTGGAAACATTTAAGGCCAAATAAGCAACTACTACACTTTAAGCAACAACAAGCCCCAAAAACCTCAACCCACCAATATTTACAAGCAACTTTACAGAAAAACAAGGCCAAGGTCGCTTATAATAAGCAGACATGGCAACGCTGAAAGAAAGTGCAACCTTTCTGTCAGACAACAAACATGAAAAGTGGAGGACAGCAGCAGCCCGGACACTAGTGTTCTCACCAAGATGTACACGTCTTGACTCGCACAATAAATAAAGAAGGATCGGAGGATTAAATTAATATATCAGCTGCTACAATGCCGACGGGTTTTGTTGTCAGGACGGCAGTTTGCAATTATTAAAGCAAGTTATAATTATATTGCTGGTGGTCATTAAGGTAAGTCCACAGAGGTTTTTTTTATTTAGCCATGTGTGTGTACGCGGAATGGAGTTTACCTTTGCTTTCATATAATTGGCAATCAACATCGTGCGGTTCAGGGGTGTTCAGGTTAACCACTTAAATCCTCAGCATCCGTATTGTGGGGAAAGCTTTCGTAGAAAATAGCAGATCGACAATGCATGGTTGTGAGCTTGTCGATCTGCTATTTTCAGCGAAAGCTTTCCCCACAATATCAGACAACAGAAAAGACACTAGTATTTATTGAGCTCCCTCTGTGGGACTCTGGTTACCCAAATGGGGTTTAATGGTTAAATATAATTTCTTGCCCACAAGCTTTTTAAAGCGGTCTGGTAATTAGGCTACTGGTTGACGAGTTTGAATTGGATTCTAAGATTCGTCTATGTATTTTTGTGCCTATTTGAAACCATATTGCTGCTGTGCCACAGAGTTGACTTGACAAAGCAGAACCTCTGATGTGAGACGCACTGGTTCTGTCTGCTGACATGCGAGGGTGTGTGTGTGTGTGTGTGTGTGTGCGTGTGTGTGTGTGTGTGTGTGTGCGCGCGCGCGCGCGTGCGTGTGTGTGCGTGTGCGTCAGTGGTGGGAAAGTACTCAATTGTCTTACTTAAGTAAAAAGTATTAATACGGCAATGTAGAAATACTCTGTTACAAGTAAAAGTCCAGAATTCAACATTTACTTGAGTAAAAGTACAAAAGTATTGGTATAAAAATGCACGTAAAGTACCAAAAGTAGAAAGTAGACATTATGCAGAATGACCTATTTCACAAGTTTTTTTTTTATGTATAAAAATCTTTTGAAAATAGCAGATCTACAAGCTCACAATGCCTGTTATGTAATAATAATCAAAATCTACAAAGTAAAGTTACTAAAGTTTTCAAATAATTGTAGTGGAGTAAAAGTATAATATTTGCCTCTGAAATGTAATGGAATAGAAGTAAAAGTACTGAAAACTGGAAATACTCCAGTAAAGTAAAAAATACCAAGTACAGTACTTGAGTAAATATACTGAGTTACTTTACTCCAGTGTGTGTGTGTGTGTGTGTGTGTGTGTGTGTGTGTGTGTGTGTGTGTGTGTGTGTGTGTGTGTGTGTGTGTGTGTGTGTGTGTGTGTGTGCACGCGCCCGCATGCGCGTGTGCGTGCGTGTTCTATGATTGCTCAGTGTGTGTGTGTCTTTCTTTTACAATGAATGGGACTGTCTAGTTTTGAAGGTCTTTTAGATTCCTAGCCTATAGATTTATTGATATTCTTTGTGATTAATGAATTGCAGAACCCTGTCTATATAATGTATATATTGTCATGAACATCCAGTGTGGTGGTTAATTAACTTTGTCTTAACAGCTGAACTCTTTCTGGGGATATGATATGGTTAAATGTTGGTCATATTTCAAACTAGGGTCCACTCCACTGCTAGGAGTAGGAATAATCTTCACCGGTATTTGGATTTGGAAGTGACGGCTCAAAAAAAGTATTCTGTGACTGTGAGTCCTTGGGTGACACTGAGAGAAAACACAGATTAGAGGTTTGGCTTTGTGTTTCTTGCTTTGGGAGCTTGTTCATGTTCACAAATGCAGACTGAAACTGTTACATCACAGGAATAAGGAATCAAACCTATTTTTTTGGTTGGCATATACATGGCTACTGTACAAACAAAATAGTCTTTCCTCAAAATAGTTCATCAACCCACCCCACCCCCAGGGCTTGTCTAAATGTTTCCCAGATGTTTACATTTTTGTGTTAAGATGCTTGTATCATGGGACATACAAACAGAACCTCATTGGTCAACTGCAGTCACTATTCTTCAGGGAAATGGAGGAATGGGGGAACGAGATAGGAAGAGTCAGGGGCCTTGTCCATGGTAGAGACAGGACCAGCTGTACCATTACCCAACCAACCCTTTATAACTCCCTTACAGCCAGCCACCCCATCCCATCCCATCGCAGATAATTGAAAATTTCAGTTGACTGAAACCAATTATCCACAATAAGAGCTTCTAAATATACTCTGGTATGTTGCAAGAATGGACTCGTACTCTATAAACATCCCCTCATGTTTCTGATTGAATACACGTCTTTCCTCTCCTTCCATCAAGCTTAAGTCTTAATATAGAGTTGGTGTGTTGTTGTGGTTGCCTGGCTGGTAGCATTGGCTGTAAACAAGGACGTGTGTGACTTGCCAATGTAAAGGAGCAATTGGATTTTCCCTAGCATTAATTTAAATCAATCAATATAGTTAGCTATAGCTACACAATAATTCACAAAAGCTCTTGTCTGAGGGAACATCTGACAGATTGACTGCTGTACTATGCAAGAGCCTTATAATCTAGCCTACCTGGTTAAATTAAGCATTTTCGACCTGGCATCCCTAATCAGGGCATGTCACTCATTGCATGCGAAACCTTTAAAAAAATGTCATGCTCAATGGAATTTCAAGCTCAATTTCAAACAAGCAATTTAAAAGGTTACAAAGGGTAGCGATTAGACATGTTGTAAGCTTGTAGATTGGATATTTTTGTCTTTTTTTGCCATTTGTTATACAACAAAATATAATAGGGCTTAGGCGGTTAATCACTAAGTTGTGTAAGCATAAAGGGGTATGTGTTTCTGACACCATGTGCTCTCATTTACCAAGATACTGCAGACCCAGGATGTCACTGTTGAAGTACAACTGTCATCCTGCTTACTAGATCTTGCTCGATCATCATGTTTTCTCTATCTATTCCTATTCATATCCTATCTTGTCTACATTATGTATAAGAAGTAGAACATGTGGTGTCAAACTAATAATAATAATAATAATAATAATAATAAATGAACGCACTTTATATTTGACACAAATCTCAAAGTGCTAAATTGCAAGAAAAAAAAGGTTTAAAAAAATGTAATAATAATAAAAGCAATGAAATTAATACAATTCAGATCAATGGTCATAGACCCCCCTCCCCAACTATAAACAGCTAAGAAAAAGTTAAAGTTTTTTTTCAACTGCCTCACACTTGCTTACAGATGTGTAATTCAAGTGAATGAAGTCACCACCTGTAATAGAGGATGGCTTTTAGAGGATTCTATTAGCAATATTAGCCAATCAACAACATTGTGGAATGGTCTTTCTCACCTCTGTAGTGTCACTGTCTTTGCCCAAATGACAAGCAACAGTGATGTAATGTTAGCTACTGTTAGCTAGTTTAGCCTACCGTTTATCAACATTGTTTTTGTGTGTGAGTGTGTAGGCCATGTAGGATATTGTCAACCATTTAACTTTTACTGTAGCTAGCTAGTGAGAAACCTAATGCCTAAAATGCCTCAAATTGAAATGAATAATTGTGAAAATTGTGTAATTAGGTTAGCTTACACTGCAATGAACCATTGACTGTAGATAAGTAAGTCTACTGAGTCTCATACAACATGACACATCCTTCACAAAGAAAGAAGTTTGGATTATATTGCCCCTCTGTCTATAAAACATTGTGTATCTTTTTATTAGCAGAAAGAAGTGCAAACGCTCTACCGGCAGGACAGAGACAGGTGGTGCAACAAGCCCACAGGTGAGGTTGTAATTCTGGACATGCACATTCAAATAGTAGGCTACGTTATTTCAATTAACAATTAAGTTAGCCTATACATTGTCTCTCAATCATCAATGTATTATTTAAAAGTTTAAATGAATGGAGATCAAAATGAATTCCAGAAGGACAGTGGCATTGTTACTTTTTGTAATAAGCTATGTTATTGTTTGAGATAGGGGGCTATGTCATTTTAGCTCGCCAAACGAAGGGAGCAGAGCTTATATATGTTTTTGATGTATCATATTGATAAAAGGTGCATGGAGAAGCAATGCCTCCAGCTACCACCAGCAGGACAGAGACAGGAAATGATGCAACAGGCCCACAGGTGAGTCTAATCATTGGAATTGACAGTGCACTTTTGCTCTATCATAGTTTAATTATGGTTTTGCTGTGTAGCCGGATCAGTCCGTTTATGTATACATGTTGGTACTATAATGTATATGGACATTGTATCAATCAGTGAGAGACATAGACATGTCTTTGGGTCCTTTACTTAGAAGCGAGGACAGAGGAGGAGGATGCTGTTTTGAAGATAACGTATTGTTTAATTGAGTTTGTTTTATACATATACTTGTTGACTGCAGAGAAATGGCTATGTAGTAGGTTGTAGCGAGCAATATCATAATTTTCTTAGTTGTGTATGTGCACATGTGTGCATGCATGCCGGCACACGGTCACCACATACTGTACAATGTTCCTGCATGTAGCAACATTGCTAGTATTTAGGACCACGTAAAAATAAATCAGTCCCCAGTCCCCACCAATATTTAAACCAAGCCTATGCTCATGCTTGAGCCACGAAAGCAACTTTTTATGGAGTGGACTGAAAATGGTTCAGCATATGGTTGCAGTCAATTGGTTGTGTTCTTGGGCTCACTGGGAACAGAAGCCTCTGTGGTAGAGGCTAATGAAATTCCTGGTCGTTATCGTGTGACAGTGATGTCACCGTCAGCAGCCCGAGCAGCTGAGGAGTGTGACGGCCAGAGACAATGGAGAGCTGTACTGCGTTGTGATCCATTTATTGTCGAGGGCTCCTATCAATGTCCAGACCTCAGAGCTGAGGCTCTTCTTACGTCGTCTAGGCTCTGCCCGTCTGCCTTAATGGGCTTCTGGATATTGATTTGACTGCATAAAGAGAAGAAGGACTGAGCTTTTACGCCGGTTAGGAAGCACCCCTAGAGCCTCACAATGGACCACTAGCGCTCACGGTGGCCTTGCAAGAGACAGGTGAGGGACTGCACTGTTCATGTCAGGTAGTTTTTAGAAACAAGCTATCATCTCTGGTCTGCAATGTGGAGTTCTTCAGGTTTCAGAAAGGATTTGAAGTTGATTCATCATGGATATAAAGTGGAGTATGTGTTTAAAACTGTGGCCTTTTGGTTTGGCAAATTGCCAAACCCATAATGTGAAATGTCTAAATGTCATCATCCATTAGCCAGCTATGAAACAATAGGTGTGTGCATTACTTCAGTGGACTAACAAGAGCTGCTCATAAGGCCACCACCTCTAGACATCAGGTTCAATTCTTGTTTATGTGTACATTAGTGTAATTTGGCACCTTACAAATAACCACAAGATGGCAATGTTCATACTGTATGTGTTGATAAACAATCATATGGCTGGCTGAAATGCCACATGACTTGCTTAAATGAAGGAATAGACATGTAAAGACAGAAAAGAAACAAAACTGCTGTACTTCCCATTTTGAGAAACCGACCTCTCCATGATCGTCTGTCTCTTTTGAAAGACTGTGGGAGGAACTGCCATTGTGTAAAGTTCCTTAATTTCTCGCAGCCATTTCACCATCCCTGGCCCTGAGTTTCGTGTCCTCAGATATCTTCTATCACTAGGCAGCAGTACTAGACCTTGTACTGCATTGGATGTGACGTCAGAAAGAAAGGAGAGACAAGGGAAATTCCACCTGTAACCTCACCCCGCCTACATGCTGCCTATTACAATGTGGAGCATGTGACTGGAACATGCCATCTAGCCTTAGTTTGTCTCTTCAATCTGCATTGTGTTGTAGTGTGATGGTGTAAACCAGAGTTACTGTCACTTGTCAGAGTAATGTTTATTATGTAAGCTGTCCAGTGATGATGGCTTACTTTGTGTTCTTCAGAAGTGATCATAAGACACAAACCCAACGGTATCTCTAACAACCTGTACTGAAAAGTTGTTTTTGCTTCTAGTGATGTCATTGTGGTAGCAGACGCTATTGCTGAGAAATTAGTCACACTGTACAAAGTAACCCAGTTTCAATAGCTGAGTTGATTTACAGCTAATGATGGGATGAATAAAAAACAATGTTGTCCACCTCTTTGGCATTTTAGCATTCGAAAAACAAATGACTCTTTATATTTGATGATTCATTATTTTTACGGTTGACTTGGGATGGTAATGCTCTTTTCAAAAAGCATATTAACAGCACAGCAACTTACAAAAATAAACAAGTGCTCCTGTTTGTACTTTGGTGTGGTAGTTAATGTTTAGTGGAGGGTTTTGACCTAATGTTGGTTCCATATAGGCTACAATAAGCTGTGCGGGAAGTGATTGTGCCACTTTTAATGTTAATTTTACATGCAAATATCTGTAATCTCAACTAAATATGTCAACTTTGTTAATGTCTTAATAACAGTCACTGTAGCTGCTGTAGTGCTTTTTTTCCTGGGGTCGATGCTTGAGTGACAAGCTGTCCCTCCCCCCTCGGGCTTGATTTTTGAATTATTAAACTACTGTGCGTACAGCCAATGGGTATTATGTTGACAATATGCTTTCAAGGCCTTGTGGCAGTTTGACAATGGGCTTGAGAAAACTAGGTCTGGTAGCTGCAAAATTGCTCTGCACCAGACTTGCTCTTATCCTTCCATCTGTTGTTATATTATAGCTAGATGTAAATCTAAACATTGAATAGCTGCACAGCAACACAGGCTGAATGTGACTGTCTCTGCTATCTGTCTAATATGCCAGCATTTCTTCCAAGACCTAGACCTCAATGTGAATGCTCCCAGCTTATCTTATCAAAAACTATTTGGTTTATGCCATCATAAAATGCAGTTTTACAGTATTCTGCATGTTTGGTTAAATTGTACGGTATCACCCAGTACTGGCCCACATACTCGAGAGTCGAGACACATTTAATGCTATGGAAGTGATTTAAGTAATCGTGATTTCCTTTTGTTTCACCATGTGCACTAAGTTTGGGCCACATATACGCCTCAGTTATGTCTCAGTTTGACCTGAATGGCACATTGGTTGCCTTCATCCTGTGGTCAGTGAATCACTTTATGGGTAGGGGGTGGGGGGGCTTAGGTGAAGCCGTTGTGAATAGATTGCAGCGTCTGCACAGTTGTACACCTCCACACCACTTTGCTGGCTCTGCATCACTGTCGTCATGCTCAGTCAGGGCTATGAGTCATGTTAGGTCAGGGAGGTCATTGTCTGACTCTGTAGAAGTCCGTGTTTTCACAGTGCCTCTGGTTGACTAAAGCTCTCAAGACTCACCGTCTGGCCTGGCAGTAATGGAAGCGTAGTTATCAAGACAATCAGAAAGGGGTTATTTCATGATCATCGCAGCAAGAGTACGTTTTTTTAATGTAAGCACGTGTACTTGACTGCTAGCCTAACACTTTCATTACTACGCATGCATCACAGGGACGTTTTTGAGTGTTTTCTCTTAACTCTTTGTCCATCTCAGAGGGGCTAATTAAAAGTATTAGCTGCCCTTTCCTGTGCCTCAATCCTTGCTTCCCATGAGGTACACATCTATGCTGCTAGCTGTCCTCTGACGGCCTGTTATGAGGGCTTCCCTGTGTTCCCAGCAACTGTGAGCAGCCATCAGCTGACCTCCAAACTATATAAATAGCTCTCTGTCCTCCAAAGGCTACCATATCTCAAGTCCTCAAGGTTTAGATTTCTCTTTCTCGTCTTTTGTTAGGCGCCTTAGATTGAATCAAAACTGAATGATCTGAATTCTCTTTTTTTAAATGGAATCCTTTTAGTAGCTTTTCTGGTATACATTTGTAGCACATGCCTAGATAAAGTTTCAGATGATTCACATTGAATCGGGGTAGACAAAGTGCCTTACACAAACCTTCCAGTCCAGACTACATGGTTATAGACAAAGTTAAACTTTGACCTATATTATTATTCTGGCCGAGATAACACTCGGCTATGAGTAGATCTTGTGATTTGATGACTCTTGTTATGCTTTATTTATGCAAGTGTGATCTGTACCCATACTATTGACTCACTGGAACACACGCATTGGTTGACTTGAGGACACTTCATCTTGTTTTCTCTGTGACATCCAGTGAACACTGATTATGATGTTTTTAGAATAAGTACCCTGGTTTAATTTAGGATTGATGAGTGTTACAATAACATCATGCACCGTGGTGTCTCTCCTTTTGATCGGATCAATATCACAAAGACCTGAAGCACGCCGGCTTCTGAATACTAAATGTTGCTGCACTCTGCCTTTTAACCACCTACACAATTTACATTTTCAAAGAATTTTGTTATAGTGCCATATATCAGACAAGTTGTCTCAAGACGCTTTACATAATAGAGCAGAGTCCCAACATTTCCTCCCTCAGCAAGCGTTTGGCGACAGTGGCAAGGGAAAACTCCTCTTTAATGGGAAGAAACCTTGAGCAGAACCAGGCTTGAGGGTAGGCGGCCATCTGCCTCGACATTGTTTGGGGGGAGAGGGAGAGAGACAGCGAGAGACACAGAGAGAGAGGGAGGGGGGAGAGAGACACAAAGATGAACGGCAACAACAATAATAACAGCAACAACAACAATAGTAACTACTACAATGACAACAATGACAATAATAGCAGCTATAATAACAGTCTGCAGTCATATTCCATGCATTGACTGGGGTGGCTCAAGTGGGGCACTGACTTATGGAGGGGTGGAATTAAAGTATGAGCATGTGCACGCCGCACACACAGATGCACATGTGCCCATATATATCTACTTTAATTACTAACAGTACAGTGTCTTACATTCCTGTGTCTAACATTTAATTTGAAAGATGAATAAACATACCAATGGCAACACAATAGAGTGGCATCAGACAAATGTAATATTTGGGTGCATTCTTCAATGAGACCCGCGGAAAACCAGGCTTTTCAATTTTCTCACAGTAGTCAGTGTGCGCTCGCAGAGTGTATTTTCGAATCCAAAAAATGTGTGATGGGGTGGTCAGTCAGGTTCCAGGGGTGGCCCGTGCCACTCCAGGTCATCCCCTGGACACACCACTGATTCCATGGAAACCTTTGATAGGCAGCCGGGGGGCCCGCCCCGCAGTCACAATCCATGGGAGCCTGACTGTGAAACGAGAAAGCACAAAAAGAGGACCCCGAAAGTTGAGGTATAGTGACTTGCATTGAAAGGACATGGATGTACAATGATAGTAACATGCATCGACGGTGCATTGATCGGACATGAACACACAGATGGAGATGGAGAGGAGAAGAGAGGGTGCATGTAGGAGATGGAGAGGGAATGGAGGAGGGGATGGAGAGGGAGAGGGAGGAGAGAGGGCTTTAAGCCCTAAAGCCCTATATACTAAATTGTACGCTGAAAATAGCCGATCTACAAGCTCACAACGTATCTTGAGGAGTATTGAGATCATACAGTAGATGGCCTATTTTTAGCTTTTTCTGAAAGTTTTGAGATTTTTGAAAGCTTTAGAAAACTTTTTGACCGTATTTTATTCGCCTATAATAACATGCCCAAAATAGGAAACACCAGGTTGAAAGTGGTTTATGGGGGGCAGACTAGAAAAATGTTTTTGTTTGTGGTTTTCCGTGCTTTGGCTTGTCTCTGGCTTTGTAGCAGTAGAACACAAGCACTGGCAGCCTTTTATTTTTAGGCTGCAGAGGAAAGGTGTGTCCCGCCAGTTTAGTCAGCTGGGGTCACATGGTTCCACTCTGCTCACAAACGTCAGGGCTGTTTCGCTGTAGCCAATACACCATTCTGGGGATAAGACGTGCGCTATTTGAGACGAGCCTTTTGTTTTCACTGTGGTCTGGGTTTCATTTTACCCCAGTGACATGTCTTGAAGCAACCACACTTAAAAAGTCCTGTATTCTTTATTGCTTTTCCCCTGAGACTGGATTGGAATTGTTGTGTGAACATTATGGATTAAATCCAGATTTATATTGAGAATGAGTGCTTGATTGCAGTAATTTCAAATTTGTATGAAAGAATAAGTGTAACCAGGCTTAAAGCTTCGATCCACACTAGACAATGTGTTGTGTCAAAACTCACGTGCCATTCTGAGGAGGGCTTCTTTCCTAAGAACATACCAAAAGCTGTAGTTTGTGATGTAATCAAGCAAAATACATTGGCACGCTTTGTTATTTGATAAGGAGTGAGTGCCGTGAGGGATTTTCCAGGAAAATATATGAATGGACTGTCCCACGTAATTATTGTGTGTATTAGTTCTAACAAACCTTTCCAGTCATTGTCATCGTAGCACAACTACAGAAATGCTTCTGTATCGCTATCCAGGTCCAGGAAACAACATTTGTAAACGATTTAGGGTGTACTTTCCATTCATTGTCTTGTATCATAAGCCCCCATATAGCCTAATAATTACACAGTATGTCTAATAGAAACATAAAAAAAGGCTGTTTATTGATTCAACATTGTTAGAATACAAAAGCCGTGGTGAAGTTCCTGCCCAGTGGTGGAAAAGTATCAATACTGCAATGTAAAAGCACTCTGTTACAAGTGAAAGTCCAGAATAAAAAAAATATTTGAGTAAAAATACAAAAGTATTGTTATCAAAATGTACTTAAAGTACCAAAAGTAAAAGTACTAAAATGTTTGAAAATAGCCGATCTACAAGCTCACAACGCGTCAGATCTGCTATTTTCAAATAGCCTATGTATAAAATAGGGCTGAAGTGGTTAATGTATGTTTTATAATGCAATCATTTATATCTGCAAAGTAACTAGTAGTGGAGTAAAAGTACAATATTTTCCTCTGAGATGTAGTGGAGTAGAAGTAGAAGTATTGAAAATTGGACATACTCCAGTAAAGTAAAAGTACGTCAAAATTGTACTTTAAGTACAGTACTTGAGTAAATGTACTTAGATACTTTACACCACTATTCCTGCCCAGTACCACCGCGGAGGTTGTGGGTTCGAGTCCACCATGGTGCATTCGGCTTTGTCGAGTGTCTACAGTCCACTCTACACGAACACAATTGGCCCGTGTTCGGGGTAGGGAAGCCGGGGTGGGGAGGGCGATAATTGTCACTGCACGTAATCATACGGGCTGGGGGTGGCACCTGTCAGCAGGGTGTGTTTGACGGGATGAGTTGGACGAAGGCTGTACGTCCTCACGGTGGGGGCTCCTCACTGGTAGGTGAGTCAGTGGGATTCAACAGAGCTTAAAGTTAAAGGTACAAATACAAGCAAAATGCAAAACCATAACTTTAGTTAATGGTAACATTCATCATTTGTTGAGGTAATCCATATGTTACAAATTAACCTCCTTTATCTAAACCTCCAATATTCTTTCTACTTAATAAATACTGTATTTCTAAAACCCGCAGACAGACATAACCACTTTAAAACTGGCATGTCATTATAGTTGAAAAAAATAATAAAAAGTAATAATATTATATTACTTATTACTTTGTATCAAGACTATTAAGTTATATTGCATTACATATTACATTTTGCACATAACGCATGCTCAAAGAGAACAGATCCACAAGCTAACAACGCATTGCATTGCAAAGTGTTGATAGCTTGTAGATCTGTTTTTTTTTTTTTGCGCATGTGACAACCTCCTACTATGTCGCTTCACACTGGGCTCCTCTACACAGCTGGACGGATGGATGGCTCTTAAACCATGCAGAGAGAAGAGAGAGCTCTTACCTCAGTCAGTGTCAGGCAGCGTTACTTGGACAAGTAATATGTAATAATTACTGTTTTGGCAATTGTAATAAGTTACACTACTCGTTACTGGGGAAAATAATAATATTACAGTAATGTAATATACTTTACTACTACACTGTACCCAACACTGAACTGCGACAACATGAACAATGCCCTTTGGCCGGGATGCCAGCAGAAAATGTGCTGCTTTGTTCTTCTCACTAATCAGACTTCTGGAGAGAGTCACGGCGTGCTGTCAGTGGCAACCACAAGCCCAGTGTCTGATGTGTTTGGTTTTTTGATTTTTCATAATTCAAACGGTCCGTAATCATCTGCACATAAAGAGACAGATGTTTACACAACTTAACAGCAAACTATCGGATAACTATAATCTGATCTGTGCTGAATGAGATCTGAACTGTGTGCTTTGATAGGATTTATGGATAGAATCTGGTGAGTATTTGAGAGAACAATGTAAATACAAATAATAAATAATAATACATTAAAATATTGTCCCATTTTAAGCTTTAAAGCTGCAATCTGGAAATTATTTTAATCAATAAAATGCTATTTTTAACCAATCTGTGTTGTAGAGTATATTAATAGCACTTCTGCAGTGGTTGGAGGAGGTCTTACTCTACCACTGAGAAATGTAGACCCTGGTATCAGGTAGGAGGACATGCACCCATCGATTAACAAATAGTAAGTTTCCTTAAGCCCGATATCTCCTCTGGCCAAGCAGGGGTTCCTTCTTGCATGAGCGTTAGATGTTTATCTCCCAGACACAGGAGACCCAGGTCGGGTGTTAAAGTTGCAATTATCTCTCTCCTTCGGGGGAGGACATAAAACTTATTTCCACAACATCTGAGTGTATGTTTTCTATGCTGGTCATCTTAAATTATTTTGTATTTATCTAAAACATGAGAGCCAAAGGTTAACTCAAGACCAAGGACATGAACTGTGCCAACTGTCCACCAGAGTAGTCACCAGTTGATTCAGCATGGTTACTATAGTAACAATAGAGGTAAAGTAGCTCATCCATGTGACCACAGCTTCAAGACAGCACACTTTCCTAGTATCAGTATTTCCGAGGACGTATAATAGCGATGGAAAATCATCACTGGGTTAATGACACTGGCCTTTACTCCTCTGAAGAGACTCTCAACCTGTCACTCTCTCTCTCTCTCTCTCTCTCTCTCTCTCTCTCTCTCTCTCTCTCTCTCTCTCTCTCTCTCTCTCTCTCACTCACACACACACTCTTAGCCACACGGGCACACACACACTTTCAAACAGTAATTACAGCATGACTCAGATGTCATCAGTCCGTTCCTAATACCAATGGGATGAGGTTGTGCCACTCTCCACGAGCCTCCAACACTTTTGTAATTGATTGGTGTTCTGTTGACACAGAGGTTCTGTTTATTCAAAAGGTTTAGACGGAGAGCAGGGAATACGGTAGTGATAATGCCTGGTTGGTTGTGTACATTCATCAGTTTGTTTTGCTATGTTTACATGCTTGCTCTGGATTCTAGCTTTAGTTTTAGGATATGCACAATCTAGGCCATGATGACTGGAACTAGCTTGGCATTGGTTTCCCCTCACAACAAGGCCAGGCACGCACGCACGCGCGGGCACACACACACACACACACACACGCATGCACGCACGAGTGTGCACACAGTAAATTGCTAACTATCCACTGCAGACCACCACTTCCTGTTTTGTTAGCAGTATAATTTCTGGTGAAGATGCTTATCATGTGACAGCTATCTGGTACAATGGTGACACAATGAGATACACAGCCACAGAAGAGAAGGTGGTGTTGGGCAGTTTGAAAGAGAGAGAGAGAGAGAGAGAGAGAGAGAGAGACACACACACAGACAGACAGACAGACAAGCCCAAGTCACTCCCAGATTGAAATGCAGATTTGAGAAGAATAATAAGAACGTTATTAACAGTTTTAGTGCATGTGCACACCTGGTTGCTTGAATTGCATACTTGGAGCACATAACCATTGCTCCTAATAGGAGGCTGTTTGTGATCCCTGGCCTCTATGATGATGATGCATTACCAGCCTGCCTTGTAGTTAATGAGGAGTTGTGGGAGTGCTGTAGGTGCTGTAGTAGGTACTGTAGGGCTACATGCAGTGAAGTGCGGTCAGGTGAGAGTACTTTGTGCGTCTTTATAGTCAGACTCTCCTTTGTACCTGCCCACTGTTGTTGAACATAAAAGGCTTCTTTTTTTTTATTGGCCGGGGTTCTAACAGCCTTGAGCCCCACTGTCCTCAAGTCAGCTCTTTAATGATCTCATTCACACTGCTAAATAAGGTCAAAGTCTAAAGTGGATGCATACCTGTCCCACTGTGTTTTTGCACCCGCACCCCTCCTCCCCCGCAGCGGCAGAAACCCGTCTTTCACTGTGCTCTTAGGGTGTGGTCTTCTGGTTGGACCTGTCCGCTCTCCCCTCCCCCGGCACCGTCCCCAGCCAATCCCCCGGCAGCAGCAGGACTCACCTGAAAGGATTTGCATGCCGGGCCCATGCCGGTCGCTGATTGGCCAGGTGCAGGCTCTGTGCCCTAGGGCTCCTCTACCAATGGCGGCAGTGCTGCGTGACTCATAGGGAGAGGACAAGTTGTTTCACTACACTTCTCCTTTTTCTGTTTCAAACAGCAGCCATTGCGTTCTCTTTTTTTTTCATGCCCCCTCCTACCTTGCTAGTTTGGTTTGATCGCTGTGACTGAGAGGTTGTCCAGTGGTCCACACCTTTAGACATATCTCTCCCCCTCTGCTCTCTCTGGAGACACACCTTGGATTATATCCCCATTCGCCTTTGTAATCTATTTTTTCTCGTTCTTTTTTTTTAATTGTTATTCTTTTTTGAGATCTGACTCCTTTTCTACTGTTATTATGGATCCTGACGCCCAAGTTCTGTGTCTTTGAGGTTAGTGCTAAGAAGATCCTTTCATATATGACCTATTTAGATGGTTTAAGCCGCTGGAGACAAGTGGCTCCAACTGTGCTACTGGGAGTTGCCTTTAAATGAAGTTGTATATGTTTTCCGCCATGCAAACCGATAAAGCAGAAGTCACTTTTGTCAGAGGACAGGCAAGTCATGGTATTCTATCACCACAGTTGACTGCATGTTTTGTTTGGATGTTTTATTACGATTCACTTAAGTGTGATCTTATGAAATGTTTGCTACAATGTAGTTAAAGTAATATTTAACGTATGCAAATTGAACTTTTAGTGCGTGCGTTTCGTCTCTATCATTATCAGTCACCTTTAATGCAATCACCTCAAGGTTTCAGATCTTGACCTGCAACTAAATCAACTACATGTCAGAATGCATGTAATCTAGTTTTAAGTGTAAGTGTACCAAATGTTCATAGCATGCTGTTGATGCTCGTTACATCACTGAGCATGTGGTGTGAAATAAAATAACACATTTGATAGGTCTTGAGTGTTGCTTTTCTCTTAGGAGTCATTGCCTTATATGGCGTGTTATAACAAGGGAGGGAACAATGTTTTGCAAGCCCCCTGACCAAGCCCACATGTGGATTTCATATGGTGTAGCAATACTTAATTATGTCAATTACGTTTTGTCTTCACAGCATCATTCTTTAGTAAAGGATGAGAAGCTACTAGCTCCTCTCCTTGCAAGGAATCAGGCAATCATTGCCTGATCCATCAAAACATCTTCGGTCATCAGTGTAGAATGTTGTTCATCTACATAGTAATCTAGAGGGCGAGCAGGTTTTCATTGTAATTCAATCGCAAGACTAAACAATTGTGTTCTGCTTTCTCTATGTGCAATATGCCCATATAGTTAACTTTCCCTCAAAGTTAAAATCTCCCATTAAAGAGTTAAAATAGTGTGCCCCATGTTGTTGCGTTCCTGTTTCTAAAAGTTGCTCAGTGCAGCAAAGATAAAAAGCACGCTTCCTGTTTCACCAGAAATTCACTCTGCACTGACAAACTTGTGGTCCACACAAGAACATTGTGCACATATCACTGAACAAACATGGGCACAGTTTGAGCAACGCTCATGTATCACACCCAGTTTTTTATTGAATGTGCATTATAGACAGAGCAAAGAGCGCCAACCAGGCCTACCAGTTACCAGTGTGATTGAACCTGTCTTGATATACCTTAATGCTTAAGCTAGTTGATGATGATGATATCTTGTGCCTAGAAAGTCAAGTTGTTATCACTTTTTTTTTAGAGAAACATGAATTTGGCCATGCCTCAGGAGGATACAATATTAGGCCCCCTTTTAGGTTTCAAACATTTACGAAGCTTATCAGAAATGTGTTTTCTATTAATGTGATCAGCCCATGTCCCAGTTAAATCCTTGTTGGTGGTGAATAGCTCTGTTGTGTCCCAACAGGTATGAGTTTGCATTTGACCTAACTTTCTAACCATACTGTGTGCCCACCTTGATTTGGATTGTAAATTAGGCCCTGGAGCTTCAGAGGTTTGAGCTTTGTCCATGACATCTACACCCTGGGAGCACAGGGATACAATCAAGGTAAAACAAACTTTGGGAGGGATGTTCTTAGAATGCCATTTAGAGAACCCCGTCTGGGATAGAGCCTGACTGATACATCAGTTTGGTAAAAAAAAAAAGGTACAAATAGCAGATGTACAAACTCACAACTCGTTGCATCGTGACATAATGTGACCTTGTTGATCTGCTATTTTTGAATAGGGCTTAGGCTTACGTGTTTGCTTGTTCATTGTATAATTAATTAAGTTAAAATGTTCTTTTCACAAATTGAAATTTAAAATATATACTCAAAGTTATTTGTTTAATTATAAGTTAAATGTTCTCTAATTGAAACTTTAATCAAATCGAGGTTTTTCAAATTGATAACAAGATTTTGCACTTTTAAAATCTATTTTATCAGTAATTGGTGGTCTAGGACTCTCCAAAAGCGGTATTGATTGATTGATTGAATACTTTAGTAGTCAGAAATGTAAACAGCACGTGGTACAGTCAGACATCAAGGCTAAAAGGATAACACAAAAATTGGTACTGTATATCACCCAAAAATCTGGCATCGGTCAAGCTCTTGTCAGGGATTAGAATAAATCAACAAAGGCGTGGATTTAAAGCCCCCCCAACCCTCCACACCACCCTTGGCAAATCACTCCCAGGGCACCATGTTTGTAAGGGGTTGTTTCAATGGGCCCGTTTCTGTCATACTGAGGACATAAAGGCTGACAAAGAAAGGGAGGCAGGGTGTCAGGCTGGCTCCTCTTTCAATACAAAGTCAACACATCTTAGTCTGTAATTAGCTCATTAGGCATGGCTAAAGAAGAGGGAGTTGGAGGAGTAGGAGGAGGAGGTGCAGTGGAGTTAATCAGCACAGGCCTGGCATAGAATAGAATAACCACAGACATTCAGAATGCTTAATCACTGGATCAAACATTTTCCTTGACTCTGACTATTCGTAAAGTGTTACGTTTGGCAGCGAGATGCAACACATTCTGTGTGTCAGCCCGTAAATAATGCGGTCCTGGTCTTATGGTGGCATTGTGGCTTTCCAAATGCATTTGCAGCGTTTATATCTTGTGCAGTAAGCAGCAGGTTTGTCATGATTCTATCTTGGCAATGAGTGGAATCTCCCTCCACAAATGTCTGAGATCAGGGTTACATGAATCTTTTGGTCTAATAATCCTAGGGTGGACCGCGTGCCTCCCCTATTTACTATGTCACTGGGCTGCAAGTTAAGGTTGGGGTTTTGGACACCTAATATTTCAATGATGAGTAATATATTCCTACAAGTCACATAGAGCTTGGCGATTTGAACTCTACTAACACCTCTGGTTTGCAGACAACCAATGGAGTGAAAGCTGAACTGAATAGCCTTCCAGAACTTTTGAGATTAACTCAAGATAATAAGACAATGACAGATGTTGCATCATTGGTTCAAGATAAGCTGATTGTTAAAGATCAGAAGCTTTAAGATTCAACTTTAAAGTGAGTTGTAAGAAAACAACATTTGTCAATCTGAGAAATATTACGCAATAAAATCCTCCCTTAACGTGGGAAGGTTTGGGTCTATAAATCCTGTGTTGCTTGGCGTTTGTCATATTGTTTTTGGGGTTGAGGGGATGTGTTATGTTGCCATATTCTGTCTCTCCATTTCCCCATACCAGTATCCATTTCAATACCTGTATCTTAGGTTTTTGGCATCAGAAGTTGTGTAAAGGTTGGGAGATGTTGAGTTTGACTGGGGTGGGGTGCCGTTGGTTCACATGCTCCCCCCTCCCTCAACATCCATGTTGGTGAGGTGCAGGTTGTGCAAGATGCTTAGCTGCAACTGCTGTGTGCATGTAATACAGGGCGGTGCTGAAAAAAAAAGACTGTGATTGCTCAGCAAACCATCCCATGATAAATAACGTTTAAAAAAAATACATTAAGCAACAGATGACACAAACTGCTTTCAGTGTTGCAACTGTCCTGCAGAAAGAACATGCTGTGACTAGCAGCCCCTTCTTCCAGGCTAGTAGATAGGATGACAGCATCTGAACCACGGTGCTAAACAAAGGCATTTCAGCTCACAATCATGTAGAAATAAGATTCATCTTGATTTCAGTCACAAGAGCAGTGATGCTCTCGATCGTATCTCCTCTGGCGATATCACATCTTTCCAATGAACTGAAATGGATTTGTCTGTTGTTGCCGTTGGCCTGTTGTTTTTGGCCTAAGCGCTAAAGAAAGACCACGTTCCTATACATATTAAATGGTCTGTTTGGTTAGGAGTGTAAAGATGTTCTTCTTATATTCTAATATTTTATTTTGAAGAGGAAGGAAGGATAATTGACATGAAGTATGTTGTGAGTCATACTCGCATTCATGACATTGTTGCATTGACTGTGTCCTTAGCAGCTGAGCCAAGACTAATCAACAGTTTATCACATAAACAACTTCCCCACTGCTATTAGTCTACCAGCCCCTCTGTGCCCCCCAAACACACCCTTATTATCCCTCCCCTGTCACAGAAGCCCCTGGGCAAGGGCAGGTGCGACTGCATATCAAAGCCCCGGGCAGGAATGGTGTGCCTATGTTCATGTTATAAGAGAGAGATTGAGTGAGAGCTATTACATGTTATATCAGGTCACACCTTTTGATAACACTTCTGGTTAGTGGTTATGCAACGTATCATGTCGACAAGGGTGCTAATGCTGGCCTGGGAACAGGAGGAGAATGCAAGCAAACAGCTTTTCTTCTAAACACATACCAGTTTTTAAGCAATTTAAACATGAGTTGTAGTATATTCAACATGTATTGCATATTTGACATAATAGTGCCCCGCTGTAACACAATGTATCACGTTTTTTTCTCGGAAAGCATATTGTGCGGCGCTTAGTGGAATAAAATAGAAGCTAACGGCTATTGGTTTATACTCTGAGTCGCAAGGTGCTGGTGATGACAGGGTCCAAGGTACAGTAGTGGCAGAACAGTGGAATGGTGTAAAACCGATGGCTGCAGCAGCCACTAAAATCAGATCAAACATACTGTACCATGCGTAAACTGTGCTTTTTTCCAGTCTTGATAAAGCAATGTTCTTGAGTACCCTAGGCCTAGGGTAACCCCGCCGTCTCTATTCTTCCCCCCAACAAAATAAGCAGTTAGGGGTCCAGTGTCTTGCTCAAGGTACACTTCTACACACAGTCAGGACTGGATCCAGGGTTCAAACCGGGAACCTTCCCATTCCAAGCTCTCCCTCCTGAGTCACTGGCCCCCGATTAGCCTCATGCCATGCTCACACCACCACTGTTTTTCTTTCCAGTTCCATCAGTTCCACCCTGCATGAGGTAACGTGGAGCAAAGAAAAAAAACGAGGGTCAAATTGGCTCACAGCAGTGACATTAGCTTTGATAATAAGCTGCCTGGCTAATACTTTGGTTCTCATGCAAATGTCTCATGTTGCCACTTCCGATATTGTCATAGAAGTTTTAACTGGATTTTTGACGCACTGTGACCTGTGTCTGGATAAGGGTTTAGGGCCGGTGTGCTACAGGTAATCGAACAAATCGATTGAATAGATTATAAAAAATTATCAATTAATAATCTATCCCTATTCACCATGGCAAAACACAAAATCGCAGCCTTTGAATTGTTCCATTGAGCGCCTGCGTCACTGAAGCTTTCGTAGCTATTGATCATGTTCACATGGAAGCCATTTTGCTCTTATGTCATACTCATGGTGGGGAATCCCCACCCGTCACCCCAAGTATGATTTAAAAGCAAAATGGCCGCCGTCAGAATATGGTCAACAGGAGTCCAGAGGAGCACATTTGGTGGTGCGAGCATGTTATGAGGCTACAGGATTCAGCCTCTATTTTCTTCATCAGTTGTATTCAGATCATTGAAATGAATCGCTCCTTCTCAAATTCGATGGTAGTGAAAGTGAAAGAGCCCTCCATGTTCTTCACACCTACCTAGTGAAAGGACTCGGGTTTAAACCACATGTGCCTCTAGTATCCGGAGTATAAGAAAGATGATCACGTTACACAGAAGTATAGGCCTAGATGTCACACGTGGCCAGTGTGGTGCGAGCAAAGAAAGATGCAATCGCAAGCTAAAAAGTTTGGAGAAATAGAAGTTAACTTCAATGGCAACGGCAAAACGCCACATTGTGAGGCCATATTAACGCAGCAAGACAATCACAAGATTAATGGCTGGTAGACTCTGCCAGTGCTAATTTCACCAGATGTTAAGATTGTCTACTGGCCCTGATGTGACAGTGATATAAATCATCTTGCTTTGAATTTGTACTGTCAAAGCTTTGATTAGCGTGTAGACTGTAGACGACAGCTGTTTCTGACCAGGCTAACAGGTTTTGGTTAAAGAGCTCTCACAGTGTTTGTTGTGTAATACAAGTACAAAATGTTTTGCGCTTAAATTTGCTTAAAAATTCACCTTTTGCGTGAACTGCACACAGATTGTTTTGTTTAAAAAAATATAATTTAAGAAAACACATACACACACGCACACACACACACACACACGCGCACACGCACACACGCACAGCATTAAATATTAAACTGTAATTAAAAATATGATATTGACATTCATGTTGATGTTGAGCAGCATGGTACATGGACATATGAACCACATGGAGGCATATTCTCTTCATTGGAAAATTATCTTATTATAATGTAAAACCACCACAGAAACCGAAGTAGCACTTTTAACTATTACTCATCAGCTTGTACCTTAACCCATTTAGACCTGTTAAACCTATGCATTGTTATACCTTTCAATCCGAGACAGCATCTGCATCACATTAGGTGATGCTATATAGCAATATAATATAATTTGATTTATTTTATAGTAACAATTTGAAGTTTTTCAGAAAACTTAGGTTAGGATTTGGAAGGCGTCTTTAGAATGGGCCTCAGGTCTAAATGGGTTAATGACTACTGTATCTCTGCTCATTAGTTCTTCCCCATTCACACCAAAAACAGTCATTTCACTTCCCTTAAATTGTTGACTGCCGTGTCTGAGCTGAACTCACATTACTTGGAATGATAGCAACATTTGCATCACTACAACGTTATTGTAACTTTAATAAGAAAAACAAAACAACACCCTCATAATTAGAATAAGATTTTTATTTTCTGATGAGAGGGAATAATGGATGAAATAAGTGTAATAGTAGTGGTGTCACTCAAAAACAGAGTCAAGAAACCCCTGCTGATAAGCTGCTGCTTTAAAATGTACACGCCTGACCTGTCATATGACAAAAAATAGGCGATCTTCAAGCTCACACGGCCTCGCAATGCACCGTACGTGTATTGAGCTTGTAGATTGGCTATTTTCGTTGTGCGACACTCACGTACAAGTATAAATTAAGCACTGGCCTAGGCTATTTTTGTGAATTTTTGCTTATAACAGCAGTATTCAACTAGATTAGGCAGAGTGCCACAGGGCCACAAGACATGATATGGGACGCCAGGGTTAATGTGGTTTAATGGCCAGCCAGCTAGGAACAGTGTTGAAGGGGCATAGTCAGTGGTAGAAGAAGTACTCTGATTTATTATTTAAGTAAATGCAGCTATGCTACAGTATGTTACAAGTAAAAGGCCTGTATACAAAGATTTACTTGAGTAAAAGTGCAAAACTATTGTCATAAAAAAATATATATAATACTTAAAGTACCACGGTAAAAGTACTAACATTTTTCAAACTTTGTCAAACTTTTTTGTTCGGTTAGTATAAAAGTATAGGGCTTAATTGGTTAATGTATGTTTTGTAATAGTAATCTAAATCTACAAAGTAACTATAGTAACTGAAGCTGTCAAATAATTGCAGCGGAGTAAAAAGTACAATAGTTGACTCTGGGATGTTGTGGATTCGAAGCAGCCTATATTGAAAAATTATAATACTCAAGAAGTAACGATACCTCAAAATTGTTCTTACAGTACAAGTACAGTACTTGAGTAAAATGTACTTTACTACTTTAAATGTACTCCACCGCTGGACATAGTCTCAATACTCAATAGTTATCAGGCGTGGCCTGCGGTCCTCTCAAACATACAGTACAAGGCTTTGTTGAGTGAATGAAGCCCACCTGCTCCCTGCTGCTCATATCACTGAGTCTACTTTATGAGCCCTCTCCCTCCGCCTGTTGCCTAGCAACAGCCACTCCTTGTTTACCTACAGTATTCGTTTTGCATCGTGATTCTCATCAGAACAGCATAAGCCAAGCCCCCCACCCCCACCCCACCGAGAAATGCTTCTGTGCTCTCTTTATTCAAATATAAGCTTTCATTATGCCAACGGACAAAAAAAAAACATATCTACCGGCATGTAATTTATACTCCATAATCTAATACAAAAAGATTCTTTTCAACCTTATTTGATTTACTTTTGAAATTCCATCTAGGTTAACCAGTAACATCAGGTAAATGTTTTCTTATACAAGCGTTCTTAGACTGGCCATCTCTTTGCTTTATTATCCTCATCTACTACAGTGATGGTGCACCTTCCCCATTGCATAGCTGTCATAAACAAGCGACCCATTTCATAAAACCTTCTCAAATATTGACCTGTACTCAGTGTACACGTTGCTGTTCTCCCCCTGGCCATGCACATCCACAAACAATTAGCCCGACTAGGCAGAATGAGCATGTAAGTAACAAATGAGTTGTTGACTGTCCTTCACTAAATAAATTCCCAGTCGACACATAGTAATAGGGATTTGTCGACTAATTGATTACATTGATTTAAGTAATGAATCTATCTATGAATCTTATCTATCATGCAGAGACCAGCCTTTTCATGTTGGTGAGGTTGAGAACTGAACTTTCTATTGTTGATTTCACAATGCCTACTGGCCATTAAAGGACGACTTCACAGATTTTCAACCTATCTTCATATAATTGGTCCTCACTAATACTCATGATAAAATGGTACAATTTTCTTCTACTTGGTCTGTGTCTCAGAGGAGGGCTGTGGACAGTCCAGAAACCCGTCTACCAGTGACATCATCGTTAGGCATGATTTTTTTTCCCAACAAGATTTCACATTTCTTATTTAGATTTTTATTAACACAAGAACAATGGCTTCTTTTATTGCATTGCAACTTTCCAGGAATAGGAAGCAGTTTCTATTAGCTTGGATTCCCCATTGATGATGTCACTGGTAGACAGGACTCTGAACTGTCCACAGCCCTCCTCTGAGACACAGACCGAGTAGAAAAGAATTGTACCATTTTATCATGAGTATTAGTGAGGACCAATTATATGAAGGTTGAAAATCGGTGAAGTCGTCCTTTAAAAGTTATAGACTGGCAGAATGAAATGGAAAAAAGACAAAAGCACTAACCAATTAATAAAGTCTTGGTAAACTACTGTTAGACCAATTTATTGATTAATCGAGTTTTAGGGCAGCCCTATAGTATTTATTGTCAGTATTTATATGATAAACTTTGGTAAAATATTGTTTAGTCATCATAATCCTAGCCCCACCCCCCCCCTGCCTGTGCATGTATGCATGCGCCACACACGCCTACACACGTACACACACACACCCACGCACACACACGCAAGCGCACTTTCTCCAGCATACTTGGGAAAACATCATATGATGTGATGACAGAATCAAGTGACTGAGGCACTAGTAATGCTGTAACACCTAAGGCATGCAATACTAACATCTTTCATAACTGCATGGATGGTATTCTAGCCTGGTTAGTTCAGTTCAGTCACATTGTCTAACTGCTATGTTTCCGATGCTGTCCGAGGGGTGTGCGTCCTGACGTAACCAAATGCAGTGACTCGTCACTTCTGCCTTTTAGATCCGGCAACGAGGCACACTTTTACTGGCTTTGAGATTAGATTGAAACAATTGGCTGAAGGTGCCTTATACCCCACTAACCTAGTAGCCAGTTGTGTGAAATTAGATAAACTCTCTTGAAGAGACTCAATTATCTGTGAGCGGCCTTATCTGAGAGGCTGCTTGAGAGGGGATCAGTTGGGAAGAGATGATTTGGTGATTTGCTGCCCAACCACAAGCTTGAAAATTTGCCAAAGTTGCAAATGTAGTTCTTTCACTCCATTTTCAGCATCTACAGCTGAGTAGATGCAGTAAACGTGCCAAAATGTATTTCTTTTCTTGGCCGCCTCACTTTCCACCTACTGTACACTTTTGCCGAAGATAGCCAATCTACAAGCATGTAACACATTGTCACACTGTGACATGTGAGATCTACCATTTTTGCCAAATATTTGCCTATTTTTTACAAAATGTTTGCCTATTATGATGACATGCCTTGAATAGGGATGCTAGTGCTGATGTGGTTAAGGAAATCTTGAACTCATAGTGTGTGAGAAGATAGAACGATCAGAGAGATGATTTCATCTCCCCAAGAATCTACGCCCTGACATTCTGTAGGCGTGTTGTCTGGTACATATTGCAGTTGCATGCCTGACTCCGGGTGGACTCATTAGCCTGCTTGTGTCCAGACCTGTTTGGTATGTACCCTGCTGTAGAACAGCCCATTCCCCGTTCGTTCATTCGTTCGCAAGCCTCACCACACGGAAGGAACCCTGACATTTAAAGGCTTCATCTCAACAAGACATGCCTGGTATGCTATCATACTGCCTCCCGCAATGCAGGAATCATCTTGGCACTCCCCGTTTAAACCACTCAAGCCCTATTTTATACTTAGTCGTATGACGGTGTCGCGTGCGACAATAGCTGATCACAACGCGTCGCATAAAGACGCGTTGTGAGCTTATACATCAGCTATTTTCGGGTGGTAAAAATGTATTGGATGCCAGCTTGAAAGTGGTTAATAAACACACTCCTTCCCTAGAATTTCACGAGAATTACTTTCAGCAGAGGCTCACTTGTCTAGTCAGGAGATGTAGAGTTCAGGCAATACGCTTGGCACGGTGAGGGACATATTTGGGAAGTGTCAGGAATGCCATGGTCGCTAACCCTGTGTGTTGTGCTGGTATTTTCGGGGCATGGTTTTCCCCCCCGCTGCCGTTAACCTGTGCTGTGACATGTCAGCATTGGAATGAATGTAAACACATTAGAGATGGGCGTGTGAATGTGTGCGCAAGATAGCACGAGTGCTCCTATTTCACAACCAGGTACAGGCACCACTGTAGCATAGTGGTGGTTAAAAAAAATATAATTATATAATGACTTATAATGGTTTAATAGTTTAATAGTTGAACGGGGAATTTGTATTGTGTGGTAAAGGGATACTATGTATTTCTGGGTACTTGCTGTATACTGAAATGGAGAATGTTTTACTTTTCCAGTCTGGTCATGCATCAAATTGTTCCCACATTGCAGCCAAAACACGAGGAGAGTCAAAAAGAAGCATTTCAAATATTTCTGAGGGAAAGGAATTGGTAGGGCAGCTAGAGGCAACTGACGCAGATGAAGAGACGTGCATGCCTTTGCCTTTTAGTCTGTGTCAGGCTATTGAGGCTACTTCTTCAGAACTCAAAAGAACTGGGAGTTGCTGAAGGGGAAAATTATGAGAAGTGTGTCATCAGTTACACCCCCTTTAATTGACTTTAAAAAAAAAAACAATAGCGAACTAGTGGACTAGTGTGGTTTTCAAATGGGGCTTGTGCGGAGTTATCTGTGATCCTGTCTATGCACAGGTCTACCATTATGCAATGCAGGCAGTTCATTACGTTTCAGTGTCGGGCCATCCTTCAGGCTAATGTTTTTGGATAGAGAGGTAGTGCTAATCATTCTGCAGCTTCCCTGCTATGGAATGTGCATTGTGTCTCATCAATACCACTTGCATTTATAAACCCTTGATGGCTAATAGATCAGTGGTTCTCAAACGTGTTAATTTCAAGGACCCCATAACTCTTGAGAGTATACAAATGGAACCAAATGGACCCTTAATTGGACCCTCACAGGTCCAAGAGTCGCAGACCTGTAAGGGTCCATTGGGTCCACGGTAGCATTAATATGAAATCGTATACTGTATGTGTTGGCTCAAGCCAAGCTGTGAGAGAGACAGATGTCTGTTCTAGAACTTTGCTGCAATTTCCTGTCCTGTTTTCACAACTCAAATTGTTCTTCCTATCTGTAGCATGTGGCCTCTTGCCACATAATAGAAATAGGCTACAGGGGGTTGTTCTGATGAATAGGCTATATCTGTGAGCTGGGGTTAGTTGTCACAAAAAGGCTATATCCACGGGCGATAAAAAAAGTATGTTTCACTGTAATAATGCACTGATTAGGAGCCCACCCAGCTGATATAGAAAATGTAGTGTAATGAATGATGATAGCAAGTTATACAGCACTTGTTATATTTGCATTTAACAGTATCGGTCTGTCTGTGTTTGGATGGATATCCAACCTTTGCCTTTTACCTGTTGCTTTCATTCTAACGCATAGAGCAATGGATGGCATTTTATACTTCAATGTATGTTTAGTATTCACTTTTGTGCAAAATTTGCAGATACTCTCATGGAAGATAAACATTTATTTTGGTGTGGTGTGTGGGGGTGGATACTTTTTGCACACACTGCACAAACTTTGAGCATTGTGTTACAGGAACTTCATACGTTCTTCTTAGAACTACTGTAAAAAACCTTTTCACTGAGCCTGACATTGTGTAGCATGCTGGGGAGGCAACGGTTCAGCTCAGTCAGAAATAGTATGGTTGTCTGCGTGTGTGCATCTATCACGCTAGGCATTGTGGGTAATGAGGATCTGCACATGGCAGGTGTGTGGGTTTGAGGGGCCCATTTTGTTTCCTTTGAATTAACCAACACTCTCATTAGCCCCAAAAAACTGGATCACAGAGTTTTCTTATGTTAAAAGAGTGAGGATCTTCACTCGTGCAGTTTTAAAATGAGCCTAAATAATGTGGTCTGGTCTAATCTTCACTTAACATTAACATCTACATCAACAGCACTATCTAACATGCTTTCAGGGCTTACGTACTAAAGCAAAAGATGCAGATACACATGTTTCTTAAGTTACCAAACTCAATCAAATATCTAAACAATAGTTAGTAATAGTCACAATAACATTTAGTGACGTTATGTATTATCATTAGAATGAGTATATTATTTGAAGCTTTAATTGCAGTAATAACGTTGATTATTGAGATTAAATGTAAAGTGTTACAAACACATAGCTACTAAGGATGTTGTGCTACGAGGAAATGGGGAGTTGAAAGAACTTTCCACTCTTACACCGAAAAATGTTCTTGTGAATGTGGTTTAACAGACAGGAAGTAGCAGAAAACCCGCTGCTCAGTGATGCTTTTCCTGTGAGAGCAACATTCACAGGTCAGTTTGTCACTTATCTGTTTTTTCCCCCCAATCCTTTACTCAAAAACTCTGCAGGCAACAATAATTATCTAGGTTTCCTCCGACCAGTAAGCTTGGTATTCTCTGCCTTGATAGCATCTTTAGAAACCATTTGTTCTCAACGTGGGGCCAAGGGTCCTTTGGGGGGCGGTTCCAGGGGGTCCCCAGCAAAATTTGTTAATATTGCATCACAATCATTTGAACCACTATCCATTTGTACGTTGGCTATTCACAAATAGCAGATCTACAAGCTTACAGCGCGTCACTTAGTGACGTGCTGAGAGCTTGTACATTTGCTATTTTAGAAATGTTTTGAAAAAAAATTGAAATGTTTGGGATATTATGAATAATTTTTACTTAAAAAAAGCATACATCTCTTCTGGGGGTCACAAAACATTTTTAGATGGGGGTCCGCGGCCAAATACATATCAATTTGGGGGTCCTTGACACAAAAGAGTTTGAGAACTACTGCTTTAAACAACCTTCTAACTGAGAGACACAACCGATGAGGTCTCCGAAAACTACATACCTGTTACATAATCAAAGGAATCCCTCACTAAAAGTGAACTAGTACAAACTGCTCGCAGTTGTGAGGACATGGCAGCAAGTCGAACTCCCGTCTCCCACTCCCACTGCATTAGCATGTCAGTGTAATGCCCAATTTACTCTGTCTACTACAAAGGCGTCACGGACCGAAAATAGCCAATCCATAAGCTCACAACTCTTACGCTTGGACACCATCGTACGACAAAGTGTAAATAGATGTGTAACGCTTTATTGATTCAGTTTTCATGGAGGTAAAGCAGTTAGAAACACAAGACGGATACAAAAAATTAATAAGAATAAAAGAGATATAACTTAGAATATAAAAATAGTAAAAAATTAAAGTAAACATTAGTAACGTACAGGGATTAGGAATAAGGTACCAAAAACCAGCAGGAGATTCTAGGGTCCTTGCTTGGCCCGCCGCACTTGGACCGCCCGGGATTTTCATATACACAATAAATAAACTGCATAATACAGTATGCAATATTAAATGTCCCACACTCCATAAACTACCATGGAAACTATAGAGTTGGTCCTGTCATTAGTAGAGTTAGCATAAGCAACCCCAGTCACAGCAAGGCATGGGTTCTTCTACCAGCGCGAGAGAAAGAGAGAGAGGGAGAGAGAGCCTGCCTCAGGCCGGAGTGGAAAAGTACAAGGCTCGCAAGAGATGAGATTAAATTCCATTCTGCTTCTGAAAGCCTGTGCTTTAGGTGACGTTTTTCTCTCAGTCTTCATCTGGCTGTGGTGCAGCAGTGCAACAGACAGACGTCAGAGTGTTAGATCTTTTTTTTTAGAGGCCGTGTGCGTTCTTCTGATGCCCTAGTATAGCTGGGTTATACACACTGCACTGCAGCTGCATGCTATTAGTGGGTGCATGCGCGAGTACCCGTGCACTTGTTTCTGTCCCATAATATCTTGCTACTCATTACAGTACATCTGCAGTATGGTGTCGAAGTTTGGCAGGTCCTTAACCCGTCCAATAAAGTTGTTCAGAAGTTGAAACATGGCGAGACATGTCGCATTGAGCAACATCGGGCGGTGAGTAATTTTATTTAGGCTATAGGACTGTAGATAGGCAGTTGTGTTGTAGCTTACTGGAAAGGAGGTGAAAAAAAACACCTCTTTTCCAGTTCTTTGTTTAGTGTTAAGGTAACCTTAATTACTGTCCTGCCGCTCTGTTGAATTAGCAAACACCTTCCAGGACAATGACCTTTTTATGCAGTGTATAATTCACAATGAACAGTCTGTGTGCAGTTGCTGGTTTCGTCTCCACTACAGAACAAGCTACCCTTGCCTGACAATTTGTTGGTACTTGTAATTATGTTTAATGGGTTAAGACTGGGGATCATGAAGGTTTTGTGCAAGCAAGTTTCCTTGGCAATGTGGTTGTTTCTCTTACAGTTCATATTATTGTACTGTTTGGCCACTGGCCATTGTCTGTGCCAAAATAGGCCCAAAGGGGAATTTTGACCCAGAAATGATGACCAGGAACTCCAGAGCCCCATAGAGAGGGTATCTCTGGGCTCCAGGACTTAAAACAGGCGTCCCTGACTCATTTCCTCTGCCAGGAACCCAATAGGATCCTGCAAAAGCGGCATTTCTGTGCTGACCCCATTTGATGACCATGTAAAGTCAGGGATATGTTTACCTGGCCTTTTATGCCAATTTGCACACTGGTGATTCACCCCCTAGCCCTTAAAACCTGCTGGGTGGGAATCATCTGTGGCTGGAGTTTCTCTCTGTTGGTCCTGACTCTGAGGACCTACTCGCCATAACTGTGTATGCCTCAGCAGTGTGTGATGGATGGGAAATTCAGTGCTTGATGTCAGCTTGTCTAACCTTTTGCCGGTGTTTAGAGAGGACACTTGATTTATGCCCGGTGCTATTTTACAGGTCTTAGTTGTTCTGTTCAACCCTGTGTGCGGGGAAAACCATGAGTGTTCCGAAATGCTAGGAATGCCACTCACTCTCCTTGCCTAGCTGGAAAAGTCGTCCACACTCCCCCCTCACTACTTTTGCCTCTGCTTTTCAAAAAAAAATCTCATTAGGTCAAGAGCTATTTTGAGATTTTCTCCTGAAATGCTGACGGCCTGTGGCCATGATCTCACTCAGAGACTGAGTGAGTGAGTGAGTGTCAGAGCTAGGCACCGCCCCTGCCTTAAGCCCTGTGACGACCATGTCACGGTAGTGTGTCACCAGAGTTTTGGAGGATGGAGATTTTTGTAACCTGAGCAGTGAATGGCAGATAAGCAGAGTTTGCCGTGGTCCTCCTTTTTTGCTTGTATCCCACAATGTTTGCACTCACCGCATGCAGGGTGACTCATTGCGTAGTCATTCAATTGGCTTAAATTACCTCCTTTCATGGTCAACAATGAGCTCAGCTGAAGAGACTAAAGCGGGGGAAGTGAGGCCTTCTGGGAATGCTGCATTTGTTCATGAATCCCGACTCTAATTGGTTGTTATTGCGACGGGCAGTCACCAAGCTGTAGGGGGCGGAGCGGGCTGATGTTTGTTTCATACTAGCCCCCCCCCCCCGCCCCCTTCTCCTCAGCCTGCTGCATGCAAGGCAACATTCTGCAGACAGGCCTGTCTGCCAGAGGTGTGGAAGAGGGATGGAGAGGCTCGCATCGGCCGCGTCACATGATATGAACCACAGTGGATTCTGTAATGCCTGGTGGTGGTGATGACCACAGGAAAGTACTCCGGTCTGTCTGTCTGTCTGTCTGTCCAGCCCGTGCAGCCAGGCCACACCCAGGCCCTGTCACAGCCAGTCTGTTTGCTCTGTGGAGGATTATGTGTCGACTAACTTTCCTAACAGATTCCCTCCCTCTTCATCTTCCACACTCACTCCCTCTCTCTCCCTGTCTGTCCCAGGCTGACGTAGCAGCAGCAATATGCAGCTGTCTCAGCCCTGCCTCTGCATAGGGACAAGGCAGCTGTTGTGGTGTGGTGGTGCTGGTGGTGGGTTGGGGGCTAATGGCTGGGGTTCTGTTGTGTCCCTGCACTGTCTGCTGTCAGCACTGTGTCAGCCACATCAGTGAAGCACTGACAGCAGGAATATATAGAAAACACACTCTCACATGCATGCATGTGTGTATGTATGTGTGTATGTATGCACATGTGTGTACACACATGCAAACAGACACACAGGTGCATACAACTTGTATGCATTATAGTAGTATCAATAGCATATACCTGCTTTTATGACACGATGCCTGACAAACACACAGGCACACTGCACTACCTTTCTAGAGAGAGACGAGAGAGAGGAAAAACAGAAGAGGGGAGACCACACTCTCCTATCTTGATTCAGACTGATTTGATAACAGCCTGTTTCCTGTCATCTGATAACACAGTAACGATTGGATGTAGTGATGCTGATCGTTTCCCCCCCATACAAAACTGAGCTCCTGTATCTCACAGCTCCATGTCGATAAAGACAGCAGACTTTGTTAACTCAGCTATATATATATATATATATATATATTTATATTTAAAAAAAAAGGCAACAAACGGGTCCCAGGTGTGTGTGCATGCCTGGGATGTTGCCGTTATCTCTGTCCACTGCCCGGGCCAGGAGTAGACAGACGAGCTGGGCAGGGGAGACTCCCAGTGCTCCAGTATGGTCTAAGTCTCTGGATGTTTACCGGCTCATGGCTTCTCTCGGTCCAGCTTCCCACATGGCAGCAAAATAAGGGGGTCCACTGACTGTGTGCTTCTGTGTGGTCCGTTTGACACTGCGTGTGGAGAGTCACTTAGAAGAGGAAGCGCAAAGGGAAATGTCTGCCCACACATTTTTTTATGTTGTCTGGAGGTATTGGTCTTTGTACCCCTCGAACGCCCCCCCCCCCACACACACACAGAAACATACAGCTCCCTCTCCCCAAAAGTGATGCTTTCCAGACCCATACCACATGTCACATACCTCCCACCCCTCAGACTCTGAGTGGAGGGAACCAAACAATCAAAATGGGGCTTCATTGCTAGTCAGGTCAGTTGACCATTTAGGCATCCCACACCAAGGCTTTCCTCTCTTTCTCTCTCTCTCTCTCTCTCTCTGTCTCTCTCTGTATCTCTCTCTCTCTCTCTCTCTCGCGCTCTGTCCCACCTTCCTCTCCCACACCACCCCTCCAAGACACAATTGGGCCTGGAATGCAACAACGTCATCAGTCAGACAGGCATTTCAAAGCAAATAGGTCCCACCCTGAAGCAATGGGAAAAGGGTGTGTGTCTGTGTGTGTGTGTGTGTGTGTGTGTGTGTGTGTGTGTGTGTGTGTGTGTTGGGGGGGGGGGGGGGGGGGGTGAGTCAGAGTCCCCAGAAACCTGCCTTTGGGTAAGCTCAGGTTGTGATACCCCTCGATACTCATTCATCACGGGCATGCACAAGCACGCACAAGCATGCACGCACGCACGTGCACGCACACACGCACGCACTCACACACACATTTTGACTCAAGCCAACACATGACCACCAGTTTGTTTCTCCTGCCCCCTGTCATCACAGCCATTGCCTGGGGGCATGGACAGAGGGATTTGGGCAGCTCCTTGAGACGAGCCTGTCCCTCTAGTCGTGTGTGTGAATGTATGTATGTATGTATGTATGTATCTGTGGGGGTCATTCAGTGTCCATGTGATCATTATTTACAACAGCCCCCCTCTGCTTTATGCTGCCTCATGACCAGTGGACTGAGCTGAGCTCATATCTAGAGGGTCTTTCACACAGAGAGAGAGAGAACATGTATAAAGCCAGAGGAGCTACAGCCCACTGTACAAAAAACTTGAATGTCCAAAACCGTTATTTTTCAGGAAATAGATGTGTTCCAATGTTTTCAATGTAGTTATTATTTAGTCACAAGCTCTTGTTAATTGTGGTTAAATATGACTAGGAGCAGTAAAAGTATATCTACAGAAAAAACAGTGGTGGGTATTTTCCATCATCACATTACAACCGCTGTGATTGGCTAGATTTGCTACTTTTGTACAACACTCATATGACAAAGTATAAATTAGGGCATTCATTTACAAAAAAAAAGAAAAAGAAAACATGAAATGATGAAATATGGAGATGGAAGATTTACAAGGACGATATCCTGTGTGTACTTCTGAAATGCTGGTTAAATTTCGTCATGAATCTTCACACAGCATCCATGTGTGTGTTCTGTGTATCTTGACCTCGATCCCTGAAATGGCAGGAGAAGAAAATCCAGATATGAACACCGGGAGATTTGGATTCAGACTAACCTTAAGCCCGATGCGGCCGAACTCGGCTGTTCTCGGCACGAAGGAGCATAATTTAGGCCTTACTGGGATTGCTGGTAGAGTAAAAGAGTGTGAAACTTGGTGACATATCCGTCTAGAGAGCATGAAGAGTTACTTTTCAAATTCTGCCTAATGATTTTGTCAGCGGGCCGGTCAGACAGGCAGGGAGATGGTTCTGGCCAAGAATGAGCCAGCGATCTGAATTCTCCGCTGGAACTGAAGCAGATGAGCTAGGCAGTCACCAAACCTCTCAGCCACCACAAACTGCTTGAACTCTCCACACACACACACACACACGCACACGCACACGCACACGCACACGCACACGCACACGCACACACAAACACTACTTGGATTATGTGCACAGAATAGTTGGATTATATGAGCCTCACAAACGCTTACCAACAATTCCCAGCTTCACTGACTCCCTCCCTCTCCTCCTCCCTCAGTGAAATTAAACAGACTGTCCTGACGTTAGTCTTTTTGGCTTCTGGCCATTTTTGGCCTATCTACATTGGAATCACATTGGTTTTTTATCAAGTCTGAACAGCAATAAAGCACACAGAAGATTATTTATCTTATCTTTAAATTAGATTTGAAACACGGTCCTAGGTGGTTTGAAATGTGATTCAAATCTGACACTCGGACACTGAAGCCTGATTTATACCGAAAATAACTGATCTGCAAGGTGACAATGCGTTGCATCGTGTTGTCGGTCTTAAAGATGTAGTCAGTCCTAAGGGCTGTATTTCAGAAACAAATCATATTTGCCCTGGTCTGAACAGCGCCTTTGTCTCCTGTTTCCACCAGGTGTAGATGCTCCAGTCGCATCAGGACCCAGCCTCCGTGTCAGAGAGGGACGCGGTTGCTTCCGTCTGGGCCACGCCACTCCTCTGAAACGCAGCTCCTAATCTCTTTCTGAGCTGGCCTTCCCTCACACGGCTGCTAACAGCACTCCCTCCTCCCGTACCGGCCTGGAGAGCAAAGAGGAGGTGGACGTTAAACTCAAAGGGGGAAGCCATCTTGCGTGGCGAAAGTGGAGGTGAAACCGTTGCTGTTGGCTCTGTCTGGCCTAAGACGGAGCCACTGCGGGAGTGTTTGTCTTCAGTCCGCTCCCTGGTCTCTCAACCCGTTCGACACCATGACGACCGCCGTTCAGCCCTGTGAGCTGGTGTTTGAGTTTGCCAGCAATGGGATGGACGAAATCAACCAGGTACTTATCGTCACAGTAAAGACACCATACGCCCCCCTCTGCCCCCCCCCCCCCCTGAACTGTTTACTGTACATATTATTTTTCCCGATTTCTACTTGTTTATATGATGTTTTTGAATTGAGTACAAAGAACCCCAATGGAAACAAACCATAGTGGTTTCTTGGGTTTAAATCCCTCTTAACAGACCTTGTATTGAACTGTACTTCCCTGTGCTTGTCTTTGCAAACTGTTAATAAAGTATTCAATCAATCAATCAATCAATCAATCAATCAGTTAGAAGTTTAGAAAATGACACCTTAGTCTCATTCATGAATGACTGTACCTATGCAGTTGTGCACCATAAATGAAGGAACCGTTTGATGGAAAGGACCTTTGGACCGCTTATGGCACCATCCGTCTTCCTAAAACAGACGTTTCTTTATGAGGTGTCGTTGATTAACGTAGAGCTCTCGTAGCATGAAAAACAAGTTTGTGTAAACAACGAGGCCATTGGCACAGTTTTAGCAAGTCTTTATGCTGATGACGTGATGGGGATGAAGACAGAAGGTGTGTGTGTGTGTGTGTGTGTGTGTGTGTGTGTGTGTGTGTGTGTGTGTGTGTGTGTGTGTGTGTGTGTGTGTGTGTGTGTGTGTGTGTGTGTGTGTGTGTGTGTGTGTGTGTGTGTGTGTGTGTGTGTGTGTGTGTGTGTGTGTGTGTGTGTGTGTGTGTGTGTGTGTGTGTGTGTGTGTGTGTGTGTGTGCGTGCGTGCGTGTTGGGGGGTGTTGTTGGTGGGGGCTGTTGGCAAAGCAGAGATGGAAAGAGTGAGAGACCTGGAGTTCGGGCTGTGTCATCATCGTGCGTGGGAGTGGAGGGTGGGGCTTGGCCACAGAGTTCAGTTATGGCACAAAGGTTACTGTTATGTGTGCCTGCTGCGCCTGTGCCAATATGTGTACCCTGGTCAGGTGTGTGGTTATCTCACCCCCCACATCCTTGTCTGAATCCTGTGGAAGAGCGAACTCGCTAGTGGACTGTGAATGTTTGTGTGCATACGCGTGTGTTTATATGAACCTGTATCTGTGTCTCTATCTAGACTAGAATGACGAGTCGTCACTGGATCCCTGAATGGCACCAGTTCAGTTCAGGCCTAACCTGACAGACCAGTTACAAAGTTATATGGAGGTGACAGGCTAATTCCACCAAAAGGACTTGCATTGTTCCAGAACAACAAGTTGGTTCCTCCCTGCACTCAACTCACCCACGCAAACGTGGTAGCATTCGCTCCTGTTCACCTTGCCGTGGAAATACCCCAGTGAGAATGAGAATGAAAAGCTAGCATACCGCTTGCCTGTCAATGTTGCCATTTTGTTTGCTCTCTTTATAGCAGTTGCTGTAAAGATTTACTTTGGCCATAATAAAGCTGTTTGAGCCAAGTAGAATCATATCCAACCCTAATGATTAGCCTTGTGATATTGGATTTTAACATCAGTAGCTTCCCGATTAAGTCATCAAGGAATGACTGCAGGACATTGTGTAGATTTCTACTGTAGGTATAATTTAATTGGTCACCTGAAGAGAACATCTTTCCCTGAATTAGGAAGTAGACAACATTTGTGTTTAATCACGTCCAACCTGGTGTCTCTATTTTGGGCCTGCCATTATAGGTTTAAAAAATAGCAGATGTACGAACTCACAATCCACCGCGATGCAACATGTTATGAGCTTGTAGTATAGTATAGTATAGTATAGTATAGTATAGTATAGTATAGTATAGTATAGTATAGTATAGTATAGTATAGTATAGTATAGGCTTAAGTGGTTAAAGGTTACACAATTACATTGATGCTATGTACACCCCACTTCCTCAAATAGCACTAATAGGAGGACATTGAAAGTGTTTGGTTTGAACAGGTAAAGCAGAAGAGGAGTGCGTTGTGGGGGGAACTGCTTGTACTAATGCTGTTGCTTTCAAAGCTAGAATGGGGAACTAAGAAATGCAAATAGGGCCTGATCCTTATCTCTTCTGTTTCCCTATTAGAAACACAGTTTCAAGGCAACAAAGAGGAAGATGTAGCCATACTTGTACTCGGTGGACACAGATATCGAACGATGCTATACTCAGCAGCATACTATTTATACTGTTGTATATACTGCATCTATACATACACAGGCTATTCAAGACCTTTAAAAAATATTAGAAAATATCCCTTTTCCCAACTGTCGTTATGACAATCTTTTTTTATAGAGTAAAGACCAAAATAAATACATACAATAAAAAGAAAAAGAAAATTCTAACGCAACAAAATGAAACACGACCTATGTAGACAAGCTGTGGGTACCAGTCCGATATTACATCATTACATTACTTTATACCTTGGTGCACTTCATCCCCAGAACTCCCCCCAGCCACCACCGACCCCAAAAAGCCCCCAAACCATGGAGAATCCCCGTTCCACAACGGCGAATGATACATCCAGCAGCGAAGAAAGTGCTTGATGCAGGATATTTTCTTATGTTTTCTCATTTGTAAGATACACACATATCTTTTACGTTACTTTTAAGACGTTTGTTGACAACAAGACCCCCTGCAAACGTACGCCTCGAGTCGCAATTCTCTCTTTCACAAATACACGCTGACACATTGTCAGCAGGCTTTCTCAAAATTCTCAAAATGTCACTTAGTTCACATGACAATAGGGGCGAGTATTTTGCAGGTGTCACCCAGCGAAAACAAGAGTCTTGTTACATAAAAAACAACAGCAGAGACAGACAGTTACTTCAGACTCACTCCTTGTGCTCTGTCAGCAGACTCAGTGTGGGATTCCGTGTGTCTGCTTGCGGCTGGGAGGGGAAGGGGGAGGGGAGGTGGAGCGCTGGCGTTGATGGACAGTCGACTGAACTCAGTAGTGGCAGTCTGAAATGTCTGCTGGGCGCACACACACACACACACACACACACACACACACACACACACACACACACACACACACACACACACACACACACACACACACACACACACACACGCACACACACACACACACGGGGGTTGCGCACAAACTCAAGGACAACAGGCATCTGTAAACTCGGGCTGGGAGACATGGAGTGCTCTGTCTGATACAGTGTCTGAATACTCATATTAATGGGACGCATATGTCATGTCAGTGACATGTTGATGGTTTCTGTAGTCAAAGCAAAGTCCAGGGTGTTGATGAATCCCCAAAGGGCTGCAGGTGTAGGACTTTGCTCAGCTCTTGCCGACACCAAAGAAATACATAGTAGTTCATTTTGAAGTTATAATATTTGTTGAACATGATACTCTAAAAACACTTAGAAACAATACAAAATATATACTTTTCAGGATTCAAATTAAAACTTAGCAGAAGTAGCTGATCTTCAATCTCAAAACGCATCGCTTGGCGTCGCATTTTGAGCTTGCAGATCTGCTACGTTTGATGCTATTGTATGACGCTGTAGTATGATCAATTGCTAGGGCATTAATTATAATATGAAGATAAGAGGTTTCTGCCTGACAGCAATGATATATATATATAGAGAGTATATGTATATACGGTATGCACTGTGCACTCGTCCTGCCAGTCATACACTCTCTTTTTGGTAATGTGGTCTTTCCATTGAAGCTTGATTGATTGATTGAATACTTTATTCAGAATAGTCAGAATTGTAAACATCACAAAGGTACAGTCAGACATTTAGGCTAAAAGGATAACACAAAAAGGGTCCTGGGGACTTGTTTCCATTGTGGTCCTATGTGTTAAATTAATCAACATAGCATAAAAATAGAAAGGGAAAAATGTCAGCAGTGTATGTCACCTCCTTTCTTTGGGAAAAGTGTGTTTACCTCCCCTAGCTCATCCATGTAGTGTAGCGTAGAGATAATGTACAAACCACAGGGCCTGTTAATTTCCTAGTTAAAGTGTAGAGGAATGCGAGGGCTGGCCTTGGGACTCCCGTTTCCACCCAGCTCCCCCAGATCGGATCCTCCCATCCCTGCAGCCCAAGGCCCAGACACCTGGAATACCATGGGGGGTTCAGACCAACAATGAGGACTTGTTGAAGAGACAGATAAGCCTCTATCCAAACTGATCCTCCTTCTAGAATTGCTATATTTTCCCCGTCTCCCCCACAGGAGTCCTTTTCACCATTTGCCAGGCTATCATTGTCGAGTAAGAATATGTCCTTTTATTCACCTGCTTGGTTAAATAAAGGTCAAATTAATAAATAGATAATGGCAAACAATGTTACACACAATGCAACAATACACACTAATAAATGCATTGTTTTGATATATATATTGCATATATACACATACAGTATATAATAAATAAGCACTGTCAGTGGGGGTTGCTTTCCTATTCACTGTTTTGAATGTGAGAGCTTTGTGTTGCACATAATTAAACCTTTATTCTGCCATCAATGCCGGCTTTGTAGCGTAGTGGTGCGTTTGCTTAGCATTTGTGACACATTAGAGTAGTTCACATTATAAGTGCTTGGTGTGTGGTATTTAGCAAGTATTGTGGAATATGGAATTAACTTTGCCTTTCTAGAAAACATACTTTAAGCTGACAAAGCTATTCCATCTGCTGCTTAGTACTAGATCCTAGTTCAAGAATACACTTTTTAAGACGTAGTCTGCTGCCATCTGCTGGCAGTCAGCTGACATTGAGGTGTTTTGTCCTGATCATTTTTAATCACTTTAAAACCTGTCCTCCAGATTTTGGCCATGTCATGGCCATGTCTATTTTAAAATAGCATAAATAGCAGATCTACAAGCTTACAACACATTATTGCAATGCGATGCCTTTTGAGCGTGAAGATTTGCAAGTTTTGCTTATTTTGAAAACTAGGCCGATGCATGGATGTACAGTACTAGCATGCTAAGCTTGTTTTATCAAGATCTTAAGAAAGCACAGACATATCTGGATTTATGGGAGTATGGTCCATTAGAATGCTGGTGCACCTGTTGTTTACCTCCATGCAAGAGACCTAACCTTTGTTATCTAAGAACCTTGGTTTGTAATGACAGGCTGTAATAATGATATACGTAAACAGTTGTCCATGTTTAAGGTCATTCCATTTCCTTGATTTTACTGAGCTTGTGTAAACAATTACACAAGTGCAAAGCTGTTCCAAAGTGCTACTGGAACCAGGAAAATAACATCCTGAGTCACAGGGCCACATGCGGAAAAGAAAAAGTAGCTTTTCCTCTCATGGCCCTGTGACTCACTCATTTAGAGAAAGGCTGTGCGTTCTTCCTCTTGACATCAAATCAGCTACTCTTGACATTGCCTTGTGTTGAAGGCGTTGTCAGACACACTTGGTTCCTCAATAGTTCTCATGTGGCTCCCAAATGGTTTGGCCCCAACTCTGGTAAATTTCCTCTGTTGCTTCACTCCTTCCGGCAATAGGCAGTGCCCTACTGGAAATGAAGGAGTGGGCTTCTAAAAGCGGAGAGCGCTTAACTGAAATTTCACGACTGCTCCATTAACAATTCATTTGGGTTGGAATAACCTCGGAGCATAACATTAACTTCTCAGGAGAAGTTGGCCAATATCAGACAGCTGGTTCCTGTCTTTTCGAGCGCTGCAGGTCTCTGTGGACCTGAGCAACTATCCTCAAATGATCTTGTTTACAGAGTTAAGAGAGTTGTGGTATTATGTTATATTCAAGACCTTTAATGGAGGCTTTCATGCAATGCTAATTAATGTCAAAATACTATAGTTGTGCATGAACACACACACGCACTCAGTGCATGCATGTGTGAGTGTGTTCATGCCACGCACGCATTCTCTCTTTCTCTCTCCCTCTCTTTCTCTCTCTCTACCCGTTGGCCCCCAAATAATTTCACTAACTCACTAATAATAATAATAACTAAATGTGTGTGTGTGTCTTCTGTGTGCTTCCTCCCGTGTGTAGCTGGATGACCCATCGGTGTTCCCAGCAGTGATCGTGGAGCAGGTGCCGGCAGCAGACCTGATGCAGGTCTACTCTGGCCTGGAGTCCGATGAGGTGAACGGCATCATGGTGGACACCACCCTCCATGTGGTGGAGGAGCCCATCCTGGGCGGGGGTGTGGACCTCTCGGGTAAGCAATGGAACCTCATATTCTAGTTTTTTTTGGTAAATGAATGCCCTACTTGATCATACTACAGCGTCACACAAAAGTATAAAAAAGAGCAGATTTACAAGTTGAAACGCGGCGTTGTGAAAATAGCTGGTAGATCGGAGAAAGGCTTTGCGTGTGAGCTTGTAGATCTGCTAGTTTTGGTGAAGATATTTAGTGTACAGCGAAAAATGAGGGGGCCTAGTATAGAGCCCTGGGGGACTCCGGTCAACTATACTTTACACACAGGAATGGTCTGACATCCTCTAACCCTTGAAAACAAATATCCTCCTAAGTGTGCCCACAGACAAGCTTTATTTATCTCTAAAATATATGGATATGCATAAATATTACATCACAGTTTTAGAAGTCAATGATGGGTCAATGTTCAAACGTTTGTTGAAGATGTGTCACTTTTAGTGAGCATCACTCGTCCAAAGGGCCGTTTGACAAAGTGTAAATGAGGTATAATAGGATTGGGATACAGCAGTAACTTCACATCCTGATCATTGTTTGTATTCGATTGGTCAACAGAAACAACTGTCACAGGCGACGGCATGGAGAACAATGAGGCAACTACTGCACTTCTGAACATGGAGTCTCCAAATAACATTTTGGATGAGAAGCGCATGAGTATGTTTATTTTATTTTTATTTTCAGTATAAAGAAATAACAAAAATATGGAAGAAATGAGGAACAGGGCAGTTTTGATCTTAGTTCTGCAATATAAACATAGTCATCAAACAAGATGTTTGGTTCCATCTGTAGCCTAAGTGTCTTGTTTTATGTTTAGTTCACCCCTATACCAATCTTCTGGAGTCAGACTTGACCTACATTCCATTGAGGCCTGACCAGATGTCCAATGGTGGCCTTGACATATCAATGGATGAAGACACCTCGTCCATGGATGAGGTTCCACAAAAGTGCTTCTCCAAACCACAGAGAAAAACCAAAGGTAATGCATTTGCCCTCCTTACCAGTTATTATTATTTTATAACTTTTTTCAGTCGTTGTTGTTTTGACTTTATGTTTTCAATTTCAGTTTAGTATTAATAGATTTTTAAAAAGGAAAGTGGGTTTCCTAGTTAAGTTTAATTTTGTGAAAATTCTTAGTTTTAATTTTATAGTTTTAGTATTTTATTGTATTTGGGGGAATTTGAGGCAAGATTCGAAAAGTATTGTGTCATCAACATACCATTAAAAGAAAATGATTTATAGTGACAACTAAATTGGAAGGTTTCGTATCCACCCTAAATATTTTTGTATAGCATTGTTTTTTTTATTTCAGTAAACTAAAATGTTTAGTTCGACCACTTACAACATTCGATTTTTTATTGATTTAATTACAAGTCAATAATTCCAGTGTTCCAGCAGCTGACAGTGATGTGGGTAATTGGGTGTTGGGGATGGTGACCGTAGTACTCTAACATGCGCCGCTCCTCGGTTCCCATCCTTACAGTGCGCAAGCCGCGGGCGGTGCGTCCCTGCTCCCCCATCACCACCCCCACACTGCCACTCAGGAAGAAGAGCAAGGAGGGTAAAGGTAAGCCTCACTAACTATGTGCGCTTCACTGTATAACGGGCCAATAAATAAAAAACAGCAAGGTCTCGCCTCATTCTGCGTACCCTTTGTGTTTCCTCTTGTGGAGCGCGCAAACATCAGTCCTCGGCACCTCCTGCGGTCCGGCGGGGGGGTTGATGCCGGGTGAGCTAATTGATGAGGTGCTCTCAAAGTGCTGCGTTTCACAGGGAAATAGAAGTGATTGTGGGCTGGAGGGCACATTGATGCACTGCTGATAGAACCACGCTAGTTTCACTAGATGTGCACCCCCCCCCATTACACTATACAGAGCAGGATGCTGAGAGAGAAAGGAGATGGGGATGGGGTTCAACTGCACACATATACATCACCCTGTCATGGTGGCAGGGACTCAAGTGACTGCTGGAAGGGTTGCTGTTTTTAACCACTTCTGGCCAGAGCGTCTCACAAACAAGAGTAATCTACTGCCAGGCCCTGTATAATTAATTCCCTGCCTAGACAGTAGACACGCACACGCACACACGCACACGCACACGCACACACACACACACACACACACACACACACACACACACACACACACACACACACACACACACACACACACACACACACACAATGCACGAACAAAACAGAAAACAGAATTGATTTATTCAAGTTAAGGGAATATAAGTACAGTGCCTTCTGTAATTGCATGATTTGCATCGCTGCCAATTGTTAAACTACAAACATCCTGAGATTCTTAATCCTAATTGCTAACTGTTAAATTATAGATATTTGTGGCACTATTTCAAAACCCTAGGACTGAAGGCCTGGTGGGCTTGCACATTAAAAACATGAGTTCATTTCTTTCCTCTCTCCTACAATTGCAGGCAGCACCATCTACCTGTGGGAATTCCTCCTGGCTTTGCTGCAGGATAAAAACACCTGTCCCAAATACATTAAGTGGACACAGCGGGAGAAAGGCATCTTCAAACTGGTGGACTCTAAAGCCGTGTCCAAGCTGTGGGGCAAACACAAGAACAAGCCTGACATGAACTATGAGACCATGGGCAGAGCTCTCAGGTTAGAGGGACATATATATTACCAATGAGCCTCTAAGTCTAGACAAGAGCAATGGTTTTCACATTTGTTGTGCCCAAGGCACACAAAAAGGCAAGTCAAAACCTGTGCATTAATATCTGTGCAAAATAGCCTCCATAACACGTGTTATCACTCTGTAAAGAGTTTAACCACTTAAATCACTTTAAAAACATAAAACTATATCTAAATATTGAATCAAGCCATTTAAAAAAGAGTAGACTGTGTTATTTTCACTGTTTTTTAAATAAATAATAATTTCAATTTAAAATGTCTGCCTAAAATGACATGCCAATAGGAACTCCTAGTTGAAAGTGGATTTCTTTTAGGGGGGGGATTATAGAATTGACCTCTATATATTATGAAATGCGCACAAAGTACTGGTATTTAAAATAAAAAGATAATCATAACTTTTTGTATAGTTGTATATATTGCAGTAATAATGTGTGCCAGTGTGCCTCACCATACCGTTTGGGGACCACTGCTCAAGACGTGTAACCACATGAACCCAAGCGTCCCTCTTCTGGGCATGTCATAATTAACAGGCGAACATTTGGTCAAAATAGCAGATCTTGTAGATTGGCTATTTTCTGCCCCAAGAATTGGTGTAGCGGGAAATAGGGAGGGGACCAAGGATAGACCCCTGTGGCACACCAGTCAACGAAGAAAAGCTCCAATAAGTGAAAGACTCCATTCCAGCGGCAAGATAATTGCCATGCACATTAGCTTCAATTCAGCGCTGGACCCCCGCAGACATCATTTCCATAGCTACGTTCATAACCATATACTGTAATGAGAATTGAACACTGCGGGGGTCCATTACCATTTGATGATGATAACTTATGCACTGCATTAAACAGCACCGTATCCACTCTGCTCTAGATACTACTACCAGAGAGGCATCCTGGCCAAGGTGGAGGGACAGCGGCTCGTTTACCAGTTCAAGGAGATGCCATCTGATCTGGTGGTGATCGAGGACGACGAGGGCTCCGACGCCAACGCCGGCTACGGGAGCCACAGGTCCACCGGCCACGGGCGGTCGGGGGTCCGCGGGGGGTCGAGGGGGAACGGGAGGGCCCACGGACAGCACCACGTGTCGGTTAAGCACATAAAGAAAGAGCCGAGCGACGAGGACCTATACCTGGAAAGCAACGGCCGGCAGGCCGAGCAGTTGATTCAGACACTCCACGTGTTGCAGTCCAACCAGGCGACGGCCATGTCACCCTGCATGAGGTGAGAGATGTGCACGAGGGCCAATTTTTAGTTTTTTTAACCCATTAAGACCTGAGGCCGATTCTTTTAACGTAAAAAATAAAAAAAATATGTCATATTCACAACATACAGTACACATATAACATGCACAGTTAGCCCAATAGCATATCATAAAACAACTGTAAAATAATGAATGAATGTTAATCTTACACACCAGGTGCGTTTCTTTCTGAAAATAGTTTTCGTTTTTGAAATGTTTGTGTCACGAGTACACTACAGTACATCTACACAGAACACAATATTACGCTGCGATAAAGTGATGCAGTTTGTATTTGGAACAAGGTCAATTTTCCACCACGAATAAAGGCATCAACCTGTATGAATCAAGCATCAACTATGTGAATAGTTTTGATGTGATGTACGCGCCCCTGGTGTGTGAAGCCCTTTACACTGAGGATTGTAGTGTACACATGCAAGCACGTTGCTGTCCTTGAAAGTCACAACATCTGAGAGCCTCATTCTGAGCCTTTCTGTCAACCTATTATTAAAACAGCTTCTCTCTGTTAAGTTATAACATAATCATCAATGCCCTGCAAAAACCTTGTTTTTACTGTTTTTTATTATTCATGATTAAAAAGAATATATATGAATAAATAAGAAATGTTCCACATTGATGTCTACATTTAGGAAAGAAATAAATGCTTCCTAATAAATAAATATTTCTACATAGCGCTGCCTGGCGTTGCAGATAGGTCTGTCTGTACTTAAGAGCTTGAAAAACAATCCCCCATAGCTGGAAATTAGAAAAACAAACAGAAACACAAATCTCACCAAGATACATACAGCTTAGAACTGCCTTCTCAGATATTAGATTTGAGCTTTTGCACCCACAAGAGTTCCAGTGTATCATAGCGCTAACAGTGCACAACCAGAAAATGTGCACATACCTACAGAAATTTGGTTGCCTGTCTGTGTCACACACCGAAAATAGTAGAGCTCACAACTTACAGAGCTAACAAAGCGTTGCAGCGTGACATGTTGTGAGCTTGTAAATTGGCTATTTTTGGTATACGACACAACGCACAACCAAGTATAAATCAGGCTTAATCCTCTAAGCCTCCATTTGCGTCTCTACTCATCCACCTGTGTCTGCAAACTCGCCTCTTGTTTCCAGACATGAGAAAATAAAGGATTTATTAGTTGCAAAACTCAATGCTAGTCATTTTTGAAAAGCAGTATTCAAAAAAAGTTGATTCAAGTTATTGCTTGGTCTATTCTATTTAGATTAGTTACATATACATATACCACGAACACTAGCGATCATTTTCAGTGCAGTTTAGGATTGTAGCCTTGCAACAAATTAACTAGTATAGTGATTTATAGGCCTTTATTCAAGATCAGCTGTTCAGAGAGGAGGAGTATGTGGAAGTTGTTGATGAGTAAGAACAGATTTTCAACTGTACGGTTCTCTAAACAGACCTCTTTTTATCTCTTTAAAGGAACATCAACGGTTCTGCCTCTGTTCCCATGATCCTAACATCCAGCAGCTCTCTCCAGTCTGTGCCCCTCACCGGCGCACTGACCAACGGGGACTCGATCCACTCCTCCCCGCCTCGGGTCATCCTCCACACTGTTCCCTCCACCACAGCGGAGGTCAAAGACCTGCTGACCCTCCACTCCCCCCTGGCTACAATGGCCGGCAGCCTCCAGGACGGCTTCCGTCAGCAGCTGCTTCTCACCAGCTTGGGCTCCTCCTGCGCCTCCTCCACTTCTCCATGCACCTCCCCCACGCGTGTCATGAGCTCCGGCCTCAATGCTTTCCCTCGCCTGGTCACCTTTAACGCGGCCAGTGGGCAGGCCATGGTGGCGCAGCAGCCCGGTACTGTAATTGCCACCGTGCTCAAGTCCGGCGACCTCCACGGGCTGCAGGTCAAAGAGGAGGCGCTGGATGCTCCCAACTATTTCCAGTCGCTAGTCAACGGCGATCCCTCACTCGCGGCAGTGGCCTTCGAGAGGGAAATTGGAGAGCTGGAAATTGGAGACATAGGGCTGAGTTACAGGACTGTGATCATTGAAACTGGTCAAGGCAACGGGCTGGACGATGGACTTGAGGCGCAACTTAACGGACACTTTTCTCAGAGCAGCAGCCCGAGTGAGGGCCTGACCCCTGTGGAGGAGCTAGAAGTGCGAGGGGAGATGTCCTTGCAACCCGAGCACGTGATCAAGGGCCTTCCGGAGGTCTCCATCCAACTCCCTGCAAACTTTATCCAGATAAAGACAGAGCCCATGGAGGCCTAGGACTGCAGCCAGGACTCTTCCATATATAGTGTGAAACAAAAATAACGATGGAATCAAGTTTGATCACAGACTTAAGGTTTCCTTTCCCTACCGAGATAATCTGATCTTTGAATTAGAGATTTTGCAACGTATTGATCTTAAACATTGGTCAAATTGGCCTCAGGATTTATTGTTTACTCAGACTTTGTGACCACGTGCCTAATTTTGAACGTCAAGGGATTGTTTTGTCTTGTAAAGATGTTATTGATCAGAACTGGGATTACTTACTGTAGATGTGCCCCCTTTAGTGTTTCTCTCTCACACACACACACACACACACACACACACACACACACACACACACACACACACACACACACACACACACACACACACACACACACACACACACACACACACACACACACACACACACGTGCACACTCTATATACAAACATTCCTGTCTAGGAGAACAGCCATCAATTAAACCAGGGATCCCCTGAAATACCAAATGTGCCAGATAGAGTAGTCATGTACATCTCAGATAGAGTAGTCATGTTCTTGCCCGTACATCTCAATAGACTTGTGTCAATGCTTAACCACTCAAGCCTTATTTTATACGTCGTCATACGATGGGGTCGTGCGGCGAAAATAGACAACCTACAAAGTTCACAACAACGCAACACGTGAGCTTGTGAAGTAGATTGGCTATTTTCACTACTTTTGAAAATGTTGTGAAATTTGTAATCTACTGTATAATGACATGCTCAAAATAGGGACGCCAGGTTGAAGGTGGTTACAGAGACTTTTGCTCCAACTAGGAGAATGCAGCAGACCAAAAACATGGGACCGAATGCCAACTGATACAATGAAAGAAAGAGTATGTTTGATTGCGTGTGTGTGTGTGTGTGTGCGCGTGCGTGCGTTTGTGTGTGTGTGTGCGCGTGCGTGCGTTTGTGTGTGCACGCGTGTGTGTGTGTGTTGGGGGGGGGGGGGATTATTTTGTTTTGTTATCCACATACAGTAGTATTTCTAGTTCCCAGGGATGAGGACTGGAATGTCATGGTGTCCAATCAGATTAAAGCACCACAGAGTTAGAAGAGTGCCTTAACAGGAAGTTCAAACAGTTCAAGGCTCTTCTTTGGAAAAATGTATGTGAAAGGATAAAATGGACTGCATAGATTTTCACTTCAAGAGTTGTGTGACTTTTCACACTTTATTTTTTATTTCTTGTCAATATGGTATGCATCCGCCCTCCATATTACTCCTGGCCTTAAAACACTGTGTTACTATGGAAATGGGCATTTACCATCCACCAAGGACAGTCCAATATCAGACCTGTTTGTATATACAGCTACAGTCCTGAGGCAAGAGAAAGATAGGGAGGGAGGGGGAAAAGGAGAATGCAGAGAATAAAAGAGATTTCTATCAGCCTCGGCTACAGGGCTTGCATCTCCAAGGTATAAATTCTGTTTATATAAGATAGAATATATATATACATATATATATATGAATATATATATATACAGTACATATAATAAGCAATTAAGATTAAGGCCACAGTGAATTTATTTATTTTGTGAATTTCAAAATTCTGTATAAAAAAGGCACATTTTCTTTTCTATTTACATGTGTAAACACGAGGGAATATTACAAAAAATATTGAACTACTTACCAGGATTATTATGGTAGTTTCTTTTCTTTCTTTTTTAAGACCAGACCAATATTTTTCTTTTGTAAAGCATTCTGTATAATCATCACAGCTTTGGTATTTTCACGGTTTTGGACTCAAGCGGGTGTGCAATGCCGCGTTATTATCGTGCTGATGTCTTTGTAGATATATTTTTGTTGTGCGTCTGATTTAAACATACTTGTATGTGCTTTGGTTCTCCTCCTCAGTGGACATACCTCTTTACCTTTGACAACAGTATGGCAGCAGGGGCTACGCAGTCAAAAATGCATATTGTGTGCACATGCCTAAAATAATCTTACAAGTATCTTCATTTGCATCCGTTTGATGTTGTTGCTGTGGGACAGAAACCTTGCATCTCCATATCTAGTCTTTTTATGTTTATGTAGTTTGAATTTCGTACTTCGTCATACGAAAAAGTAGCGAAAATAGATTTTCTTTGGCATGTGGGTAGACTGGTCCTTCATCGCAAAGGTGATGTTAATTGGTGCAAAAATGTCACAAAAATGTCAAACATTGTAGTGCTCTATGTGTTACATAACACGCAACACAAACACAACAAGTGTTACGTCACAAACGCAACATACCTCTATTTGGAGACCAGTTGAAACTGGCCTGAACATTTTTGAAAAAATAGCGACGCCACGTTGAAAAGTGGTTAAGTCTGTCTGTGGGCTTTATAAATATTCAATGATAAGTATTAAAAATAAATAGGCCTCCTGGCCTGCCCAGTAATGCGTGTCGAAGTGTCCCTGAGCGAGACACTTAACCCCTAACTTATCCTCCGTCAGCACTCATCATGACCATCTGAGCAGCCATCAGCCGGATGAAACTGAAACTGAATTTCAGTAGTAACGGTTTTGGACATATAAGGTTTCTGCCCCGACAGTGACGATAATCATATCTCTCCACTTCCTTTGGTTATTTAGCAAAATGTCTTAGCTGTGCTGTTTTTTTTTTGCGATGCACTTGCCATTCTGGTGCTCTCTTCCTGTGCTGTGGCCAGTAGTCTACGCTATCTATATGATCTGTCATGGTTTGTTAAGGACCGCACAGGCTTAACGTCTAATTGGTCCAGAAGGCCTGCAGGAGCTGAATTCGTATTGATCACGAGAGCTATCGTGGCTAAACTGGTTGTATTTTCACTTGGAAGGTGCAGCTGCAGAGTGAGAACAGTCAGACACGCTGACCTCCCTCTGCACCGGCACCTGAGGACAGAACAGGAGTTAAATGCTGGTTTACAACTCACCATGTCACCCAATGGGCTCTGTGTCTGCACTGACAATCAGAATGTATGCATACTGTACATACTGGACAATGTTGACAATCAATTATTATGCTGAGTTGTGTTACCATGTTTTGTTGAAATCCGTCTCCATGACAGTCCTTGGGTGCGGATTGAGCTGTGTCCTCATATGCTTTACAGAGGCGTATTTTGCAAACTGTAGATAATATATTCTGTCTGCCATTTCCTTAAAGCACTGTTGTGAGATGTTTAGAGGTATGTCCGCTGTTTATTTCTGCTCTTTATGTTTTGTGTCCATTGTCTTGGGTTCTCTCCATGGCTTCCCCTATGCTGAAAATAGAATAGATTTTTAAGGAAAGTCAATGTAAGAAATAAAAAGCTAATATTTCTTCATTGAAATCCAACATTTCTTTTTTTTTTATATTGAAAGAGAGCTTACATGGAATGGTTACCCACAAAAGACATGATAAATCTCACAAGACCATATTTTTCCAATTAAACTGCATTCACTTGTTTTCCTTGTTAGCATGAATACTAAGTGAACAAGGGCCTTTGAAGTCATACACTCTCCAGTGTATCACAACAATAGAATGGCAGATGAGACACAGACTGTTCCTAAGCATATAGAAATGTGTATCACATCATAGTATGTTAACCACAAGGAGCCCAGCTGCTAATTGAACAATAATCAATACTTTTTTGACCATTGGATCAAAACAATCAGATTGGTTTACAGTTGCTATAGAATATCCAAAATGTTACGGAATCAATTAATCTTTATTGTACGGCTTACAATACATTGTCAGCATTTAGCAGGCACAAGCAGAGTGCAAAGAAAACAAGTGCTACAAAGAAACTAGGTTACCAGGTAAATATCAAACCCACATCTGTCAAACCTGCTTTCGAATAAGATATTTAGCATGTGGACAACAAGCAAACAGTAGCATAATGTTAACAAGTAACCAGCATACATCTACATAGTATAACTAGCCTCTAATAAAATAGGCAACAAGAAGTGATACAAGGAATGAAGAGAGCCACGGGGTGAGGTGGAGGCAGAAGAGGTGAGTGTTCAGACTGAGACAGAAAATAGGGAGTGAGTCTGCAGTTCTGACTGCAAGAGGAGGGTCATTCCACAGCTTGGTGGCCAGGAGGGAGAAGAGTCTTGGATGCTTGGAGCACTGGCCAGGGTGTCGTAGGGCAGTGGTTCTACCCCCAGGGGGGTCCCCACACGATTTTGAGGGGGTCCCCAGATGACAGTGAAGTGACAATTAAAAAATAAAAGTTAATAGCTGATCTACAAGCTCACAGCGCCTCGCAACACGAGCCGTTGTGAGCTTGCCGCCAGGCTGAAAGACAAGGCCGAGTCAGGGTGGGGGGTCCCCAGTTCAAGTATGATTCTTTTGGGGGGTCGCGGCCTGAAAAGGTTGAGAACCACTATCGTAGGGAAGGGAGGGACGGACAGACGTCCTGTGTTAGCTGATCTAAGTAAGTATGCAGGAAGGGGTGTAAGAAGGATCATGTCCTTAAGGTAAAGGGGTGCATGCCCTTGATTGTCTTATCACCAGTGTTTTAAAGCATGGGTTTTCAACTGGTGGTCCGTGAAGGTATTGCATGTGGTCCCCTGCATTTAGATTAGGTGAAAGTGAAGATTTGTATTTTATTTTATCGACCACTTGTTGAGAAACAGTGCAGTACGTATAATGACGCGTCAATGTTATCAGTTACTGGGAAGTCTGATGTGAAGAACTTCCAAAGAAATGGGAGTTAGAATCTCAAGGGAAACTGTACCGGGATCGTCTGGTTCAAGGTTGTGTCACCATTATTAGGAAATGTGCTCGCATGTGTCTGCTCGCTCATACATAAGTTACCGTTTCAAGCTTTTCCCCCCACACCACACCCATATCGCCCCTCCCAACACAACAGTGGTCCCCAGGTTGATCCTTAGTCGGGGTGGTGGTCCCTGGTTCATAATCAGTTGAAAACCCCTGTTTTAAAGTGTTTCATACAAAACTGAAAAAGCAAAAGAAGCACATTATGAAAGGACATTTGAATTCTACTACTAATACTACTACTACTGCTACAAGTTAAATAAAACAGAAAGATTAGAGAATAATATTGCAGTGCAGAAGAAATTATTGGAGAAGCAAAAGTGGCAAACAGAAAGGTCTTCAGCTTTAATTTAAAAGAACTGAGCAATATGGCAGACCTGCAGTTTTCTGGGTGGTGGTGGTGATGGTGGTGATGATGGGGGGGGGGGGGGTCAGTGTTGCCAAGTCCGCTTATTATAAGCGACTTTGGGCTTGTTTTTCCTGTAAAGTCGCTTGTAAATATTGGTAGTTGCTTATTTGGGCCTCTTACTAATGTTGTTTTAAACCAGTGGTTCTCAAACTTTTCCCATGTCAAGGACCCCCAAATTAATGTATTTGCCTGCAGACCCCCCATCTGAAAATATTTGTGCCAGTGAGCCCCCATAACAGATTTGTTGTTAACATATGTTTGAAAAAAAAAATATTGCTTGATTTTTTGGGCTTGTTTCTCTCGCAAAACCTGGCAACACTGATACTTGCGTAGCACTCAAATTAACCGCCATGCCTGTTTGTTCTGCTTTGACCGACTTTAACTTTTACTGGTGCGTGGAAACAGAACGAGAACGTGTTGCTGAGCCACGCTGACAGTGACACACTGGAACCTCATAATGTTAAAAAATATAATAAAAAATAAAGCAAAAGAAAGGCCCTTGAATTAGACGCGGCCACTTAAAACAAAAATGTTCAGAGCCACAGTCACACTGTCATAGTTGGGCTGTTTGGAGCAGAGGTCAGTGTGTTTACTGTTAGTAGGTGTTGTGTGGTCTTGAAACCATAAAGCGTCAACCCCCTCAACCAACAACAACAACAACAACACGGTATGTGGTCAAGTGATTATTTGTGTTAAAACAAGTGATGTGCTACATTGTAACAAAACATTTTGCTACAATGTAGCATCTGTGAACACGTAAACAAACAACAAACATCTTTGTAAACAGTGACCTCTAGTGGCGTATTGCTTTACTAGACCAGTGGTTCTCAAACTATTTCATGTCAAGGACCCCCATTTGAAAAGATATGTCAGGGACCCCGATAAGAGAAGATTTTTACGGCTCAAATAGTGATTCTCGACAATTTTAATTTCAAGGACCCCCAGTTTGACATGCATTAGGCCACGGACCCCCATGGCATTTCTATCTCTGGGACCCCAATTTATATTATAAAATTAATGTTAATTTAACTGTGAGAGCGTACAAATGGAACCAAATGGACCCTAACGGGTCCATTAGGTTCCATTTGTACACTCAGAGTTACAGACCCATAAGGGCATTTTGTTCCTAACTATCCATCATTTAGCTGGGGACCCCCTGGAACCCCCTCAAGGACCCCTGGGGGTCCCCGGAAACCAATGTACTAGACAACAGATGGCACCTGTTGTTAAAGGTAGGTATACTCTACCTATTATACCTATTATGTTTTTGTTTTAACTACTTACTTTTGTTAAAACAAAAACATTTTTGTTAAAAGGTTAAAGATTGTATTCGGACAGTAATCATTGCTATAGAGTGTTTGTTCAGTAAATGGGGGGTCTCCCTGTCTCACCAGCTCTTTAATAAATGGTATCCCGACCTGAAAATGTATTTTCTGTTTAATAAAGGAGTGAAGAGACAGGAAGACCCTATCAAAATGATCATACCTTTAACAAGAAAATAACATAGCCCAACTAGCATCTATGGAAATAGGTGCACTGATTAGGCTGAGTGTTTGGCTGTGCTGTAATCTTCTTTTCTACATCTGGTCATGATGACATCATTGTGCACCAGTTATCATCACACATACTGTGAAGGTGCATAGCAGGCCTACTTGTGAGAATGGGGTAGACCTTTGTGTTAATTGCACATTTTAAAGTGCACGACAGCACTCCCAATAATGCTATTTAAAATATGTACATGATACAGTCTCTGTCTCTCTCTTTCTCTCTCTCTCTCTGTCTCTCTCTCTCTCTCTCTCACATATTTATATATTCTCAATATATATTTTCAATTTCACACATACACACTCAGAGCCCTCTCTCTCTCTCTCTCTCTCTCTCTCTCTCTCTCTCTCTCTCTCTCTCTCTCTCTCTCTCTCTCTCATATATTTATATATTCTCAATTTCACACATACACACACAGAGCCAGAAAGAAAGAATAGGCCGGCTGGCTCGGGCGGTAAAGCCGCCTGTGAATCAGAAAAGTTCCCGGTTGGGTTCGATCCATGGCTCCCCCTGGGTTTAGTGTCCAAGTGTCCTGTGTGAGCAAGGCACTGAACCCCTACTGCTCCCAATGAAATGAGGAGAATGGTACCTTGCATAGTTTCCTCCACTGTTGCTGTGTGTATGAATGGTTGAATGTAATGCAAGTGCATTACATTGATTACATTACATGATAAAGGTGCTATATACAGGCATGCACCATTCATAAATAGACAGACAGAGCGAAGCCTTTATTATTTGGAGTGCTATCCTGAAGTTTGTTGGTTTCATATGTTTTGTAGGATGCAACTCCCAGTCTCGGTTACTGTATGGGATATACTGAGCGTGTTTCTTTTCACATCTTGTTGATTGTACATTTGGCCAGCCTTTTGTAAGGCCTCTTTTTGGCTGCACTGTACAAATAGGCTATTTGCACAGTACGGTTGTAAAGGGAGAAAGGGGTTTTGTAAGCAACAGCACAATGAAAGAGAAATTGTTCTTTTGCTTCTGTGTAAAGGTGAAGATAGTGGAACGGGAGAAGAGTGGGGAAAACCCCGGCCAGGACCATCTCAGAGAAACTGCCAGGTACGGGTTACACATTCCGGGATTGTTTGTATCTAATCTAGCAGGTTTTGATTAATGACTGATTCTTTTTTGTGCAGTACATATTCATGCTTTTTCATATTAAGTTGTTAATTTGCATTTTTATGGTATTTGCTAGGTGGTAAATGCAGAGTTGTTGCCTGTGTTTGTTTTAGACTTCCCCAGGCCTTGAATTATTGCCCCAGTCCGGCCCGGGATCCACCGCCAGCTATTTCACCCAAGGAAACGTTATGACCAGTCGCACTTTGGGACAGTTTTGGACAAGAACATTGCGAAGTCCACTATCATGGTAAGAAACTGAAAACAACAACAACATGGTAACAGATGCACAGTGAGCAGCAAATAAACTTCAAATAACAAAAGTAAAGGCAAAACACTTTTGGGTACCGCTCAGTGGTTCAAAGGAAGTCCACCATATGGTAAGCAGTGATTGTAATGGAATATGTAAATAATGAAAGGCTACTAACACAGTCTGCACTCTGCAGTCTTTATTCCTGGGTTTTTTTCAAGCCTAATTTCTACTTTGCCACGTGACAGTGAAAATGAGTGTTTTTGAATCGACACCCTCGTGTGAGGAAGTATCATTTTGTCTGTTAGCTGGTGAGACAGAGACCCTGCAGAAGAGAGTGCAGGGCCCTGGGAGAGGAGGACTATTTCTGTGTCGCCTGCAGCCAGTGACACAGCGCAAGTGTTTACTGCCGTGCCATTGCAGCCTCTCACAGTGGGAGCTGTTGAAGGATGACGGGCTGACATTATTGTGCCTCCAGCCCCTTTGCAGGAATGGCAGAGAGAAAGAGATTATTTAACCACCAGATCCACCAGACTGACTGGAACAATTCAGAGATTTCAAAAAACACAAGTCGTTGCCCCGAGTTTCATGGGTATTGCATGCCCGCATTGTGTTTTGTCTCGCTACCTACACCCGATTTTAGATTACAATGTTTTAGGACCACATAATCCTGAAAAGTCAAGTGCTTAATTTTTTATCTACAGAAGAATAATACACGATTTTATCGACAGCTGGTTTTAATAGGTGTGTGAATTGTTCAGATACACATGCAAACCTGTAGGATGAATCAATGCACCGCTACCTCCACAAGATGGCACTGGTAATACATGTCTTTAAAAGAAGCACTGCAGCCTTGCTTGTGACATGCAGAGAACTGTTTTCCCCAAGTCACTCTTTTGACTGGTTTACACTCTCTCCCAGCTTCGGAGTAACAACCCATGGAACTGAGCGGATGGATAAGTAATAACCTGAAATGGAAATAAACAGCTGGAGGTAAAGTTACCATGCATTTTAGATGCAGCAACAAAAGGAATTAATTCACTTGCAGACTTTCTTGATAACCAGCCAGTCCTAAGGCCAAGTAGGTAGAGTCCTTTGAACGGCACTAACCTGGTAGATGGACTGTATCTCTATATGCTGCAGTGCAGACACCCTTCTGCTCACCACCTCATCAAGATGACAATAAACAAGCTGGGGGGGGGGGGGGGGGAGGGGTTGGGTGTAATGGCGGTAGGCTACACAGGGAGCGCTACCTTTTTGAAATACGATCCTCGCGTTATTTACTCTTCCTACTTTTTCTGTTGAAGAGGCACACATGGTTGACACAGGTTTACAGATTTGCCAGTGTTGAACCTGCACATTACAGCCCGCTCATTAGAGCAGTGGTTCTCAACCTTTTTCATGCCAAGGACCCCTAAATTGATATAGATTTGGCCGCGGACCCCCCAACTGAAAATGTTTTGTTTCCAGGGACCCCCAGAAGCAAAGATTTGAGTTAAAAATGTTCGCTTTGCAAACATATATTTCAAAGATATGCACACATTTTCAAAGATTTTTCAAAAATAGCAGATCTACAAGCTCATAGCGCGGCACTCGGTGCCGCGCTATGAGCTTGTATATCTGCTATTTTTGAATAGCCAAAGCTAAGTGATTAAAATGATTGTGACTCTTACGTTAACTAATTTCTCTGGGGACCCCCTGGTACCCCCCCCCCCCCCCCCCCCACGGTACCCCCCCCCCCCCCGGACCACTGGTTGAGAACCACTGCATTAGAGGTTTATGTAATCTGAAACCAAGCACCCAACATATGAATAGGAATCTGTTGCTCTGGGAATGGGATGTACACGACGTGGGCATTTTGACAGCACCTAGACACATCTTGGGGGGAGGAGGAGGAGGATGATTAGGTTGCTGGCTTTATGTGGATGCACCGGTACAGACTTATCTCCTGCTTTTTCTGGATTCTAACAACTCCCGCTGATTAAATAGAAATGACTAAACAGTCAAATCAATTATGAGCGGAATGTACATTTATTGGAGTTTGACTTTCACGATCGATACGAGACTTTCATCGCAAACAGGCATGAAAAGATGTCAGGAATCGAGCAATAATGTATCTGTATCAGTCTCTCCACTCAGGGTTAGATGCCATCCTATTCAAAAATGACTCAAGGCTCCCCATGCAATTTACTCCCACAACTACACACAAAAGACCCCGCCCCCCCTGAGTGTCAGCAGGGACCTTGGTAACTGTAACGAATAACAGACTCTTACTAGCAGTTTTATGCCTTTTCACAAACCTTTCCATTGTCCGTACGGCGTACGCCCATGCACCAAGAGCACCCCGACTGTGCTGTATCTGTTTAATAAAAAGCTAACCACCATTTGATGTGGGAAAGGCGAGAAATGGTATCAACCAAAACTCATAACACTGATTTTATGAACTTCTCAGTATGGCCTCAGGGACTTAGCACCACCCGTGTCAGTTTATTTGAAGTATGTTTGCAATTATTGCATTTGTTAACTCGTACCACACATTTTTTTTACTCGACATGTTGCTCCAGGCCATTGACATTATTGATTTGAAATACAATTTGGTTGCAGCCTGTGCCCCATTTACGAACATATTCTTTACACATTTACATAGTATAATATGTCTTGCCCTCATTTTCGCATTAATTTGTTTCATTGCATTAGGCATCAATATCACTGACAGCGTGACATTGAGTAATAAGTCATAGCATCGCGTCACCGTCGACACTCAATTAGAAGACGAGAAACGACCCATCTGTGACCTCCCCCCTTCGGTGTAGCTCCGGGACTCCGTCGCATAGCATTGCCATCCACATTTGGTGGCTGGGCGAAACTGTCTATCTTTGCCCTATTTCCCAACTTTGTATCAAAAATGTAAAGGTAGTCCAGAGTTCCTACAGATATCTTTAGTAAGGAGGACGGGGTGGTAAAATGATATTCTGCTGTGAAACGACCGTTTAAATCAGGAGTCTTGACAGCCTTTAACGCTGAAGCACGTTCCCGAACAGCAGATCAGGAACGCGCTTCTGGAATATGATTTTAGCACCCCCGTCTTTACTGGATGTCAATGTTTTGTGACAGAGTCCCAGAGTGAAGGACGAGGTCACAGCTGAGGATACTGTACATAATTCATCACACTTAAACATTGCAAGTTACTTCATGGATGTCAGGTAGAGCCAGTTACTACAAACATTCCTTTGAGGTTCATTGAAGTTGAAGTTTAAAATGTCATCGCTTATACAGCTTTTAATGCCTGAATGTTAAACTATAATGAAGGAGATTCAGGTAATAAGTTATCGGAAAGTAAGGTGTTCTGAAACCCAACACCCAGGTGTGGTCTGTCACTGCCAACTCAAAACGCCTAGAGAAGAAAACTGAAAGCGTTATTCATTTAGAATATAGCCCAGCTGGCAGGTTTGTTGAAAGCTCCCAAAGGAACCGTTTTGTTGGAAAGTGGGTGACTGTTGTGTGTTAAATTGATCCTCCTCTGCAATCAGGTAATAATGTGAGGTAGGATCACGTGCAAGTAGTCTACATGATCAGTTCATTTTTAAGAATTTGTGAATACATTTTTGCTAAATTTAGAAAATGTCACCAAAATAGGGATGACAGGGTTGTTGTTGTTGTTATGGCTAATTTGTACATACTTTTATATAATGATCAAGGTGTTACAATTGTGGCTTGGCAAAGCTTCCTCCCCCTCTGGATTTGGAACTCAATAATGGACAATGTTGGTCGACATTAGAGTATCTTATAGTCTTTCAAAGACAATTCTTATGGTGAAACTGCTGATTTCTGCCATCAAAGCAGTTGTATTGGTCTGGCAAAACAGTCTAGCTGTTTGCATTTTTCGAAACAACGAGTGTACTAAGTGTCTATTGTGATATGGAAGGCATTGTAGGTGAGGAAACGGAAACAATAGGTCACTAGGACATCAGGACATACCATTTAATTGAATTCAAATGTTTATGGTTACAAGGGAAGCATGACAGAGATGTCTGACAGCATTGTACCAAATTCAAACCCTTGCAGGTGTACCCCTGCTTCTACATCAGTAGCTGATTAGACATGCACCAGGAAATTATTTTGGATTTAAGGAAACAGTACTTTAAAAAAAAGACAGATGGGATTCAGTTTAGCTTTTTTAATGCCTCCACTTTGTTATTCTGAAGACCAAATCAGTTACGAGAACATTGATGCTTGGTTTAAGGCTGACTGCAAGTGCTGGAACTTTCCCAGAGATATGGCAGTTTGAATTGGGGCACTATTGAACACATCTTAAAGCTTGCTATGAAACAATGCACAGTAAAACAATAACCACAGAAACAAATTGTAGCGCTAATTCAAGGAGAAGAGGCAAGATATGTGAAGCTCGTTTGATTATAACTTGTTGACTCGGTACTAAAAACAGAGATGATATATATTTAATGAAATGTCTAGCATTATGCAATAATTATGGTAGAAGTTGTACAATTCTTGTAGTGTATATACAGTACAAAATACAAAATACTCCAGAAAATCAAGATAAAAAGCTTTGCTTTGTAACCCCCGAGGAAAACAAAATGCAGAGCAGAATTTTTATAAAAACACTGTAAGATAGTTTTCAAAACACAAGTGCACAGGATGACACCGCATGAATACGATCCGTTCTTAAATCGCTCGATAAGCATTTCAAAATGCACAGCGTTTTCAAGAAAGAATTCCCAACTTGACTCAGGCTGTTGAGACAAACACATATTTGGTGTGCTTAGGGCTGGTTAATGTATCAGTATTTATCGCTCTATCGTCTGTCATTGTAATCATGTCTTGGGATTATTTCGTAATATTTTGATTCATGATCGACAGTTTTGTTGTCTAAATTAACACCACAAAGCAACTGCTACTTCACATTTTTGAAACGCTTTGGAATGTCGGCTGATAACTGTATGTGTGATTTCCGATACAGATATCGCAATATTTAACAGTATCGGAAGTTCTTCAGGTGATTTTGATATTCATCATTATATTACCCAGCCCTAGGTGTGATCGTTGGATAATAAAAGGGCAATGGATTATTTTGGTAATATTGACTTGTGAGAGAATAGCACCAAATATTACATGAACCTTATTTTCACCAGATCACACATTTCCGACTCAGATCCTCCCCAGCATACGGGCAATCCACCAGTTGCAAGGCATGACGATCTGACAGATGACCCGTCCCCCTTGATAGTAGTATGGATATGGGTTGAAACCTCCCAGGGGTTCGTGGTAGCGTCTGCAGTAGCGGTAACCACGGCGACAGTACTGGCAGCAATAGCCGTTGTCATCTAGACGGTTGTCCAGCTCAATTCCAACGTCTCTCTGAAAAGAAGAAGAGCGGGTCACAATTTAGAGCCGTTTATTCATAGTCTTTTGAATAACATTTCATTTAGTTTTAGTGATATTTTAGTCATTTTGTCTAGTTTTAGTCGACTAAATATATGATTTTAGTCGACTGAATGTACAGTTGATTTCGTTGACAGAAATGTATTTTGACGGGCCGTCGTGGCGCCATAATGGCAGATTTTGCACTTGGTTGCATGCTGAAAATAGCCGATCTACAACACCCGAGCGCAACCAAACATAAAATGACTTGTCTTTTAGTTCTACTGGATCTCTTCTCCACTAGTTCCCCCCACATTTTAGTCTAGTTTTTATTTGTTGACAAAATTGTCAATATTTTTAGTCTTAGTTTTAGTCATCATAGCTTAGTTTTTATTTAGTTTTTGTCATAGTTTTAGTCGACGAAATTAACATTTGATTTGATTGTGTGAATTGATGCTCCTGCTTCGGTTGTAGGCAAGGAGGATATACTGTATATGAAACATGTTAGAATATATGTGTCACGAAAAGTTGTGCCATACTTGATGGCTTGTGTGACAAAGGGAACATGATGGCGGTGAAAGTGGGACACCTTGATTTAAGCTCCGGGAGCATAAAACATGACGATATGCCCTTGACCTTTCCATTACGCCAGAGGTTGCAGTACTCCTGGCTGTCCTGGCTGTTCCGTTCTCTGACCCAGTGATCTTGGCTCCACCACCAGGGCCATCTTCAATCAAAGGGACTCTAACGCTTGGTGGTTACCGGCATAATTACACTATTTCTTTCATCTCTGACCTCCTACTCCCCCGGTCGCGGCCCCACACTCTGCACCAAAATGCTAGCCCCTCCTCCATTAGAGCGCTCAGATTAGCGCTTGCTACATCGTGGCGCCCTCCCTCTGACCTTGACTTTAAGTGGATGGCACATTCCTAAAGCAATTAGCAGAGTAATGATCGCCTAACAAGAATCCTTTCATTTGCTCTCACTGGCTGCCTCTGAATTTATAGAGGGGCCAAATGAAACCCAAACGCAAGGTAAATTGGGTAGAATTAATGGCCCTTGGCTTTTTCCATTGTGCTGGTTGGTTCATGCCCTCTCTAGACTTGTGGGGGCCCGAGTGCCATGCCTTTTGATCAAGAGCAACTCCAAATAGGGTTCAGAGAAGTGCCACTTAACTCGCCCCACTAGTTGAGGCGGCGACGGCTGCCCTCGGTGCGTGTTTGACCACATTTCAATCTCCTGTAGCAAATGAATCCTCGGAGACGATTCGGCACTGTCCTGTTAGACAGCCTGGATGAGAGAGTCAAAGGCCTTCTTGGACCTCCACGTCCGGGTGCGAGCTGGCATCCTTCTCTATACCATGCTTACAATGAGTCAGCTACTTGCAAACGGTCTCTAGTCTAGAACAAAACATAAGTCCCCTGTGGGGAATAGAGGACGTGAGGGCCATTGTTCCAGCCTATAGGCTTATGAGAGAACTGGACCCACGGGAACACATGGCTTTGACCTCTAATCCTCCCTTCCACTAACCACTTTCAACCTGGTGTCCCTATTTTTTGGGGCATATTTAGGTTGTTAAAGGTAAAATTATACATATATATTCTTGTTTTATTTTAAGAACAAGCTGCATTTTGTTCACCATTTATATATTTTCACTCTTCATAGTTATTGGGCTGACAAGCGATGCGCCCATCAGTGTGTTCAGAACCTAGTATTGACCGGATCATTGTGTGGGTGAAATAACCTCCCTCTCTTCTCCCTGTCCGTACCTCCCTCCACCTCCCAGTCTCCCTCTCTCTTCCTACCACCCCCCCCCCCCTTCCCCATTTTTCGCTGAATATTCACCTATTATGACATGCCCAGAATAGACGGGTTTCTGCACAACTAGGGGGGGCACAATGCGGCGCTATTCACGGCATATCTGGAACATATCTTTCTAGTTGGACTTGTACTTGAGGTCACGTGATCGCGCACTGCAGCTCGCTACTCCAGCTGAACCCCGTCACGCAACATTTGATTGCAGTCTTATCAGATGTGAGCGTTTCAGTCAAAGCGGTTTGCCCCCTGAATGCGCACACACCCAGTAATGTTAGTAAACAAGAAATGTGTGCTATTGGGACGCTAAGGTTCACGTAGTTAAGTTGTTCAAATAAGGTTACTGGACCAGCTACTCCTTTTTAGGTACAGTGAGTGCAGACTACAGATGGGTACATTTTCTTTTGTGGCTGCTATCTCACCATAACTTCTTAACCTGCATGTCTCACAAAAAAAAAGCAGCAGTGTAGGATTCAAATCACGAGTCCCATCCCAACTGTTCAGAGCGATGATAAATGGAGTTAAATTACATGCTGCTAACACAGGGGACAACACATAGAGAAGGAGAAAAAGATGATGTGTAAGGTGTGCTTGATTTATTGCTCTGACAAAGTCAGGTAGGCAATTAATGATTTATTATTTTAGTCGAGTTTAGGGTCATCAGCTCCCAGGCAACAATCTATTATGGAAAGAACACAAAGGCTGTCAATGGACCAATGATAATCTTATCTGCCTCTCACAGCCCAAAGCGTGACGCTATACGAGATCATGAGCGCTAGGCCCCCGAAAATGAAGAAAATATTTTATTCAAATGATGTTGCATTTATCAAAACAAATAGCCAATAGGTATAGTATTGCACCTCAGAGACAATTAATCAAAGCTATCCTTTTTTTTAAAACAGAGGGCACATATTAATCACTCTAGCTTTGAGTTTCCCACCTCTGGTGGGATGCTGTGGTGATAAGAATGGTGCACCTTGGGAAATCTCAGGCAGTCAGTCACAAACATGCAGCATTAATGAAGAGTAAAAGTCATTACCCCCTTGCTGCATCTGATTTCATTACACAGACATGCACTCGCACACACACACACACACACACACACACACACACACACACACACACACACACACACACACACACACACACACCTTCATGCATATTAAGAGGCATACGATATGAATGAGTCTGTCAAGTAGAAAACTTTGTCAGTCATTCAATAAGATGTAGCGAATCAAAGCATGACTCCTTTAATTTCCACACTTGTTGGCGCTATTTCACACACACTGATTGCCACTCTTCATGGGCTTGAAGCACATGCCGGGATATGTTATTAAATCTCATAGCCGAGCTCATCACGTCCTCTCTGATATCAAATTAAAACGCCAGAGACAAGATGTCTCATATTCCGCTGTGCGCTCCCCAGGGGTTTTACTCTCACTAGACACACACACACACACACACACACACACACACACACACACACACACACACACACACACACACACACACACACACACACACACACACACACACACACACACTCACACTCAGTGTATGAAAGGCTTTGCTACCAATGTTTAAACGATTTCCTGAACTGATCATTCCTCAGTCTGATGATGAAGATAGTAATGTATGCGCATAGAGAAATAACCGCTGGTTCACTTAACCACTTAAAAGCTGCAATCCATAACTTTTTGTGTGTGAATAAAACATTGTTTTGACCAATCTGTATGGTGGAGTATCTTAATACGATATAACTAACACAAATGATGTTGTTGTAGTTGGTCTATCTGCTCTTCTATTGAGACATTTAGATCCTGTTGTTGGGTAGGACCGCTGCTGGTTGACAAGTGGCATTGGATGAAGCTCAAAAGGTTTTCAAGATAGTCAAAGAGGCTCTGCCCTCAATGCCCTCAATGCCCTCTTACCTGACTAACTACCAACTACCAAAGTGAGTGACACCGATAGCCACAATACTAGAGGGAGCGACATAAACGATCTGGTACCCACCTATAGAACAAACATGGGTAAATTAAATTCTCTTTCTACTGCACTGCCACCAAAGTGTGGAATTCCCTAACACCATCCCTTAAAACATGTGGATCTCTGGCTTCCTTCTAAACAGGCCTGAAAATCCATTTCTCAGGAGACCAAAGGGCCAAAGGGGAGGTAAACTCACTTCTCCCATTGAAAGGTGATGGCATTCACGGCCTACACATTTTTCTTATAATTTTTGGGCGGTGAAACCGCCCCTTTAAGTGAGGTTTGGATATTTGTACAACAAATCCTGTGCTGTGATTGGCCAAAAATGTACCCCGCCTAACCCTGCACCGTGATTGGCCAATCACAGTCTATTCAGGACTGTGATTGGCCAGTGTCACATGACACATGTGCATAGCCCTATATAAGAAACCATAACTTAAAAAAAACAATAAATTTGTTTTTTTAAAGTTATGGTTTATTCCATCATTAAGAGTGTTTCAATAAATGTATTTATTTTTTGTACATGATTGGTTGACTCCATTCAGTATTGTGATTAGCTAGCAAGACACCGCCCACTTCACACAGGGTGTGATTTTTTCCCCTTTTTCTACTCTGACTGTGCATATAGTGTTTTATATTTGTTGAGTGTTATTTTATATTATGCTATGTTGATGAATTGAATACCACAAAAGGACCACAATGGAAACAAGTTCCCAGGACTTTTTTTGTTATCCTTTTAGCTCAAATGTCTGACTGTACCTCGTGCTGTTTACAATTCTGTCTAATACAGTATTCAATCAATCAACCCAACTACACCTAGTGAGCTTGTAGGTCTGCTATTTTCGGTGAATACTGCAGAACGTTTCCCTATTTTCCCCAAATGTTCGCCTGTTATGACATGCCCAGAATAGGGACGCTAGGATTCATGTGGTTTAGTGACAAGCTAGTTGGCTCTCTCTGAGCAGAGATGCTACCACAAGGACCACATACACACACTTAAGTGTTTTCTAGCTTTTTTCAGTCGTTTAGTGTTTTCCAGTACCAACCTGTAGTGTTATACATTGATTTCAAAAGCACCATAGACCATATTTGAGAAATCAAATATATTTTGAGGGTGAAATTCAAAATCTCAATCTTCTCTTGAAATCTTCTCTTGATTTGGTTTGACAGGTGAAGGTCACCGTGCCCGCTTTCCACTTTACATTGCCTTTGTAGCCCACCTGGTTGCCATAGCGACATGATGTACTGATTTCAAACTACAACCTTTTGGTGAGAAAGTTGGTCCAAGATCAGGAAGTAAAATCTGCTGGGCATGTCAAGACTCATTATAGGTGATAAATATAAATGCGTGAAATCTCTCCAAAATGCTCACAACGCACTGCGGTGCGACACATTGTGAGCTTGTAGATTGGCTATTTTCTAAGTATAACACAACTTATGCGCTCCGAAACCAGTGGTGTAAAGTAACTAAGTACATTTACTCAAGTACTGTTCTTAAGTGCAGTTTTGAGGTACTTTTACTTTACTGGAGTATTTCCAATTGTCTATACCTTTGCTTCTACTCCACTACATCTCGGAGGGAAATATTGTACTTTTACTCCACTGCAATTATTTGACAACTTTAATTACTAGTTACTTTGCAGATATCAAGTATTACATTATAAAACATACATTAAACACTTTAGCCCTATTTTATACCTAGGCTATTTGAAAATAGCCGATCTACAAGCTCAAAACGCGTCGCATCGCGACGCGTTTTGAGCTTGTAGATCTGCTATTTTCAAACATTTTTGTACTTTTACTTTTGGTACTTTAAGTACATTTGGATACCAATACTTTTGTACTTTTACGCAAGTAAATTTTGAATTCTGGACTTTTCCTTTACTTCTACATTGCAGTATTGATACTTTTACTTATTTGAGTACTTTTTCCACCACTGTCCAAAACCGTGCGTGCATGCGTGTGTGCGTGCGTGTGTGTGTGTGTGTGTGTGTGTGTGTGTGTGTGTGTGCGTTGAAGCATGGTCCAATCATATTGGAAGCCCATCCTCGCTATTTGGGTCAAGGACGGAGGTGCCATTCCTCCAGCACTGTCGGGTGATAGTTATTCAGTTGGAGATATCCAGGGCTCTGGCTCTGCTACACACCAGGCTACAAATGTGGCAGCCGCGGCTAAAAGGTCACCCCCATATATCTGCCAACCTCTGTCACAAGGACGCTAATGATTATTCTGCCTAAAAAATAAATAAAAAAAGCGAGAGAGAGAGGAGTGCTGTATGGGAAGAGGCAGCTCAGTGATGGGATTCAGACCTATGAAAGGTGGATGAAAGACCATGACACATCAAAGGGGATGTTTGTGTGAGAGAGATAGAGAGAGAGCGAGAGAGAGGTATAGGGTAAAGAAAGAGGTATAGGGTAAAGAAAGAGGGGTAAATAGATTGAGATAAAGAGAAATGGTACCCAGTAAAAGTAAAAAAATGGACTCAAAATGCGGCCACTGCAAGGGTCCAGGTGGGTCCATCTTTTGCGTTTGTGCACTCACACATTTCTTTGTGTGTGTGTGCGTGCGTGCACCTGTTTGCAACGAGTTGCTGCTGCTGCTGCCTCCGGAATAAAAATGTCTGGGATAATGTGTGGCATCCCACTGGCATGGGCTCAGGGATCCGCCTACCAATTCCAGTCCGCTGCCTTTTCCCTCTCTGCTTGGTCACAAAGGCCTTTGTTATCGCCAGGCCCACAAACACTGGCCTGGATGTGGTCTTTCATTGCGCTGCGGCGGGTATGCATTACTCAGTTGATAAAGGTGGACCATTTCAAAAGCCGAACAGTTTTTCATCCCCCTTGGTATGTTTTAATTGCATAGCGGTGCAAGCAGCCAAGCCACAGAAGATGAGGGAGAAGAAGGTGCGGTGTATCGTGGGTGCGGTTGTTGAGTGCGGCGGGGAGGTGTTCCTGGGACTGGCCTGATAAATGCTAATAATATTATAGGGCGTCTCATTCCACGGCGTGTCTCTCGCTGTTTCTTTACTGCTCTGCGGAGAAGACAGAGCTCAGCTCATTATCCTCGAATTTAGCTTTAGTGGCCACTGATACAGCCTAGACATTGTCTGTGTTGAATGAGGCATTATGTTTGTGTGCATGTGTGTGTGTGCGTGCGTGCGTGCATGCGGCGTGCTTGCACGGTTGTGTGACTGACTGCATAATGTTCAGTGTATGCAGTGTCTGCATGTGATCTTCTCTTCGAGTCAAGGATAATTAAATATACAGTATCGAGTTGGTTTACGCGCAGCGCTCCAAAATATGCCATTTGGCCGCACCATTCTTTTTTATATGCTTTCATAATTAATGCTAAATTAATAACTGTGGCGTATCTATTCAGTAATGAGTGACCTTGGGAGTCGGCCTTTGTGCAGTGATTGCCGCTGCTTCAGAAATAAAGTAAGAAGAAGAGATTCTTAACGGAAGCCATGCAGGGAGAAGTTTGCTGCCTTTGAACGCTGGATATTCCTCTCAATTAACCGAGAGACATTAAGGGAGTCTTCAATGAACTGGCCTTACTTACAGAGATATATAGAGCAATTGCTATGCCCTCTGGTGCACCAAGTCTGTTTTAACATCAATTAGTGAGCGATTTATATGCAGAGAGAGTCTGAAGTACAGCCTGAGCCCATGGAAGGAGGAACTGTATCTCCTACTAGTGTCTGTGTGGTTCTACTCTACAACACTCTAGGGTGGAGCTAATCGATTTGAATCGATAATCGATTAAATACATTTTTAAGAATAGCAAAAATAGCCGATCTATAACCTCACGACACATGGCGATGCGACGCGCTGTGAGCTTGTAGATAGGCTATTTTAGCTATTTTTCCATGACAGCGCTGTACAACAACGTATAGGGCTTAAAGGTTCTATACCTTCATTTTAACTTTTTATATTTTTAATGTTTTTTGGGGGGTTTTATGACCTCAATTACACCCAAAAAAACTGAACTGTGGTCTGGGGTTTTCTGAATAATTAGGCTGAAAAGTAATCTGAGATTGGCCCTTGGATAGTGAAGTCACAGGCCATTAATCCCGCCCACTGATTGACAGGCAAAATCCCTCAACAGCGACACCCGCAGGCAAAGATTTATTTTTGAAAAGGCTTTAGAAATGTGAGAAAAAAACACCTGCTCACTAGAGTGGAATTTTCAGTTAAAACTTTTATACACTTTTGAAGGACCATGACAAAGACTTTTAATGTGTTGTAAAACCAAATGTCATGAAACCTTTAAAGGTAGGGTTAGTGATATTTTTTGTTTATAAGGTTAAAGCTCTATATTCTGATAGTAATCATTGCTATAGAGTGTTTGTTCAGTAACAGCTAGGAGTCTCCCCGTCTCTCCAACTCCTTAATAAACAGAAAATACATTTTCAGGTAGGGGACAACATTTCAGCCAATCAGGAGAGAGTACCCACTTATCAGCTTAATTTTCCTAGTGTTCCAGTTCCAATTTTGTCAGCTCATTTATTTGTGTCATCACTTCCAATTTCACTTGTTTAATCTGTATCCTGATTCCTGACTGAGTTCTCTATCCTGATTGGATAACATTGGTATCCCGACCTGAAAATGCATTTTCTGTTTTATAAAGAGCTGGAGAGACACAGCGACTCCTGTTACTGAACAAACACTATAGCAACGAGTACCATCAGAATATAGAGCTATTTAACACTTATTTTAACCAAAGAAACTCACTTACCCTACCTTAAGTGGTTCATCAGTTACAGAATCAATTACAAGCATTTCTTGTTGATTGAAAAAGGAAGAATCTCAAACGCTTCTCAATTTTTTCAATGAATCAAAATTATCGATGGAATAATCTCTAAGGAGATGATCAATAGTTGCGGCACTTATCTCTATACCACTGCCCTCTGACCACTCTGGTGCTGTTCAATGAATCAAAAACAAGGAGGTTCGCACAGAAATTTAAATCGTTTTCTTGTTTCTTTGTTTTTTCCATGTCTCAGGACAGGTGACAGATGTCTCTGCTATCCAGCCTTCATCATGCCCTACAGCACTTACATAGTCACTGACTGGCTGCTGCTCCTGGATGTCGCGGGTGAATCGCTGACCTGCGACCTCTGCATCAGGTGTGTCCTCCACGTCTTCCACCTCGTGGAACTCTGCTTCTGAACACATTGATAAGATTCAGCAACACTCAGCAGCAACAGCAGCAGAATGAATGAAACACTGGGAAAAGGTAAGAGAAATTGCCGAAAATGGCAGATCTATATGTTCACGCGTTGGGGATCATGTGATGTTTTTTTTTTGCTTGTAGGTCAGCTATTTTCGGTAAGCGACAGCGTCGTACGACAAAGCATAAATCAGGCTTAAGAGACGAGCCAATAGAAAAATAAGATAAAGTAAAAAATAAATAAATAGGGAGAACAGGCGAGACAGCCAGATGGTGATGCACTGCGCTGCGCTGTAACAGCGATTCCATTGTTAGCGATACAAATGGCAAAGCATGCAGTCAGGATGTTGGCTTGTTTTTCTTTACTGCTTGAAGTTAATTGCTAACATCCGGAGGAGAATAAAGGCAACATTTATTTGCCTTCAAGCAACAGTAACGCAGTTGTGACTCAGCGCACACTGCAGACAATAGGCAATTTTCCTCGAGTTTGTTATGCACGTCCCTCGAGAAAGTATGGTTTAAAGGCCGTTCTCCAGATGACCATCCCTCACTTTAAACTTTTTAAGCCGCTAGAAACTGAGTCAGTCTCTCGTCTGGTGGTGAAAACCCTAACAGTCTCCAAAGGCATCGTGTGACCTGCTTGTACGGGGGTGTCTTTCGAGATAGAGTGTTAATAGGCTGCGTTTAGAGGCAGAGGTGCCCCCGTGCCCTTACCTCCCATGGGGGAGGGATGGATCCAGTGGATGGGCAGCTCCTGGCACATCTCCCAGATCTTGGAGTTGAGAAGGAAGGCTCGGTTAGCGATGGGCTCCTCGGCAGGCATCCACACCTGGGAGTCCTCCACCTTCACATTGATGACCTCTGTCTCCTCACCCACCTGCCAGAGAAAAAAAGCACACACACACACGCACGCACACACTGTATATAAATATGTCGGAGCCTACACAACCGTTTGAAGCTGCATGCGTAGTCTCTTCGTATGGCCTGCGCTTGCTCTCCTGTCCAACCTCTAGCTCTATCCTTTTATCTATTGCCTCATTCTGTCCACAGGGAGTGGGGAGCAACTTCCTGAATATTGACTCCCGTTTCCCCGACTTCCTCTGCTCTCCTCTCCTCTTCACCTTCCTCTCAAGCCTCCGGGGCTGCTGCTCCCTTCTATTATACATCATTTAAATTCACAGACAGTGACAATTTGACTTTTAAATGACTTCAGTGGCCTTTATTGCTCTGAGTGTGGCAGCAATATCGTTAACACATCCACTGCCAAGGGCTAATCTCATAATGTACTCACCAGTGCCAAGGTGTTTTTGTTGTTTTTTTGTTTTTTTCATGTCGCCATAGATCTTGTTAAAATCCTTAAGATTGAGCGCTACACGGTCTGTTTACATCCGCGCGATCTCCCTGTATCTCCCAGTGAAAACCACGTGTCAAACGGGGCATCCATGTTTGAGTTAGAGCGGATTACGTTAAACAGTGAAATGCGAGGAGAAAAAACTACAGGAAGAGAATTGAGTTTCAGTTTCGTCCGTAGAATGGGAGCGGGCGTGCTCGTCAAAACCGGATCCCAAATAATTCTATTTCCTGTCATCAAACCGGAAACGGAAGTGGATCAAAAAAATTCCGAAAGTGCACCCGGACCGCGCATGCGCGAAAAGACCGCAGCCCGTAGGGCTACGGTCTCGGCGCTTAACAGTTGGATTTAACGGCCCGTAGGACTACGGTCTTGGCAGTTAATGTGTTAAATATGACAGACACAATAAAGCCTGGCGTTTCCCTCTATCCCCAACAAACCACATAGCGCCTCGCTTGGCACCCGGGCTTAATTTGTTGATACTGTAGTTCATGAGCTGTAAAGTAAACTATTATTGCTTAATGATAGCGACCGCGTGTCACTGTTGTCTAATAGAGATATATGAAGGGGCTTTGGTAATGCCTTCCCCCAACAGTGCAGATATTTATTTTCTTCATGTATATGTAAATACATAAACAAACAAAGCCCTCTACCCATTCCCTTGTTAATTAGCAAAGCCGAGCAGGAAAGCAGTTCACTTTGACAAATGTTTTTACAAGGTGATTTTCTCCCAGTCTAATGCTTAATTGCACATTAGTTAAGCTTGATGTAGAATCCTGGGGGCTATGGGTAGGAGCAGGGATCATTAATATCAGGTCGTGCTCCCTTCCTCCTGTTCACTCCTGTCACTCTTCTTTTATATTCCAACGCAATCTCTCTCCTTGCCAAATTTCATTTGCGGCAAAAGGCGACTCCACGATGACCTGTGGAGAAGAAAGAGCACACGCGCGCGTGTTCCGTCACATCAAAGACGTTGCTCGGGCGTGGGCGGTGTTTGTGCTCATCCAAGCCTTTGACACAGTTTTTTCTCTCACTTTCTAGCCCAGGCCAGATCACACTATTCTAATGATGACTCGGTGGGTGGGCGGTGGTATGGCGGTTTGGTGTTTACCATTCCCTAGACCGCAGAAATTAAAATAAAACTCATCAAACACAAACGCTGCTCTCTAATTGGACCTCTTAACCATTGAATCCTTGTGAGCCTTTCCTGAAAAGTGAATGGAGGTCACGACACAGGGGCTCGCAACATGACTTTGACTTCACAGTCGAGGAAATGAATCCAATAACTAGAGAGCTAGAGGGAGCTGCATTTTTAGCATGGAACAGGGCTACTTAAATACCAGCTGACAAACAAAAAGACAACATTATTATGGTCCTGCAGTTGTGAGCGTTTGTTTTTCTTTTCTCTCTGCTACTACTGACACATTACATATTGTGACACAAACCGTTTTTTGTGTTGGACATTGGTGAATGATGGTAATTTGGTTTGTGGGGCCCAGTCCCTGGTGTATTTTATCTGAGCTTACAGCACACATAACTTACTTATACAGTGTGACACACACAGTGCAAAATACACAAAAGCATGGAACAGATTTCACTGAGTAAAATGGAGCAAAAAACAAACCGAGTAACAGATATTTCACATTATTCCAGTTTGTCATTGTGTTTGTCTGTGTATTGTTTTTCTGTTTACACCTATTGTCTGTGTGGGAGGTTCTGGATTGGCAGGCAAGCTTTGGTCATCCATATTAAACGAGTGTTTAATGGAGCAAGTGGCATCCATTGACAATGTTGCCGGGTGTGAGGGAGAAGCCCTGGGATTACTTTCTCCGATGTTTCATAGAGGGAACAAATTGAAAATGAAGAAAGAAACGCTGGCAAACAATTCATGTTTGTCACCAGGTTCTACTCCCCGGGAGCTTTATTTCCCTTATCAGCCACTTGCAGTTTTCCCTCCAGTTTTTCCCATTGTTTTTCACCTCGGCTTTATAGCCTGCCTCGCTTGCTCTGAGCCCCATGTCAGCGGAGCCTACGGCTGGGCTGAGCTAGGAACCATTAGTGCTTGGCTTTAACCCCAGTGAGCTTCATGTGGTCACCACCTGAGGTGAGACCTGCTCTGGGCTTCATCAGGGGAACATGTGGGAGGATTCTCATGGAACATGGATCACGGGCTGCTCTCTAATGTTGACGGGAGGTCACGTCAAGGACAAAACCGCCTTCCCTCCGACCACTTGTTGGAGAAAAGTCTTCCCTCCTTTTTTCTCCTCTTTTTCAGAATGAATATGGATAGAGTAATATGACAATGATCAAAAGTAGTATTACACCCGTGCCCAGTGGGTGTATTGTAATCACTCCAGTCTGTTTGCTGTTTGCTTGACGTTTTTTTTGTTGTCTTTTTTTGTGTTTTTCTAGCGCCTTAACTAACGTCCACAGTATATCATGCACAGTATACATCTGCTGCTATGCTCACACACCTTTATATCTTATCATGTGTAAATATGTAGATCATTTGCTTGTTTCCCCCCCCCCTTCTTATTCTTCCCTTTCTTTTTTTTCTATGGAAATAACAATACGATGGAACTATGCACGAAAACGAATTTCACCCACTTTTTTTTCTTTTGTAAACCTTTGATGTGACAATGAAGTTGATTCTGATCCACACAGCTGTAACTTTAAAGTAATACTAGGTAACGTTTTCAACAAAACTAAAGTTAAATTGTATATCTTTTGTGAGTGGCAAAAGTTTCACAACACCCACTCCATGAATTTCACCCCCGGAAGCCTTTTATTTATATATTTTGTATTGAACGCTGTCGGGGGGGACTTTCCCGGGAAAATGACGTCAAACGACGTCATCATTAAGGGCCGTCACGACGGAAATGCACTGGTTTCCTGTTTGGCCAGGAACTACCGCAACGGTTTCCTGTTTGGCCAGGAACTACCGCGCTAATAACAAAAAGGAACCTCACGCTGATTTTAAGAGAATGTAGGATTGGAAGATCGAAAAAGAACAGAAAAAGAAAGCACAGCTCATGGTAACTAATGCTCCACTGGCTAAGAAAAACGATCCGCAGATATAGTCCTGTAGCAAGCCCTCAAAAAAGGCCTTAGTTTTTGAGATACCCCCACCCGAGTTAGAACAAAACACAACCATGTTTTTTCTTATCTTTAGGGTCTCCCATTAATGAAATGGATTGTTGTGAAATTTTATTTTGGGGCAAAATTAGTTTTTTTGGCTATTCTTTAGAACTACCTCAATCTCTGAAAAAGGCAAATCCGAATAGGGCAAAGGTGACCAAAAATGCTATAACTTGAGAATGCTCACTCTTATCTTCATCAAATTTGCTGAGGTATGAACCAGGTGTGTACCCTACATCACAAAAGAGTCAGAATGTAATTTACCTAAAGAAATACTGAAATATAGTCCTTTAAACATACTTTTAGTTTAGGCGGAAATGGTACTTTTGTAGTGTTACTACCTCTACTTTCCCTCATTTAGAAAAAAAACATATATTTATGTCAAATAAGCTGTTACTGCATAGCCTAAGATGCTATTAAACAATTGCCAGTGGTTGTGTGGAGAGATCTAGTACAGTGTTATTGCAAATGAGACTTTAGACATACCCCTAATCACAGTATTCCATTTGTGTAATGCTTCTCTGTATTGAGGCCTGCAATTCTCAACAAAATGAATTAATCTATGCACCTTTGGTTTGGATGTGTATATAAAAAAGTTCTTACTACTGAAATCATAAAATCATATTTCCATTAATTAATGACATGGTTTCATGTTGCCCCTGCCACACACAGCAATCATGTGTGAGTGTGATTGAATATGGTGATGTACTTTGCTCACATACATAATTGCCTCAACATTGGCCCAAAATCACAACAATAGATATACAGGTATACAATAGATATACCCCCAGTGATGGTTAAACAATACCAACTGAGAAGGAATTTGACTTTTAATTTGGTTTGGACTTTTATTTGGTCTATATAAAGTACAAAAAGTAAGGTGTTATTCCAACATAAAAATAATAGGCGGGTGCATACAGTATATGAAAAAAAGCACCGTACCCTAAAAAATTGGAACAAAAGGTTTCTCAACTGTTTTTTGTAGTATTAGGTGTCCTGAATAACACACTAAAAGTTTTCCAAAGTTTGACCACTTTTAAGGTGTTATTTTCAAGATGGCGTCCAAGATGGCCAAAAAAACATTAAAATAGCTTAATTCCTTTATTATCTATCCTACACAAGTACGTTTTGTGTCTAATCCCATGTTTTGGGGGCCTGGGAATCCATTGGACTTGTCCAAATTGCAGAGATACAATTAGATAATTGTGAAATCCAATATTTTGTTTGTGACTATTAAAACACTCTGAAATGGTCACCCGTTTAACTAATTATATAATAAATGTCCAACTACTTATATTTCTTTTTTTACTGGAACAAGGCTTCAAGATATCCTCAAAACACAACAAAACTAATAGTCACAATTTGCAGTAATTCAGAAGGTGGTGGCAGAGAATATTGTCAGTTGATAGATAGTATTGTTTTCAATATTGAAAGGTTTTGTATAGCTCTGTGGATCAAATTTAGCCCAAACTAAATTCATCTTTGACTATACACCCCACCCCCAAAAAAAATCTTGCATTATGAACCAATCTCTCTGCACCCTCCCCTTACCCACCCAACTTCATAACTCCTCCCCTACATACACAAGAATATTTATTTTTCTCGTGGACAAGCGCAGTGTCATCTTGTAGACACAAGATTTTGAAAAACATTAAATAGATGTTTTAACACATTAGGAAGGCAATCAGTGAGTGTGCAAAGAGGGGTGGGGTGGTTATGGAGGTTAGCGTAGAGCTGTCAGAACCGTGTATCTACTGGGTGCCTACAGGGGAGTATGGGGGGGTGGGTCTGGTCTAGAGTTTAGTGGGCCTAGGGTTCCCCTCAGGTGGGTAGAGGGGAGTATGGAGGTCACTGGATTGCTCCCTGGGCACTTGGAGCGCAGAAGAGCAAAGTTAGGAGCCAAGGAGACCCTGAGCTTCTCCTCTCCCCCACGTCCGACGTGCAAAACCTCCAACAGAAATTATACGCCATTTCAACGAAGACAGTTTTGCAAACAATACATGAAAGATAAACTTGTATCTTTGCCAGATCTCACTCCAAGTGGCTTAGGGAGCCTGCGCTCTCCTTGTTCTCAGCTCCTCCAAAAGCAAATTAGCATTTGGGATGCAAACAATTTCTAAGTCACGGCACGCTGGAGGACGGAGTGAGAAATTAAGGTATTGGAATTTAGCTAATGCGTGAGGCTGAGAGGAGTGTCCCTATGTCGCCTGGCTCACTGGATAGTCCCACTGGTCCCAAGTGGACCTCCACGCTGGCTCCAGAGATAGGCACTCCCGAGATAGGCTCTCTTGAGTTAGCATAGGTAGTGAGGACAGTCCCCAGTGGTGGTGGTTGTAAGACCTCCACATGTTGCAAGATTGTGTCATATACAAATGTATGTATGCTGGCCCCAAATGGACCTCCTGGCGGGACCTCCTGGCGGGTCTGGCTGGCTCCTATGCCCGAGATAGGCGCTCGTGAGTGGGCATAGGCGTTCGTGAGGAGGGTCGGCCCCCCTCCACGTGGTGGTGCATGACTGTGTGTCAGGCAGACAAGGGTGTTTGTCGGACTGGCTCACAGGAGAGTCGGTGGTAGCTGACCATTAATATTCCCAGGGGCCCCCAGTGACTTATCATTATGGCTCAGAGCGTCCTCTCCCCTCTCCAGAACAGCTCCAGAACAAAAACTTGGTGTTTGCCGAAAGCAATGCTTGTTTGTTGGATAGCAGCAGAGACACAGCCCCTTATGGGCGTGGAGGTCGGTTAGATTGGGACTCTATGGGGAGACTGGAGCCCAGGGCGTCATGGGCTGTTCCCTATACGTACCTTCTTGCTGTTAAAATTATCCAGAAAAAAAGATCAAGGTTCAAGCTTATTGCCAGCAGTACCAATCTCAAAATAAAGACTAATGTTGCACTAAAACCTCACACTACTACTAGTCTCAGGAATAAGGCGATGTTTGTGACAAGCACATCTGCACCTTATCCACGCCACACTCCTCCACCACCCCTGCCTAGACATTCAGACACTAGATACATGTTGTGATAGCTCTGTACTGACTTGCACACCCTCTCTAGGCCCATAAGGGGCCATTTCTCTCCACTGTATCCCCACTGAGGAGTCCATCTTCCCCATAGACCAGACAAGTGGCCATTTAGTTTTCTGTAGCGTTGTGAGCTTGTACATCGGCTATTTTCACAATGTTTGCCTCTTTCTTAATATTTGAGATACAGTAATATTGAGTCTTAAGAGTAATTAAATTGTAACTTTAGAAATGTGCAGATACCCTGTATACACTTATACTGTATGTTGGTTTGTTTACTGTTGAGTGAGAAAACAATGTTGCACATCAAGCTAACCATCTGGGGACCCGCCCAAAATCATTTGGGGAACCCCCAGTTTGGGAACCAGACACCTTTACAAACAAATTGGTGAAGACATTTCTCTGTAAGGAATTTCTTCCAAGATTTGTGTAATATTCCCAGTCTATCACATTGGCAGCCATGTTTTTACAAATGTCACAGTACACCCAGTAATAATTAATTTATCCCTTATTATATTGGTATCAAAAGAAATCTTGAAAGCTTCAACAGAATGTGAATTACATGAGATGAATTCACCAAGCCTGGGCATTATGGCATGTAGAAAAGGGAGAAATGTCAAATTACATTGTTAAATATGCTTATAACCAATTGCTTTGATATATAATTGTACTTATAATCACTTGACTATAATTTATATATGCTAATTGGATTCCTAGATCACCAAAACATGGGGTTAGGCACCAAAATTACTTGTGTAGGGCAAATAATGAAGGAGTAATGGTCTTTTAAGGAACTGGTGGCGGCCATCTTGGAAATTTGACATTTCTAATGATCAGATTTTGGTAAACTTTTGATATGTTATTAAGTACACCTGATACATTTTGCATTAGGTGAGAAACCTTTTGTTCTACTTATTTTTCGGTCAAACCATATTTGCACCCCCTATAATGTTTTATTTCCAGAGAAGGGGTATGTCTAAAGAAGTCTCATTTGCAATAAAATGTACTAGATCTCTCCACACAACCACTGGTTATTGTTTAATAGCATCTTAGGCTATGCAGTAACAGCTTATTTGACATAAATGTACGTTGTTTTTCTAAATAAGGGAAAGTAGAGGAGTCCTCACTACAAAAGTACAATTTCCGCCTAAACTAAAGGTATGTTTACAGGACTATATTTCAGTATTTCTTTAGGTATTACATCACATCACTTTGGTGATGTAGGGTACACACCTGGTTCACACCTCAGCAAATTTGATGAATATAAGAGTGAGCATTCTCAAGTTATAGCATTTTTGGTCACCTTTGCCCTATTCGGATTTGCCTTTTTCAGAGATTGGAGTAGTTCTAAAGAATAGCCAAAAAAAATAATTTTGCCCCAAAATAAAATTTCACAACAATCCATTTCATTAATGGGAGACCCTAAAGATAAGAAAAAACATGGTTGTGTTTTGTTCTAACTCGGGTGGGGGTATCTCAAAATCTGAGGGCCTCTGCTACAGGACTAATAGTATAAAACAATTAAAAGATCGCTTTTTGAAACGCTTCCGGCTTCCGGTGAAAACAAATGGAACTCTGGGTAATCGAGGACTACGGAAATTGTATGCAGTGACGGTAGTGACTAGCAGAGGTTGCTAAAAATCGTTATTTGTGAATCTGGATTGTACAACTTTAACGTTGGCCGTCCGGTAGTTAAGTATAAGACATGGAAATGTGTAGAGTTACTTCTGTGGCCTACTGGCAGTGTGATCAGAAAAGAATAGCTCCTGAAACACAGATGGTCAGACAGACAGACAGACTGACAGACAAGACAGACCCTATTATACTGCCCTACAAAGCCAAAGTGCAGTAACTACGAAAAAAAATCTCAGAAAAATTGGTTTAAAAGTGTTTCACAGTGCCCATACCCTAGGTGGGGTTGGCGAAAGGGCCTCTCTGTGTGGAGTTTGCATGTTCTCTCCGTGTCCCCTAGGGTAGGTACCCTCACAAAAACATGCAGTAATCCTGGTCACTATACTGCCTCCCCCATGACAGCCGGGGCGCCTGATGGAGGGGAAAGGAACTGGTTGGAATAACGTGTTCCTTCCACACGCTTCCAACCAGGGAAACTCTCCCCTGTCAGGTGATAAGAAGGTCAGTTGGCTCTCATGCATTGAAGGAAGCATGAGCTCGGCCCTGGCCTCCCTAGGTTGGCAGAGGGAAGGTAGTGCCCAGGATTACATAGACAATTGGCACTGGGTGTAAAAAATGGGGTTACAAAATCGTGGGATAAAAAGATTAGGGGAAAAAAAAGTGTTTAAACTGGTCAGGCAAATGAGATATCGGCATATAAGTGATATTACACTAATGGTATATCTGTTCTTGAGATAATTGTTTATCCCCCAAAATCACAAAGGCTAATTTGACCTTTGGGATACACAAATAAGTGAGAGAGTGTCCAAAAACGTAGTTACTGCACTTTGGCTTTGTAGGACAGTATAGACTCCTGCAGAGCCATGCTGTAAAAAGGGTAAAGCAATTCATTATCTGTTTAAGTTTAAGATATTTTATGGTGCGGCTCTGCAGGAGTCTAACCATCTATAAGAGGGTCTATATGTCTGTCTGTGACTGTCTGTCTGTCTGTCTGGAGCCGGACATCATAGATGACTGACATCACAAGCTGATCTTGTTTTTTTTTGTTCACTTGTTTCCTAAATCAAGCTTGTATGTAACTATTGGCATTGCTTGATTGGAATTCACATTCCTTTTTATAATTTTTTTGTATTTCATAGTATAGTTGCCTTCTCCAGAGGTTTGAGCATAGGGCATGAATATGTGCTTTATTATGTTTAGGTAAAGTTTCCCTCATTCTCTGAAATAACCACACTCCTCTCTATGGCTTTAGATGAGTTAATTTGAGAGCTGTGAATTAAGCCAATTAGGTTTCACAATGCACAACAGAGAACATAAATGGTAGAGACATATGGCGCTGCCTGAGCAATTAGTATCTGTAAACATGGATCAGACAATAGGAAGATGAGAGAAGGGCGATGCAGTCTGTTTTTCAGCCTGAACAACATGTGTTCTTAAAGTAAAAAAAAGGACGTTTGATTTTAGCATCTACAGACAATGGGCTTTATACAGGTTTCAGAATAAAGCAGGGAACAGAGCGTGTCAGATATTGCCAGTTACTTCTATGCCGGTGTGAAATGTAAATGAGAGAGTGCTAGCAGCAGAAACATTCGAGGGATAGGATTTTCTCTTTGAATACATTCAGCACACTCAGCAAATTGCAGTGTGTCTGGAAATTGGATATTTGATTGATAGAATTTTCTTCCATCTCTCTTGCTGAAGTTCACGTTCACAGCTTTAAGACCCAGAGAAGAAAGATGAACCGTTGAACTTGTAGTGGAGTCTGGTGGAATTTACCACGAAAGCATCTCTTTTTTAAATGTATTTTTTTTAAATAAAATTTTAATGGCTTACCGCACTTCTCAGACCTCTCTACCCCCTTAACCCATTCATACCGGGAATGCATCTGTGTCATTTTAGATGTCTTTGTGAAAAATAGTGAGGTTTGAGAACCACTGATATAGAAACATATGTTTTTCAAAAAACTGTTAGGATTTAGAAGACATTTAGAATCCCCCCAGAAGCAAAGATTTGAGTTACAAATGTTCGCTTTCAAAAATATATAGTCAAAGATTTGCGCAAACTTTCAAGATTTTTCAAAAAATAGCAGATCTACAAGCTCGTAGCGCGGCACTCGCTACGAGCTTGTAGATCTGCTATTTTTGAGTAGCCCAAGAAATCAAAAAATGACACAGATTATTTCCCGCTCTAAATGGATTAAGGGTATTTGGGTAGAGGTTTTGGAAAGGAGATGATTAAAAATTAATATTGACTCAAGATTGACAGCAAACACCATTTGATGTGAGCCACAAAGGAGGCCATGGGTCTGTGGGCAGCTTTCTGGCGGGTTTCATAGGCACTACAAACCCAGGTTTATACCTATAGTGAGAGAGAGGCGGAGGAGATAGGACGAGATGGACAGGCTGTGGATTTTCTTTTATGGAGCTCACATTGCGCTTCTCTTGATATCTACCTACTATATCCCATTAAGACCTGGAACACATCTGTGTCACTTTTTTGATTTGAGCTAAAAAGCATTATTTTACACTTTGGGCTATTCAAAAATAGCAGATATACACGCTCATAGCGCGGCACCGAGTGCCGCGCTATGAGCTTGTAGATCTGCTATTTTTGAAAAATCGTGAAAATGTGTGCAAATCTTTCAATATATATTGTTTTAAAGCAGACATTTTTTACTCAAATCTTTGCTTCTGGGGGTCCCTGGAACAAAATATTTTAAGCTGGGGGTCGGCGGCCAAATACATATCATTCTGGGGGTCCTTGACATGAAAAAGTTTGAGCACCACTGATATAGAAACCTAAGTTTTTTTCAGAATACTGTTGGGATTTAGAACACATTTGTAGAATCGGCTTCAGGTCTTTAATGGGATATGCATGACCGCTTCTGTGGCGCTGGAGGAGAGCATCTGAGGTAGAAGAAGACAGCTGAGGGAGGAAGACATACTGTACCAGAAACTGCGTGTCCTCGGCCTCCTCCACCTCAGTCACTGTAGGAAGCCTCCGGGTTTGGGTCTTGATGTAGCACCTCTGATGTTTGGCAAACCGGATCCCAGTGATTCCCTTTTTTTTAGAAACAAAAAAAAAAGGAGGAAGGAATTAATCAGACAATTCAGATAGTATCATTCCTGGGCCCTCTCTCTCTGTGCTTGATTTCCTATAAGGCGCCGGGGTGATGGTTGTAAAAAAAAGGTTTTACATGTTTTGGATGATAATCAAAAAGAGATTAGATTAGAAGAGATTTGGTGTCAAAGGAAAAAAGGAGTAGGCCAACTTTGATGATGGAGAGGGCCACTATATTTCCACACTCACTACAGAGGGCCATATTGCATATTGTTGTTGTCTGGCTGAAACCTCTTATCTCAATAGTTTAACTTAGTTTTTTCGTAAATTAATGCCGTACTTCACCATTCTATGTCACACAAAAGTAGCAAAAATAGCCGATCTACAAGCTCAAATTTTTATTTAATTTCAAATGCATTTAGTTATACTTATTGACTTATTAACTTTTTGAACGTAAATACATTGGACATAAAAAAGACAATAGAATTTTAATAATAGTCATTAAGCTACTAATATAGACTGAAGTAATTAAAGCGGGTCATGTGTGCATGTTTTGAATTGTAACAGCTGAAATCAATAATATATCAGTATTCAGATATTAACCCATTAAGACCTGGAACTGTGTCATTTTTTTATTTGAGCTAAAAAGCATTATTTCACACTTTGGGCTATTCAAAAATAGCAGATATACAAGCTCATAGCGCGGCACCGAGTGCCGCGCTACGAGCTTGTAGATCTGCTATTTTTGAAAAATCGTGAAAATGTGTGCAAATCTTTGAATATATATATTTTTAAAGCGAACATTTTTAACTCAAATCGTTGCTTCTGGGGGGTCCCTGGATCAAAATATTTTGATGGGGGTCCGCGGCCAAATACATATCACTTTGGGGGTCCTTGACATGAAAAAGATTGAGCACCACTGATATAGAAACATACGTTTTTCAGAATACTGTTGAGATTTAGGAGACATGTAGAATCGGCTTCAGGTCTCAATGGGTTAACCTGCGGGCCGCATGGAGTGACGGTGGGGGCCGCATGTGGCCCCCGGGCCGCCAGTTGCCCATGTATGGAGTAGGCCATAGATAGACTGTATAGGGTTTAATTGGTTTAAAAGTGAAAACCTAGTTGGTGAGGTGTGTTTTGATCTTTCCCCGTTGTTGTTGTTGTTTTTGTGGTTCAACACCGATGACTGAGCTCACTCAGCCATTGCAACACAGAGCCGATTGCTACTGGAAGCGACAGGGCTGAGGGGTTGCGAGGGCTTCGCTGCGGCTGAACAATACTTCATTATGGGATACATCTCACAAAAGAGCCGAGTGGCATTGTTGGGAATGAAGTGCTTTCTACAGAGCGTGCCCCCATTGAATTAGCCAGTCATAGGTCCCTGTCACTCTTTTAATCTGTGCAGTCAAGTGAGGAGAGCCCGCTCTCTGCAGCTGATGATCACCCACCATGTGGACTCACGCTATGTTACGCTCTGACACAGAGGGAGCCTCAGCAGACAAGAAAGACCTGTTAATTCTCTCTCCCGGCGCCACTCTATGTTAACCCGATAAGACCGGGGACGCATCTGTGTCATTTTGAGATTTCTTTGGCTATTCAAAAATAGCAGATCTACAAGCTCATAGTAGCACCGAGTGCTGTGCTATGAGCTTGTAGATCTGCATTTTTATTTTGAATCGTGTAAATTTGTGCGAATAGTTGAATCCCCAGAAGCAAATATTTGAGTTATAAATGATTGCTTTAAAAAAAAATATATATATATTCAAATATTTGCAAAAATGTTCATGAGTTTAAAATAAATAGCAGATCTACAAGCTCGTAGCGCGGCACTCGGTGCCGCGCTATGAGCTTGTAGATCTGCTATTTTTGAATAGCCCAAAGAGATCTAAAAATGACACACAAATGCGTTCCCGGTCTTAATGGGTTAATCTACGATGTTCAGCTGGAATATAAGGCTGAGCCCTGATCAGATTGTATCCAATTTAGCCTCTGCAGAGCAGGAGTGTCTCGTTCAGCATACTGTATGAGAATAAGACGGCGGGGATCTACATCTGCCACAGACGCTTTAATGTTGTATCAAGAGAAGATTGTATAAGCGGCGGCATGAAAATGGGACTTGATTCCATCTGAATTTAATTACACTGACATGGTGATTGCTGTGACATCTCCTTTAAATCGGATAACTTGGCCATACGGGGTGCTGTGTGTCTTTTTTTTCTCCCCCTCCACTTTCCCTTGGCGCTGCCACTCTGAAAAGCAGACGCCGGCTGCTGCTCAAGACATAATGTCAAAGACATGGCTGTCATAAAGCACCGCATGTAATCTCATATTTGTGGGGGAAAAAAGATGAGGCAATAATAGTCTCAAACACAAAAGCGTAATGTTTATGCTGGGCTTCATAGTGACGAGTTGCCGTTTAATTTGGGCTACTGTAATGGCAAGCCACAGCACCAGGGAGGATGGGACAATCTCGTGATGAGATGCGATGATTACTGAAGTTGGTCAAGCAGAAAATGAAAAAAGACACATCATTACAGACATAAGGAATGGAAAAGGGATGTGGCCTTGAGAGACTGATGCTGAAATCCGTGGCTGTCTTCAGTACACACGTCTGTGAGCAATGTTTTGATTGGAGGCTTAGTACCTTGCAATCTCAGAGAAAGGTTAGTGGAGGCTGTTGTAATCATTGTCACATGAGCAGCATGTCCCCTATCTCTATGAGGGCCTTGTCAGCACAGGCGCTGTCTGGAGCAGACCTATAGTTCTCAAACTTTTTCGTGCCAAGGACCCCCAAATTGATATATATTTGGCCGCGGACCCCCATCTGAAAATGTTTTGTGCCAGGGACCCCAAGAAGAAAAGATCTATTGAAAGCAATATCTAAATTATCCAAAAATGTCCAAACATTTTCGATATTTTTCAAAAATTCTCAATAACAGTAGATGTTCAAGCTCGCAGCTGTGAGCTTGTAGATCTGCTATTTTTGAATATCCAACATATAAATGGATATAGTGGTTCAAAATGATTGTGATGCTGTTTTAACACATTTTACAGGGGACCCCCTGGAACCTCCCCAAGGACCCCTGGGGGTCCCCGGACCCTACTTTGAGAACCACTGATCTGGAGGACACAAACCGCAAAGATGCACCTCCACCTTCTATTAACCACTTAAACCCGATATGCTTAGTTAACCGGAGTCGCCCAGTGCTCTATACTAGGCCCCCTCCTGTTTTCACTCTCCACTAAATATGTTCACAGAAAATAGCCCATGTACCAGAATATGTACCAGAATATGGAAGCTAACACGCTATAGGGTTCACATTGTTAAAGCAAGTTATTAAGCAGCAAGGACTGAACTTATGTACTGTAGGTATTAGCACTTACAGTGCTTTATCACTGGTATTTCATAGCACACCATTACAACACTCCGTTACATAATAGCTGCCACACCACTGTGTCTTAATTATGTTTTCAATACAACTTTAAAAAATATATTTTTAAAGCAGTGCGTCTGGGGAAGAGGATTTATTAACGTACATATTATAAGCAACTATTTTAGGTTACATTAGGTTAGATAACTAGATAACTAAAGATCTCTGGAGCTGGGGGTAGCTAATCAGATTTCACATGAGGCTACCCCAGGTTACCTCATGGACAGGCCCTGAGCGACTCGTAACAAGATTGTTGGACCAATATCTTGTTATATTCAAATAATGACTGGACCAGTTTTGTATAAGGAAACACGATATGAGACTCCTGCCTCAACAAGAGCTTCATTACAGCTATCTGGCACATTTCATGAATAAGGAAACCATCCTTATGTCAGCTCTCATTAAGGTGTTCATACAACACTTGCGTCATTTGCGACGAAGCTGTCGAACAGTGTGTCAATTTATTCAACAAAGTTTTCAGATGAATGTCTGAAGTCAATTCCCACGAATGCGCCATGTAGCAGTTATGAAGTGCTCATTCAGATGTTATGAATATTTTATGAGCCCGGAGTTAATGTAAAATGTAACTCTGTCTGGTCGTCTCCGAGGAATCCTTATCGCCAGTTCTTTGTCTGTCCGTTCCCTTTCAGAAAAGTGTCTGGTATTAGCCTGAAACAATGGCGAGAGGATTCTGCCTGTGGTCTGTTCTCCTAATGGCGTAATCCCCCAATTTTCAATTTCTTGCTCAGCCCTTGGGCTCTGTGGAGATTGTTTTAGAGGTGGCTTTAGTGAGTGTAATGGCATGCAACATCCCTTTTCTCTCACACACACACACACACACACACACACACTCACACACTCACACACTCACACAGTACATACAGTATATAAAATATAGCATATTCTTCTTCTCTATTCTTCTCATTCTTCTATTACAATAGGATTTGAATTAGTGTGCTCCCTCAATTGTTAATCAGTCTCCTGGTGCAGACTATAGGATCAAATAAATCTCCCTGGTTGATTTGCCTCACTGACAGAAGGAGAGCAAGCCAATAAGCCACAATATGTCTTTGTGTGTGTGTGTGTGTGTGTGTGTGTGTGTGTGTGTGTGCGTGCGTGTGCGTGCGCGGTGAATGAGCACACACATCAACGTGCATGTTAGAGACAGTTGAGACATACACACAGACAGAGAGAACTGGAGAGAGAGAGAGGGACAGAAACAGTCTGTTATTGGATATTCAGTGTTACTGACATCATGTCATAAGCTTTGTATTGCATGCAGTGTTGAGGTTCAAGATGTGATTTCAGAAGACAGTCAATTAAGCATAACGTATGTATTGGCAAAAAGGCGCACTGCGACATGTAGCTTGGCGAAAATGACACATTTTCGATCAGAAAAAAGTGTTGTGTTTTTTTGCCAAAGCATAAATTAGGTTTTACCTCTCACAAGGACATGAAAAGATAATTATGAACTAGTTCACATTATTCCATCGATCGCAGAGACACAAATTGTATGTTCAGACAGGCAGTCCAAATCAGATGTTTGACCTATCCAGATTGGAATCAGATTGGTTTCCCAGTCTGAACAGCAAAAAAAACAACATAAGTAAGCATTACCGAGCCACAGGAGCCTATCTCCTGTTTCCTTAGTGTGAGGCAGCTTCATGTACAAGTACACCCTATGGACATGGCGCTAGTATGTCACAGGGATTTACCCACAATCCAACCCTTGATGCTGAGTGCCAAGCAGGGAGGCATTTGGTCCCATTCTTATAGTCTTTGGTATGACCCAATCTCAGGGCGGACACTCTAACCGCAAGGCCACTGAGCTGGTAAAAAAAACAACTGATTTTTGCATATCAGATTTGAACCACATTCCTAGGTGGTTCAGATTTACCTGCAGTCTGAACAAAGCTAAAGAGGAAAGAACTAGAGGTAAAAATAATTGATGACTGTAAATGACATAAATATGGGAATGGCATAGACTGGCATACTCACCGATACCCAGTGTTGTCCCTGAACGCGTTCAATGAACGATCGTTCGTGAACTCATTTTCGGGCGAACGTGAACTGAACGCACTGTATTTCCGCTAGATGAACGTTATCGTGAACGCGTTCATTCTGGCGTTTGTGAACGCCGTTCTCTCACAGTATAACTTCTTTCAAGAGTGTGCGAGATTTCCATGGTTACATCGGTTTGTCATGTTGTATTTCATGATCCTATCTTGTGTTTCCGAGGCGCCTTGAACGCACCATCAGCCAAAAAAAAAAAAAAAAGAAGCAGTGCGCTCGCTGAGTGCGGAGTGAACCCACTCTATGTGCAGACTACAGACTAACTATGCAGCACCCATGATTACAGATAGCCTCTCCGGTTAAAAATGCAAGAGAAGGACCACTTAGCTTTATAAAATCCCTGTCCGAGTGTCCACTGATCAGTTGTTGTGTCACTGTAGTAGGCCTACGCTGAGTGATAATGATCCACAGCTGTTCTTCTTGCAGAGTCTCCAATGCGATTGAGATCATTTCGTAATTAAAGAAGCATCTGCGCTTTATTAGCTACACACGTATGAACAACAACAACAACAAAAACAACGTTGCTGTGTACTGCTTGTGTTTAAAACAAAGTCTTTTTCACTGTTTCACACATTTTTCTGCTGCTATTCACTTGGAGCCTAATTTACACTTCGCTGCACGACGGTGTCCCATGCCTAAAATAGCAGACATACAAGCTCACAACGTGTCGTTGATGCGACTCATTGGCTGCGGGTACATGGACAGTTTCATTCGGAATGAATACACTTCTATTCGGAATGAATGAATGGATGAATTCATTCAGAATAGAAATGCTCATGTAAACACCTCAATTGGAATAGAATATTCCATTCCAGTCTGACCCGAATGAATTTTCATTCGGGTTAGGAGGGGTGGTATAGACCGTTTGAATCGGGATATACCAATCGGAATTGACCATGTAAACACTTTATTCCGAACGCTCCTCTCTGTTTGGAATACATGCATTCCTTTGCGCATGTCCGTGCTTATAGTGCTGTCAGAATTGTCCAAAAATGACCTATCAAATCTCTAATTCGGCCACGGTCGCTCCTGCGGGATAAAATGAATGATTCTATTCTATAGCGTCATTTAATAAGCCATGGTTAAGCCCAGACTTGTCCAGGAGAACGGACGCTCCAAGGATTGCTGGCCTAGGCTACACTTATATGGATCTTTTTCTAAACGGGTATTTTAGTCCTCAGTTTTTAAAAAGAATCCCTGGCCACATGACAAAGATTTTGTTTTTTTTATCCCTGTCCACACGTTAACTCTTTGACTGCCAGAGTATTTTCATAAAGTACTCCCCCAGTGCCAGCAATTTTCGTGTTTTTTTATTTTTATATTTTGAATTTTTCTCATGAAAATAATTTAAGGACACATAATGTAAAGACCCAGCACAAATCCGCCACTAGAGCGCAGCACATGACAGCTTTGATCATGTCGTTGGGTCTCTCTCACCCTTCTTCATAGATTAGACAAGGAAAAACATGAAAACGGATGTGACGTCCCCCCCATTGTTTTGATCGGCGAAAATTACGTTGTGATATACGACGGCGATGACTGATCGTCACCCAGACCATAGATTATAGAAGAGAAACTGTCCGTTTGTCCGTCATACCGTGTGAAAGACCGTTTATTTACCTATTTTGGACGAAAATGACTGGGGAAAAGAATCAAAAACCGGAAACGGAATCCAGGTCATGAAACCGGATGCAGATGTCCGTGAAGTAAGTGGAACTCGAGAATAACATTGAATATTAAGCAGCATAGCGCAATCAGAGATTAAACAATGAACGCGCGTCCAGCGCGTCGAGCGCGTCGACGGCCAACTGGACAAAGTAGCACTTGACGCGTTATCGCGTCGTCCGCAGTCAAAGAGTTAACGCAGAAACGCATTGATCAGCTGCAAGTTTCAATTTTAAATCAGATTTTACATTTATTTTATATATGAGGGGCCAAATACGTATACATTTTTAATCACATGTTAAGGCCCAATACTGCAATAGCTGCATTGTTTTAATAGCATACGTGAACAAAAATAAATGAAAACTACATTATTAGGGCGCAGCTGCAGCGAAAACAGATGAGTTTTACTTAATCAATTCATTACATGGGCAACGGAACGGTCGTCCCAAAACACTACGCCCCACGCACCTTTTGAGCGGGCCATCCACGGCCGCTCCATGGTCGCTGGATTTTGACCCGGGGCGATTGTGTTTTAGGGCGACAGACTCCGCATTCTCCGTGTGCGCACCGCGCGCTACTCGGCGCAGAAAGAGGGTTTTCGTCACAGTGAATGAGTTACAGCATGTTTCAAAGCTTTTTCATAATAATACAAGAAAAACGCGTGACACTCGGCATAATGAGTAGCTTATACTTTCTACTTATATTTTGATGCCAATACTTTTGTACTTTTGCCATAAATGAGCGTGCCTTGTTTCATAGACTGTAGTGTTGCTCTCTCTCTCTCTCTCTCTCTCTCTCTCTCTCTCTCTCTCTCTCTCTCTCCATTTATTATTTTAATGACCATGAGCGGTCCGGTGTTTATGTATTATTATTTATTATTATAATGACCATGTGCGAATGCGCGATGACGTCATCGTACCTACATGAGAAATGTGACAAATAGTATAGGCTAGCCTACGTTTTACCGTGTCTGGTACCAATACAAAAAAAATTAACTGGTCTGAACTTGTAGATCTGCTACTTTTGCATTAAAACGGCGATAACAAAGGAACACAGGCTTGTACCGCATACAACGCTGCCTGGCCAGGAGTCGGTGCGTTGCTTACCGGCCTGTCTACGACCGACAGACCTCCGCCGCGGAGGCACAAGGGGGCTATTCATTGCCTCCTCCCATGCCCACCAGGGGAAGCTCTGCTCCGGGTAGTGGCCCCTGGTCCATGCCCGGGCGTAGGCGGGAACCACTTTGCGCATGTCAAAAGTTATATTCCGAATGAATGCTTTGGTCATGTAAACGAGGAATACTTTTATTCAGGTCCCATGTAAACAGGTGAGTGGATCAGATTCCTCTATTCGGAATGAGTTCATTCGGAATGAATTCATTCCGAATGAATACATGATGGTCCATGTACCCGCAGCCAGTGTGAGCTTAAAGGTCTACTATGTTTTAAAAACATGGCTAAAAATGGCACAATCCTGGATTATATTCATATATATAATAATACAGTGATGGAGATTCACATGCTTAATATATAAATAATATTAGTAAGACTAAAAATAAGTATTACTATTAGTAATAATCTGAGTTTCAGTGCTAAAACGGATAAAATAATTGCCGTCTGTGGTTCTATATGGGCTGTGGCAATACCTTTGACAAATAATAGCTCGCAGCAACGTATTGAAAAAAGAAAAAGAACTAAAAAGAACTAGTTCAATTTGAAACCATGAACTTTAGTTCAAAACTTTGAATTATGGACTATGAACTGAACTAGTTCATTTTAACCCATTAAGACCTGGAACGCATCTGTGTCACTTTAGATTTCTTTGGCTATTTTTGAAAAATCTTGAAAAAAAAAAGTTTTAGATGTTTTTCCAAAAACTGTTAAGATTTAGATTTTTTTTTAAAGAATCGCCTCAGGTCTTAATGGCTTTTCCGATACCAGTATTGCTATCGGAACAACTCTAGAAAGAACTCATGTTCTCATAGAATCTTGAGTGAGTGTGAAAGAACTACAACACTTTGCTTTTGTCGTACTTACATTTTTGAAGTCGTGGACCTCCAGCACCTCGTCACTTCCGTTCCCCATTCTGAAGATCTCGATGCGGTGGGCGGGGTCAATCTCCAGGACGCTGTCCGTCTCTGTGCCGTCCAACACCGCCTTGTAGTGATGGTCGTACACCTGCGCATACAGACAGTGGTGTAAAGTAACTAAAGTACATTTACTCAAGTACTGTACTTAAGAACAATTTTGTGGTATTTTTTACTTTACTGGAGTATTTCCAATTTTCTGTACTTTTACTTCTACTCCACTTCATCTCAGAGGCAAATATTGTACTTTTTACTCCACTACAATTATTTGACAACTTTAGTTACTAGTTACTTTGTAGATTTTGATTATTATTACAAAACATAGGCTACATTAACCCCTTCAGCCCTATATACATTTCGGCCATTTGAAAATAGCCGATCTACACCTCCCGAAAGCCGAGACAGGAAGCTGTCATCTGTTCGTCATTTCTGGTCACGAAAATATATTTAGCAATATCTTTACATTTTATTTTTTAATTTCCATGTTTGCGACTGTAAAGACTAAACGGAAGCGGGGAGGAGGCGTCACATATTTTAGATCTTCCGTGCTCCAGACTGTATGACGGAAGCATTTGAAAATTGTTGGGAGGCAACAGTCTGGCTCGCGAGACTAAGTCAACATAATATCATTATATCCTCATATCATTATAATGTGATTTGAGGATACATAGTGCACTTTGACCTTTTGCAACCTGGTCTTGTCAACCAATAGTGTTCCTACTCGGCCACAGGATCTAAATGTCTCAATAGAAGAGCAGGGACACTTGCAACATGCAACCACTGCAGTTGTGTTAGTTATATTGTATTAACATACTATACCATACAGAGTGGTCAAAATAATGTGACACATACCCACAACAGGGACACCAGGGTTAATGTGGTTGATATCATCATAAATCTTGTGACTTGGATGCAGAACTATGCCAATCTACTGGCTCCCATTGCCACTGTAGGTTCTAGTAGTAAAATAACACGTTTGAAGTCGGTCTTCTTGTTGAGCTCAAATGGCTGCATAGAGATAGAGATGCAGCCGGCTGTCCCGTCGACTAACGCTGCCTACATGTCAAGCTTACATCATGCTGCTCAGCTACAGTCGTTAGGTCTGTAATCTCCAATGACCTGCAGCAATTCTTCAAGTCTATCTGTCCCTCAAACACAAAATGTAATTGATACAATCTGCACACAAGTTCAGCGATTGAGCTCCAGGCGTTCAATCTGTGAGCTGCCATATATTCAAAAACCCAGGCTCAGTGACAATAATCACTAGTCCCCGGAATATATTTACATTGACAAGCTCCAAGCTTAAATGAAAAAAAGTGCATCACGAGAAGTTTGCCTGAAGTAAGTAGTAAAAAATGTCTTTTTTTTCAGCCTCCTGTTTGGTTCTAGCTTTTTTTTTTCCTTGACTGTTCCCTTAAAGCGCTGTTGTTTATCACAGCCGCTTGCTTATGTACTGTTCTCGGATACGCATGGATAGCTCTTAAAATTCCCTGTCTACAAAAATGATTCATGCCCACCAGCTGAAAATATGCTATTAATATTTATGTGAGGGCTGTGTTATGATGAGAAATATATTGCTGAGTTCATCTTCATCTGTCTCTGTGGCAAATCAGAGCCTGGCCAATGAGATGAGTGATTAATGAATATGCGTAGACGGGCGTCCGTCTGGATTTACAGCCCCCCCCCCCCCCCCATGAAAAACATTCGACGGACCTCTAACGTACTAGCCCAAAATCAGATACTTTATCATCCAGTACATGCATTTAGCATGCTGTTGGTTCATCCACACAACGTCTTAATAATTTGTTTTTATGGGAGAGCTGAGTAATAATGATCGAATATAACATCATTCTTAATAGAGGATCACAGAAAGAATGGCACTGGAATATGAATCTCCATTAAGATGGGTCACAATGGCCTTGGTACAAAACGGAGTTGGACCTAAACACATTGTATGGGATGCCAAATTAAGAGTTAAAGTTCTATCTGAGCATTTTATTTCAATATTAACATGAAGGTGGAACAGGGGTAATAGATTCTGGGAATGTATTGATTAATACTAAATCACTGAATTACATTTTCAGCAGGCAATCACTTTAGATGGAATTCCAGCAGCGAGATTCTACCCTCCTCACCAGGTTGAAATAGATAATAATGTATTACAACAGTTTCACTTCAGCCGGTTCAATATCTAAAGCTGCTGCAGTGCAGTGTAATTGGCATTCTGAAAATAGAAATGAATGGCTTCAGTAGCTTCTCTTTAGTATGCTTTTAGGGTAGATGCGGCATCGTGCTGCGAAAGTTGTAATGCAATTGTGGGCCCATGAACCTATTCTGAGTGGAATTCGTTCAGGGGAAAATAGCAGATCTACAAGCTCACAACATGTCGCAACGCAATGCTTTGTGACTAGTGCTTTGTGACTTTGTAGATCGGCTATTTTCTATGAAGAGATTTGGTGTGGGGCGAAAACAGGAAGGAACCTAGTATAGAGCCCTTCGGAATCCGGTCAACTAAGTATAGGACATTTTCAGAAAAACTGTTATTGTTCAAATCATCAGGATTGTGTAGTTTCAGTGACAAACGTAATCATCTTCAAGGTATACTTACAGTTGATATCATGCACAGGAGGAGCTTTATATTGCTGTGTTGATACTTAAACATTGTACGTGAAACCGTGATTTTATTAAGCTGCTGGATATGTTTTGCACATTTCTGCCTTCTGTAGGGCCTCCATTGTTCTTTTTTTTATAATGCACCTTATGTATATTGGACATTGTATATTTGATTTGGCTGTGCCTTCCTGTTATTTGACTTGTTCTGTGTTCCTTCTTCTCTTCTTCTTTCGTCTCTTACCCTGTTCTAGCTCTTACTGTAACTGCAAACGTTGAGAGCTTGCATGAAAAAGTATTTCACCTGCCCCGACGGCTGGCGTAGTGGTCCGGGCACGCGCGTCGCGGGTTCGAGTCCCGTTCCCGACGACCTTTGCTGTGTGTCACTCCCCATCTCTCTCTCCCCCCATTTCCTGTCAGTCTACTGTACTCTAAAGGCAGAAAAAGCCAAAGAAATATGGATGGTGGACGTCACAAACATAACATGCCCATACAGTATAGAGCACCGAAGTCCTGACGTCACTGCCAGTAGAGGGCGCTTTCCGCAGGTTCATGGCTTTACTTTTTGTATTGATATCCTCATTGGGGAATCTTAGATCGCTTCATATAAGAACTGTGTTCCAAAAATAAACACACCACCCTGGCGTTTTTACTCATATGGATATTCAGCATCGACTGAAGGGGTAAATGTGTACATTTACCCAAAGAGTAACACACTATAAACACTAGAAACGAGTCAAACAACCCAAAGACTAAATTTCCCATGAACGCGACTGCTGTGGGGACAGTGATTTCAGACCCGGAAGTAGTAGTTCTTAAGACTTTTAAGGCACAATTAATTCCATTTTCGCCAGAAACAGGCTGTATCAAATATGAATGAATATCATAAACGATGCAGAGCCACCCCCCTGACAAAAACGCCTGGGTGGTGTGTTTATGTTTGGAACACAGTTCTTATATGATCTAAGATTCCCAAATGGGGATTTCAACACAAAAAATAAAGCCACGAACCCGTGAAACAGCGCCCTCTAGTGGCAGTAGCGTCAGACCTCGGTGCTCTATAGAGCGTCGCAGTTCCCGCCCACTTCCTGTTTTTTTTGGTGCCGGAAGAAAAAACTCAATGCATTTTTCCATTGACATTTCCAAAAATATTTATATCTATTAATTTAAGCCTCGAATCAAGCCATCATGACATGACATGAATCATGACCATAAACGTTTGATTCTGTGATTTTTTTTTTGTTGAAAACGGCAAAACAAAGGGTATTTATTAAATATAGTATATCATATAATTAAATATAAAATAAAAAAAAATCACAGAAAAAAACGTTTTATGGTCATGATTCATGTCATCTCGTGATGGCTTGATTCGAGGCTTTTTGGAAATGTCAATGGAAAAATGCATTGAGTTTTTTCTTCCGGCACCAAAAAAAACAGGAAGTGGGCGGGAACTGCGACGCTCTATAGGAAATGATTTTAAACTAGATTTGAAGTGGCCTGAAAATCGAGTATTGGACATTTGAGGTTCTGTAATGAGAGTGCAAAAGAAGAAATTTAATTTACATCACCCATCTCAACCAGTTTCTAAACAGTGACCTTTTTCAGAAACCTGTGCAGAAAACTCTTTCACCTACTGTAACAAAAGACCCCGGCTTTTCCAAGAAATAATGACACAGGAAGTTAATTAGCTGTCCATATGGCTTTAATTAGGTGGTAAATGGCCAAGGAAAGACTCCAATTTAAATTACCTTCTGCATAAGGCTACCATATGATTACCTTGGTGTGTAGGCTTTTACTTGTGATTTCTTAACCACTTAAACCCTCTATAATTTAGTTAATCTTACAACGAATAGCATCACGAATAGCATAGCTCACAATGCATCGCGACGTGAGCTTGTAGATCTGCTGTTTTTCCGCTATTTAAAAAAAGTTTGAAATGGTTTGAAAACTGTTGGCCAAAATAGGGACACCAGGGTGAAAGAGGTTAAGCAGTTTTATATCGATTAAGACCTGTGTTTATGGTATTATTAAGATACTCCTGTGATATACTGTACTGTAACATCCTCTAATTATTTCAAGTCTCAAATTTATACCAAGGTCCACCAGTCTTTTCTGCTTCAGTTCTCAGAACACAACAGGGTGCCAGAAATGACATACTGTACAAGAATAAGAGTTTTTATTTCAGAGATGGCAAAGCAACAGCAACAAGAAAATGTTCTTCTTTGGATAATGTTTTTCTTTTTCTTTTTTTTCTTTTTTTTGCCAAAGCAGCAAAATTATTTGAACACATCAAGGTCACATTCCAAACAGCTCTGTGGCAAATTGAACACAATTATCGCTAAAAAGAAAGACACCCCCCCCCCCCCGCCTCCCACCCACTCCAAAATGTATTTTATTTTTTATAATGATAGAAGCCTGAGGAAGGCTTTCACGACCAAAACGTTGCTTCGCTTCATTAACCCATTAAGACCTGAGAAGATTCTAGAAATATCTTCTAAATCCTAACAATTTTTTGAAAAAAAAAAAAAAAAAAAAAGAATTCTCGATTTAAAAAAAATAGCAGATCTACAAGCTCATAGCGCGGCACTCGGTGCCGCGCTATGAGCTTGTATATCTGCTATTTTTGAATAGCCAAAGACATCTTAAGTGACACAGATGCGTTCCAGGTATCAATGGGTTAAACTTTTCTCTTGTACCGTGCAAGTTGGCAGTGTGCAGATTTATTCTTTTATTATAAAAAATAAAAAAATACTGGTACTCAAAGTTCCTTCCTGTTGTGTAATCGTAAAATTTCCTTTCACTTTGTCTAATGCTCCTCTGCAATGGTTGGTCTTTCAGATCTCAAATGCCTCTCACTGTCATAGGAGCCAGATAATACATTCAGAGCTCCACAGCACGAAGGACAGTGTGTGGGGGGGAACTGTGCAGAAACCTCCTCATGACAATGGCTTGTTTATTCTTACACTTTTCTCTGAGGTGGTCTTTAACGACCTCCATCCAGATGCTTTCATACACATCGTACACCCACAGCAAGAGCGAGAGCGAATGAGAAACTGCAGGCGCACAGGTTGTTGTTGTTTTGTGTGAATGGGCTCTGGCGTGGCACTGGAAGACATTAAGCAAAGGTCATGCTGATATCGTCATAGGTGAGTGGGTTGCAGAGGGGATAGTGTTCGCGCGCGCGTTTGTGTGTGTGTGTGTGTGTGTGTGTGTGTGTGTGTGTGCGCGCGCACGCACGCACGCGCATGTGGGGAAGAGCTGGTTTGCCATAAAGGGCGGGATGAGTTGATGACAATATGTGCCCCAGTTAGTTGTCCTTGAAGGTTGGACGACAGAGGCTCTAGTCAGGTGGAACCGGATGCCTGTCACTCACAGCGGGAGAGAGCAGGGCATCGGGAGGTGGACCCTGCACACACACAGCACCAGGTCTCCGGGGAGCCCCTGGCAGCCCTGTGATGGATCGAGGTGGGCGGGCGCTCAGACAACCATGCGGGGCAACAATCAGTCGCTATTTTAATTATAGTCCTGTTGCTGTACTCTTCTGGTTGGGTTAAAATGTGGGGAGGGTCTAGTTTAGATTTGGCCTGACAAACTTCACAAAGGTTTTTTTTATTGTTTACGAGACAGTTTCTTGGGTAATACACAGCAGGCACTGAAGGCAGCTTTATTATAACAGGGCTGCAGGTACTTGTGTTGCCTCCCAGTTATGGAGAAGTCATCTGACTCCTCCACTGCAAAGCTTAAGATTTTTGTTGTTTTCAAGACAGCGTCTAGTTGAATTATCCACAGCCGTGTAGTAGCAGTAGAACTGGGTTGCAGGTACTTTAGTTGCCTCCCAGGTATAGAGAAGTCATCCGACTCTTTCATTGCAAAGCTTAAACTCGGAACAGCTGGGCTTGTCAGGGGTGGGGAGACAGTTGTTTATCCCTGCTTTCTCGTGACGTAACAGAAGCCCCCCCTCCCCTCCCCTCCCTTCTCTCTCTCTCACACACACTCTCTCTCTGTCTTTCTTTCTTTCCTGGCTCCCACTCTCACAGAGTAAACTCCACTGGTTCCTTGTCCTCCAGGAGTGGAATGCAGCAGGGTGCATTATTTACTGACCTGGAATCGAGGTAGATGTCTCCCCAGGGGTTTGTCTGCCATTCGAAATGTTGTTTTAGTGGACTTTTTCTTTCTCTTAAATTCCTCCTTTGCTTTCTTTCTTTCTTTCTTTTTTTTCAAAAGGTGAAAGGCAACGTCTCTGTTAGACGCATTGCAAATTACCACTGCAGAGGTGCAGCAAAAACGAAAGTTGGCGCAATTTCCACCACCATAATTAATCTCCCCACAGAATGATGTAATTTAAAGAGATGGACACCATAGTCACACCATGAATACAAAAAGAAATATGAAAGGTAAACAAACTTTACATAATTCACATCAATATTTGCCATTAAGTAGAGAAGATATATAGGAGGGGGAGAAAAGGCTAAAATGCTCCTATGGATGTGTTAAAGGAAAATGAAGACCCACAGGGGAAATAACTCCAACCAGTACAGATCAATCGGAGACTGTGGTGCTGATGGCTTTCACACATGTAAACACATGTTCAATATATCTACAGTAGCAGACGTGTGTGCGAGAGAGAGGGAGAAAGAGGGGGAGAGAGAGAGATTGAGTGTGTTTATTGTTGTGTCTCCAGAATTTTGCACTGTATTCTGTAATATCCATTAGGGTTGGGCAATTAACAGGAGATATATCTAAACCGACATTTAGAACCAATAACCGACTGACTGCTCATGTAGGTTAATCGAATAATCGAGAAGGTTTTTTTATACAACAAATAATAATTGATTAGACTGAGTAACCACTTAAGCCTTGTATTATACTTTGTTGTAAAATGGTGGTGTGCTATTTTCATGAGGCAAAAGTTAGAAATAATCATGATATTGATTTGAAGTCCTATCTCTCAGCCCTAATATCCATGGTATTATTATTATTATATGCATGTCAATGGCATAAGTATGTCAAATGTACACTGGAATCAAGTCTCTCTGTGGAGAGGAAGAGACGGAGAAAGAGAGAGGGGGAGAGAGAGAGGGAGAGAGATTTGATTGTGTGATGTCTGGAGACATGGGGATTATGCTTGTGGACATTGATTACCAGGCCTGTCAACTCCCAGGGCCTGTAGAATATGGATAAATGGAGTAGGAAAGCTCGGGGCCCGCCAAACACATCCAGGCTGCTGTTTGGTGATGCCTTTCTGAAGGCAGACAGCTGTTCTTGGACGCACGCCAGCTTGGAAAATTCAATTTAGAAAAAGAGTGGTCAGTCACTAATGCATCATCAACTTAGTTGGTATGGGGGAAAATGAGCCCACTGATGGTGCGTGATATCAATCTCAGTGAGGACTACTTGACAGCAGACAGAACACAATGCAGTGCAGCGTATTTGCAGAGGATGTACAGTAAAATGAATGGGCTCATTTTGTGGCACATCAATATCAGATGTACGGTACAGCCACGCGATGTATTTTCCCTCTCGTTGTGCTTTGTTTGAAAGCCAGTGAGCTATTACGACTCGCATGCCTCATCAATGCCAATTTCTCCTCTTCCTTGATTATATTATTTCTGATCACTGTTGAGGGATGTTGTTCAGAGACAATCACATTTACTCATGAGTCATGAGCCTTGTGGAGATTGTTGTGGGCCTGATTTAACCAAATATCTGCTATTAGTGGCGACCACTTGATAAGCCCATTGGCATACATGTCATCACTTGCCCATTATTTTTATATGCTGGCACTCGGGTCTAAACGGCATGAAGGCTGCTTTCATCAGATTGTGTTTTGTCGTGGACGGTAGTGCATACTGCTCTTGGTCAGTTTTTGTGATACTGTAGAAGTGTAGATCAATAATCACGCATGGCCTTTCATAACCAAGTGGGGAGAAATCTTCCAATTATAGCATGTAGGCATTTTGTCCTCAACTTTTAACTGGCGAATGTAAACATTCCCCAGTTAAAACATCCAAGTCAATGTAATGAAACATCCAAGTCAGTGTAATGAAAGGACACCAAATCAGGAACAAGCTCTAAATATAAATACTTGTAAGGCATTGAAACACTGGTGCATTGTAATTATAAACCACTCTTCTGTGGTTTTGTTAATTGTGGAGGTACAGTGCTTTGCCGGATACTAGGAAAGGAGAAACAGTGCCAGAGTTTGCCCTTCTCTTTAACTTTGAGACCTCTCTAAATTCTATCAATAGCCCCGTTGAAGACTTGAAGTCTACTGAACGTTGGGCATCTGCGTGGTAGACAGAAAATGTGGACAAAAAAACAAAAAACTCAACAAAACTAATCTAAATCTATTCTAGTCTTACAGAAAAGCATAATCAGCATCGCATATTGTACATTCTCCCAAATTTGTGTTGGCTTAAATGTTTGTTGGAAGCCACACAAAAAACACAATCTGTATTTGTGGTATGTAGCGTTTAGCGGAGCGTTAGGAACTGGTTAGATTGCTTTTGGGAATTCACCCAAGTGATTACTTTAAGTATTAGTTTAATGTTAAAATGCTTTGCAGACATAAACTCTACACTCTAAGGGGCTCTACAAAGACTCAGTGGATTCATTGTGTAAAAATTGGTTTGAGGCTGAAGAATCTTTGATTTGATAAGTAGCCTAGAGGATTTCTTAGACAGCAGCAGTGTTTTCCACACAAGATAAGGCTTTTCCAGGTCCCAGTGGTGTGGGAGGTTATTCGGCTTACCTTGGCCAAGCTGGGATCTGAATAGTTTTTCTTTATGGAATGTCTTTAACCAAACAGTAAATCAGGGTTCCTACACATTTTCCAGACTCAAATTTCCAGAAATCTCTGTCACACCATATTTCACATCCGACAATCCGAGTACAAATAGCTAGATGTTTATGTACTGTAACTAAATCCAACCGTTAACGTATCTTCCATTCTGTCTATGTTATGCTAATGTCTTGCCAAATAATTTCAAGAAGAAGATTGTAGCTACGTATGTACTGTAGCTCATAGAAATAAATGAACCACTTAACCACTTAAACCCCGGCATCTGCAAATAGCAGATTGACAAGCTCAAAATGCGACGCATTGCTTCGCATTGTGAGTTTGTCGATCGGCTATTTTAAGCGAAAGCTTTCACCACAATGACATAAAACAGAAAATACACTAGTATTGAGCCCTGAAGGACTCAGTTACCCATATGGGGGTTTAAGTGGTTAAATAGCCAATCTACAAGCTCACAACACGTCACAATGCGACACATTGTGAGCGTTTTATACCTTCAACCCCTACAGCAACATAAGTGATGTTCATGTACAATTCACCAGTGAACTATAAAAGAGAGCTAAAGCTAAAGAGCTAACTCTGCTTTATTGGCTGTTTATAAAGTAAAACATCCAAACATACTTGTCAGCACTGTTTAACAAATCATTATAAATAAGCAAACTAACTGAAACGGTCCTACCTATACTCATTATTTCCCCTTAATAGATTGAAAAAATGATATATTATTGTTCTCTCCATGAATCTCTTTTCTAAATAAGAACCGAAAATGAGTCAATAAAAATAATACTAAATGTTCGCACCGTCTGAAGCCTTATTTATTCACTGTGTCCATGGACATGACAATAAATGCAGCCATACAATTATGGCTTGTTATGAAGAAAAGATAGTTTACGTTTTCTAATAACTACACTGCGTAACTAATAAATGTTCAGGCAAGCATTTGCCACAATGTTATTTGTGATGCTATGTATGCAATTCAGAGATATTTTCTTTAAACTAATTTGGTGGGGGATGTTAGGATTTGGTGCAAGTTATTAAGTCAATAGTCTGGAAACATAATTATTTTCCCAGACTATAATCTTTCTTCTTATTCCCATACTTATCTAGACCTGGAAATGACTAAAATCTAATTCAATACTTTTCCATACTTTTCATACTTGTGTAGGAGGAACCCTGGAAAATAGATCATGGTGAAAATATATGAGAAAATATTTAGTGATCAGAATATTTCTATAAAAATGGATGGAAATGTATGGAAAAAGTGAACCAAACATATATTCAACTATACCTTTGTTTGTTTTTTGGTAGATTTTTGTATATTTTGAAACAAATATATTTGAGTTATTTTAATTTTATTCAGTATAGATAAAGCTGGTAATCCTTTTTTTTTTATGTTTGGAGCGGGGGAGTCTGGTGCAACGCTCAGGTCCTGGACCTGGTGAGACGAAGGAGGGGCCCGGACAGGAGGCCATCCAGAGAGCCTAGTCCCTCCACGTGCCAGAGCCTCCCCCGGTCCCGGTAGAGTAGTTCCGGAGAGGCAGTCTGAGGGGCCCTGTCTTTCCCTAAGAGGAGAGGACTGACCGTGGGTAGCTACTGGGGCGTAAGTCGGGGCTTGATCAACCCCGTCTGGGTCACCTGGGCGAGGGTGTATGTTGCGAGACCCGAAACACCCGTCGATACGTCCCAGGTGCAACCACGTGATGTTTTTTATTTATTTGTATGACATTTCTGCTTTCAGTTGTATATGGTTCATAGGGTTAATATTGAATGTTGAGAAATTCATCAATCAGACCATTGAAGTCCATACCCCTCATATGTGGCTACACTATGGATTCTAGAAAGAGCCTTTTTGTTATAGTTCTGCAAGCGCTAATATGCACTGACGTATGTTAATGGACCCTTTTAAGTTTTTACTAAGTGGCCTTACATAGAGTGGATTAAGAGGTCGGCGGTTCAATCCTTGGCTGAGTCATACTGTACCAAAGACTATAAAAATGGTACCCATTATTGCTCCTTGCTTGGAAATCGGCATCAATGGTTGGATTGGGGGTAAGTGCCCGCAACATACTGTATGTACTTCAATCTACGTCATGCTAGAAACAAGGCTGCATGGCTAGGTAACCATGGTTTCCCAAGGCTACTTACTTTAGGCCTAATGCAAGTTAGAGAAACCATATTTGAAAACGTTCCACACAAATTCATTCTGGGTCACGAGGGCTCATTAGCGGCCAATGTTATAACCATTCTGTATTGGGTCCTTGTGAGAAAACTGGGGTGCTCTAAATAAAAGCAATGTTCTTTTTATACCCTTCAAAAACTGCCCTTGAAGGAGCAAAAATCAGTTACCCTTTAAAATGCAATGGCCTCCCGTCATACCCCTTTCCTTTTTAAACAGTAATCCATCTTGGAGATAACTGAGGAATTTCAAGAGCATAATTGTAGGGTAACTAAAGTGGAATTTCGGCTCCATTCAGAAATTATGATGCAGCTGCATCGTGTTTATATTCCTGAAATCAAGCCGGCATTCACCAGCTTCATCATGCACCATCTTGGATGTAGTGCACCTCTCTCCTCCGTCATCCTGCCCGTACGTGAAAGGAGTGTAATGACCCACTTTCTCTCCTTGTCCCCCGGCGACTCTGTGTCGCTTGCCACGTTTGACCACCTTGCTGTGGTCGGCTACAGTCTGCAGCTGCTGTTAACCCATTAAGACCTGAGAAGATTCTAGAAATGTCTTCTAAATCCTAACAATTTTTTGAAAGAAAAACCCACATATTTTTTCCTTGATTTTTCAAAAATAGCAGATCTACAAGCTCATAGCGCGGCACTCGGTGCCGCGCTATGAGCTTGTATATCTGCTATTTTTGAATAGCCAAAGAAATCTAAAGTGACACAGATGCGTTCCAGGTATCAATGGGTTAATTTGCAGGAGCCCCGCGCACCCCTTTTTTCAGCTCCAAAGCATATATGACTAATCACACCAGCCATTTTAAACAACTTGAGCTCTCTGTGGCAATAAATCACCTTGATACGTGCTACTGTGCCTATAATAGAGCTACGTCCAGGAGGGAGGAGAGTGAGGGAGCTTTGGGAATATTCTGTCTGCTCTCGGTCAACATGCTGTTGTGAAGCAAACACGGGCTCTAGGAAACATCGTTGTCTGATGTTGTTTGTTTCTATTATCCCAACAAAAATCAAAAGGAAAACTACAAAGTGTTTTTATTTATTTTGCACTGCAGTCCAGGGAATAAAGTTTTTCCTAATTTATTTATTTATTTGTTGGTTATACCAAAATAACAGACTTGAGAAATGTCTGAAAGTCACTGCTATACAGAAGTCTACAGAAATCTCCATTTTACTCAGGCAAAGACACGTCTCAAAAGGAATGGGAGGCTGGGCAAGCCGTGAGTGTCTCGAAATGACAGTACTTTCTGATGATTCTCTCTCGCAGTCATTTTAAGGCTTTAACCTATCGGCTCAGGCCTTTTTAAAGACATTTAGGGCATATTGTGCATTTATGCAGCTCACCAGCCTAGTCATTTTTAGCTCCGCCAGCAGCGGGGCTCTAATGATGGCAATTTTCTTCTGTCCAACAGTTTGAACTCTGCTTTAAACTACAGGCTGGATTTCTGTTATTGATTGATTGACATCTTTATTGACACATAAAAACATCTACAAAACCTTCAAGATGCACATAGTGGTCAAAAGGATAACACAAAAAGCCCAAGAGCTTATTTCTAGTGTGGTCCTATTGATGATGTGACATGGGGCCATTGGGGGGATCGGTAGAAGCGGGAGTAAATACAATGAAAAAGCAATATAAGGCGGCCTACTACAGACTTTAAAGTCGGGAGATAAGTCGGTTGAAATGTGTGAAACGGTTGCTGAATGCAACTTTCTCCACACCGCACAGACAGTCGGCTACTACTAGTATGGTGCTAAAAAATATTGTGTGACGTACACTTTTCAACAACTGGCCTGCAGACAGTGGCAGCGCGATGCGCACACAGCCTTTAGTCATTTTTGCTTCAACTAATTATTAATAAATACTGTATTATTAAAAATATTCGGCACAGCGGCCAGTATTCCAACTTTATCATACTCATAATGATCATAATTTTCAACTGAAAACATGGTCAATCGATCTATGTACCGGTATATCGATTGTCTCATCATTTAGTTGGAGAATAAGCACAAAGGCTTGCGCTGGTGAAAACAAAATTGAAAACTATGTTAGAATATCACCTGGTGCTTCAGTTTGGTTTTTACAGAACTTTTATAAAGGACCTTTACAAAGGACTGCACCTTAGACAAAAGCAGGTCAAGGCGCTTATGATATTGGTAAGTCAAATATACACCACAATGCTTAGTGTTAATTCATATCTGCTGTCAGAGGAAATCTGACAGCTGATGACTGATAAAGTGCGCACATTATGCACTCACCATTCTTTACATATTTTTATTTTAAAAAGCTTAAATTAGATCTGCTATTTTTACAAATACATATCATTTTGGGGGTCCTTGACATGAAAAGGTTTGAGAACCACTAATATAGAAACATACGTTCACACATTCACTCATCGATGGCAGAACCAACCATGCAGGGGCGCCAACCTGCTCATCAGGAGCAGTTATGGGTTCAGTATGTTGCTCAAGGACACTTTGACACAATGCTATAAACTGCAGGAAGAGCCTGGATCAAGCCTGGAACCTTCTAATTACCAGATGATGACCACTCTACCTCCTGAGCCAATTGGAGGCAGAGGAATGTGGTAAATTATGAATCAAATATTGTTTTAGATCTGGGCCTGTTATTACAGAGAACAGTACTTGAGCCCACTAAGTTTGCGAGACTCGTTCCATCTCTGAGTAGCACTAGAGCGTAGTCTGGTCTGAAGTCTGAATCATGAATATGTTTGTACATGCCTACATGTTGGGGAAAGCCCACCTGGTGTGCATAGTAGTTGTGTGAGAGACACTTAATACCACCGGTGCATTTGAGGTATGCAGCGTGCACACGTTTAATATCGAGTCCCTGCCGTGCAGACTTAACTCAAACTTTTTGTTTGAGTTTTACATTTCTATTTCCTTTGTTCCTAGTATTATTCCTGTTTACGCCGTCCATTTATCTCTGTGCTTGTCAACGGCGCACTGTAACACGATGAACAAACTCTGTCTTGTGAAGATAGCATTGAATAAAATCCTATCTCGGATTACTGAAGACATTTCTACTGTTTGAGTTTGACCAGTCTCCTGTGATGAGAAGGCTGGTGTAGTCAATAACAAAATGCAGTGCACTCGGGCGGCATGCTTAGTGTGGTGCATTGGTAAAAGTAACTGTCCACCAACATGGAGTCCATTTTCAATTGGAATAATGACATGAAGGAAGGCTAAAAAACATATTTGGCTAAAGTGCTTGACCTTTAATAAGCCGGGCAGCCATCATCATGGGACTGACCTCTGCTGTCTCCTTGTGGCCCTGCTGGTTTTCATCTACACCACCCTCCTCCTAATAAATCAACAAGAGTGTGTGATGGACTCCTGTAGCTAAGTGGCATTTAAGGAACAGCTTGTGTTGTGAGAGATGCAAGGCTGTAGTTTGAGTAGTTGTAGTTTGCTGGAAATGGAGACGGGGATTTTATTTTAAGCCAGTAACACCCCTCTTGTTGTTGCCCTCACGGGGTTCCAAAGGGCAACAAAATATTTTCGATTTACTACCAGTCACATTGACTTTGTAATATCAGTGATAGGGCACATCTTTATTCATAGAATTGTAGAAAATGATCTAAATCGTGACTTCAGTGTCAGTGTTCTATTCGGCACTGATTTGCTGATGTTTCTCATCCTGGCAATTTTGCAAGGAAAGCAGTAAAAGTCCCACTGCGTATAAATTTGGTATAAAGTGCGAGAATATCAAATTGGGGGTTTTCTTTGTTAAATAAAATATAAACGGTAGCTTCGGTGGACTGCTGTGGTTTATTCGGAATTTCAAAGTCACAAACACAGCACCATGTGTGTCAGCGTCTCCCTGCTTTTATGATCACACACATAATATGATATTCTCAGAACAGCGAATCCCGCAGGACACTGCGTTTCACCACTGTCTTATTACACAGAGAACTTGTTAGCTGCGTCTGCACAAGGTAGACCGTTGGGTACGGTCCCTAAGAGACCTGCTGGGAGATTTACAGACTCATAATTGTTCAAATGTTGTTTACACAATGCAGCTGCTTACGAAACACCATAAAAGGGGTATACAGTAGTAGCGCACAAACATCTGAGCTACACTATAGAGCACAGGTCTTCAACAGGGGGTCCGGGACCCCAAGGGGTTCCTCAGAGTTACTACAGGGGGGGCCTCCAAATCTTTGTGTGATAGGATATTATTTTACATTAACCACTTGAACCCTAGCATCCCTATTCTGGGGAGAACTTATAGCCAAAAATTGCTGATCTACAAGCTGAAAATACACATGAATCCAATATACAGTACACTGATGATGTTGTCAAACAAGTCTATGAAGCTTTATATGAAATCTATGACACTATTTTATCTGCAACACAATTTTATACAGTATGTAGTGGGGGTCCCTGCTTCATCTCGCTCTCATTTAAGGGGTCCTTGGCCTGAGAAACGTTGAAGACCTCTGCTATAGGGGCACGGTGGCGCAGTCGATAGCGCTGTTGCCTCACAGCTAGAAGGTCCTGGGTTCGATTGCATGTTCTCCCCGTGTCCCCTAGGGGAAAGTAACCGGTTGGAATAACGTGTTCCTTCCATGCGCCGCGTACTACCGGGGGAAACGTCCTACCGGGGGAAACGTCAGGTGATAAGAAGCGGCCTGCTCACTCCTCATGCATTGAAGGAAGCATGAGCTCTCCCCAGGCTGGCAGAGGGAGAGTAGCGCCCAGGATTACAGCTATGGCAATAGGCACAAATGGGTTACAAGAATCGTGGGATAAATTCTTTTTTAAAAGAGGGGGAAAAAAACCTGTTATAGAGTGTGACCAAAAGCCAGTGGAAGCCCGTTCTAAATTAGTGTTTCTAATTGGTGCCCTCTGTTCCAGTGAATAGAGATATTAATGCTACAGTACAGTGACATTCTGGACAATTGTGTTCTTCCAATTTTGTGGCATCAGTTTGCGGAAGGCCGCTTCTTGTTTCAGAAGGACAATCCCCTGTGTGGCCCCCATGCTCCCCCATACAGAAATAGTTTGTTGAGATGAGTGTGGAAGAACTTGACTATCCTGCACAGAGCCCTGACCTTCACCCGATCAAACATAACAACAAAAAAAAACCTTTGAAATGAATTGAAAACATCCAATGTGAGCCAGACCTAAACGCCCAACATAAAAATGTCTGACCTCACTAATGGCTCTTATGGCTGAATGGAAGCAAATTGCAGCAGCAATGTTAACAACTAGTGAAAAGCCATCCCAGAATTGTGGAGAATAAGGCTCTCGGCCTGCCCACCACCGTGGAGGTTGTGGGGTTTCGAATCCACCATAGTGCATCCGGCTTTGTCGAGCGGCTACTACACGAACACAATTGGCCCGCCCGTGTTCTGGGGAGGGAAGCCGGGCGGGGAGCGTGATAATTGTCATTGCATATAATCCTACGGGCTGGGGCGGCACCTGTCTTTGATTGATTGAATACTTTATTAAGAGTTTGCAAAAAAAACACAGAAAGTACAGTTCAATACCAAAGAAAGGATGCTAAAAGGATTAAATCCAATAAAGCACCATGGCTTGTTTCCATTGGGGTCCTGTGTATTCTAATTCATCTAAACTTTTAATGACAAACAATAATATACATTACTATGCAAAAACATCATATAAACAAGCAGTAATCAAGAAGAAAAATATGTACAGTAAACAACAGCATTTCTGGTGATAGTCTTGGACTTTTTACAGGGGCCAGGATTCACACTTTTTTATGACTGTCGGTAGGGCATTCCACATCTTGTCATATTGTCATGGCCAGTGGCCTTGTTTTGTTGCAGAGTGCTACATTTTTTAAACACACCATCAGTTGTCACCATGGTGAGTTTAAAATAATCTTTGCATTTTGTAGAATGCTTGGATGTGTTTTACACCATAAAGCCCAGAGTGAGAGGGCAGTATGTCAGCAGGGAGTGTTGGGCGGGAGGAGTAGGATGAAGGTTCTACGTCCTCCCGGTGGGGGTTCCTCACTGGTAGCTGAGTCAGTAGGATACAACAGCAGTGACAACACAGAAATGTGTGTGGGGCGGAATAATCATTTGGCATAATAATGACTGAATTGTGGAGAAAAAATAGTAAAATGCAAAAAAAAAACAATTGTGGAGAATGTTATAGTAGTGAAGTAGCGAAGGGTGGACCTCTGGACCGACTTCATATCACTTTCACTATATCACATTTGCTTCCATTTATCCACAGACGTGGATAAATGGAAGCTTGGGTGGGGTGTTGGATGGTCAGGCTCACATTTGACATACCAATTTATTCCAATCATTCCAGGTGTTTGATAGGGTTAAGGTCAGGGCTCTGTGTAGGAAAGTCATGTTCTTTCTGTCATTCTGATACAGGAAATTGGTTTCACACACTGTTGCCACACAATTGTCTAGAATGATAGAATTAAGATTTACTTTTAACTTTGAACTTTTTTGTCATAGTGTAGTGGGACTACTGGCACTGATGAGACACTCCGGGTTCTGTTGCCATGGCCCCGGTGTGAGTTACATGTCAGCATTGCCGGGCCTTTTTATTTAATAAGACTGAATAATTCTTGGAAGGCCCACAGGAGGAACACATTATGGTCCCCATGGTGAATAAATCTGGGACTTTCAATGAAACATTGTTTCATGCTTTTTGAGAAATGGGTCACGACCATCTGATTCAACACAATTTATGGATGTACACTAAGCTGGGAAGTAGACACTTTAGGATTACGATGTACGTGCTAATTTCAGTGCTATGCAAAAGTAATCAATCCTTTAGTTCTTTGTCTATACCAAAAGAAAAGCGTATTCAACTGATAGTGAAGGAGTGTATTTATTATGATGGAGGCAAATGGGCAGGTTTCTGTTCATTGTAAGTCACTCTAATCACACAAGCCATTTTAAACTCTGAAAAATAGTATATATATTCTACAATTTGTGCTGGATTAGGTTCCGAAACACGCTACCAAGCTCTCCGACACATTTTGCTATGTAGCATCTAATGGTGATCATTACTTTCCACTCTATGTCCATTTCAGCCCATTTCACGTCCACTGAATGGAAAGGAACCCTACCTGAAATGACTCTTATGATGTTCACATCTAATAGATTTTCGTCAGGCTTTTGGTACAGCAGGCAATGCAATCTTTGTTTATCTTGGCATCATTTCCACTTATCATGTGCCGGAAATAGTCTAAAGAAATAGTACATCACCTTATATGATGACGCACAGTAACCCATTAGTCAGATGCATGGACGCAACGTATGCATGCATGTAAACACAAGGGCAGGCTCTGCTGTTAGTGAGCCTCCATTTGGTCTGAGAGGAGAGAAAGTATACCGAAAGAATATACATTAGATCATCGGTCTTCAACAGGGGGTCCGGGATCCCTAGGGGGTTTGGTTTCGAGGGGGAAAAAGAGCAGAGTGAAAGGTCAAGTTTACTAAGTGCAGACTTTAAGTGGTTAAATGTCTGAAAATACACATTAACATGAATCCAACGAATATGACATCTATATGAAAAAGTTTAATCTGCAGCACAATTTTATACAATATGTAGTAGTGGGGGTCCCTGCTTCATCTCTCTCTCTCTCAGCTGAGGGGTCCTTGGGCTGAAAAACGTTGAAGACCCCTGCAGTAGATCACTCAGACAATACTAGCGTGGTTGGTTAATGATTTGACAAAAGGCAGTGGATATTCAGATGTCAAACGGCATCAGACACTCGCTCTGCCCGAAACCTTAGGTGAATATCTGAATATCCACTACTTTTATAAAATGGCAGGAACTGACCCACAATGGATTCATGAATGGAATGTGCACTGTTCTTACTGCAAAAAAAAAGTGACCTCTATTACTATTCTTGTTCTTGCTCTTGTTGTTCATCTTCTACCACTTACTTATTACATATTTTTGTTTCAGCAATCAGCACTTACTTATCTTGATTTACAATAGACAGATGCTAGGTATGTTATTTACGCATTAACCACTTTTAACCTGGTCTCCGTATTTCTGGCATGTCATTGTAGTCGAAAATTTTGAATAGTGAATATAGCCGATCTGCAAGCTTACATTGGCTATTTTAGCTATTTGTCATACAACAAAAATATATAGGACCTTTTCTGGTAGCACTCTAATTCCATGGCCACTTAGCCTAATTTTGTTCACTTAATGCATATATTCATTTTCACTGTTGATCATCTGCACATACTGTAGTGCTTGGCAACGTGTCGTCACCACGGGGGGGCGTGGCATAGTAGCTGCAGACGTATTGGTGGGAGTCGATGTTAAGTTGAGCTGTTTATGACCCACCAAGATGTCCGCCGCTACCAAATGACACTTGTTGACGCCCCCTTCAGGATTTTTTTTGCTACGCACTATATCCTTTCATATTATCAATGGCAATAGATGTACAGTATATTCATTCATATGGGTTTTAGACTGTACATTTATAGTTTATAAATTAATGCGGCGACCCAGTGCAATGTCTAGTGTTGTGTCCAACTATTTTATTTACATTTTTCTCGTCTACAGTATCTTGGTTTAGTTTTTGTCTGGTTTTGGACCTGTTCCTCTGTTTCAGTCTTACTGCTGTTGCTGCTGTAACACCTCAATCTCTCCCTGGGCATCAATACAAGCTTATCTTATCTTATGCCTAAACTTTGACTGTAGCTGCTACATATAACTTTAGGTTTCTCACATTGTACTTGAGGGGGGCCATCATATATACATGTCAGTGGTTGCCGAGAAGCAGAAATGATTTACCAGGCATTTTGATAGTTATTTAAGATTCTTCTTTTAACAATCAAAACACATCTTTAGTCTAATAAAGTAAGCTTTTACTTGTACCAAAGGCCACTTGGCAGCTGCACTTAGGAGTGGAAAATAGCATAAGTTTTGGTATGCTTCCCTCACCAGCTGTGATGAAGTATTATTTCCCTGCACTTGGCAGGGTATCTTACTCTTTCATAAAGCAGAACTCTGGAGTTTTTGCGATAGTTTTCTCAGCCTTTTGCTGCTTTTCTTCGCTTGAGACTAATGCATTCAACCACAGCGGTAGCACACAAACAGGACATTTGGGGACACAGACCCAATTCAGGAAGGTAATGAAAAATCAGACTTTATATGTAGGCCAGGTTATACAACATTTAAGTACAGTTTTGTGTAAAAAAAAAAAAAAATCAACTATTTATTTGTTTTTAATTTTTCTCCCAATGTAGTCATTATGCCTATTGTGTTTAGTCCCTTTCCCCTAATGTGGCTCTGGGGAGGGTGTAGACAACCACGTGTCTCCTTCGATAGGCATAGAATCACAAGCCACTTCTTTTCACACTTCTTCGGGAGAGTGTAACACGTGTGGAGAAACATTCATGCCCTCCCATGGGGCTCCCTGCTGAACACGCACCCTCCCTGACCAACCTGCAGGAGTCACTATAGTGCAGTGACAGAGACCCCCCCCTCCCCCCCTCCCCACCCGGAATCCCACCGGTGAACACCGGGGAAATTGTGTTCGTTGGTGCGCCTGGCCAAGCTGGAGGCACTGCAGGAATGAAACTCCTGTGGGCAGGTACTTTACCCCCTGCTCCACCCGGATACCCCAGCTTTATTTAATTTTAAGTATTATATTTTGCCTGATGTGACACTTGCACCGTAATTATTTTGGGACAGTGAAAGAAAAGACATCATGTACAGTATACGTAGAAGTGTGGGTCATGACCGAAAGAATACGATCGCGGATACAAGCGGCCCTAATGAGTTTTCTCAGACAGGTGGCCGGCCTCCCCCTTAGAGATAGGGTGAGAAGTTCAGTCATCCGCGAGAGACTCTTGAGTAGCACCGCTGCTCCTTCACTTGGAAAGGAGCCAGCTTAGCTGGTTCGGGCATCTACAACGGACTACGGATGCCTCCCGAGCGTCTCCCTCGCTCCACGTACCACTGGGAGGAGACCCCTTGGCAGACCATGGACCAGATGCGGGGGGGGGGGGGATTATATATCCACACTGGCCTTGGAAAGCCTCGGGATCCCCCAGGAGGAAGTGGCTAAAGGGAAAGGAAGTCTGGAGCTCTCTGCTGGGACTGTTGCCCCCGCGACCCGATTCCGGATAAGCGGTTGAAGATGGATGGATCATGTAGCAAGGACACTGTAGAGGATTGTAAAATGAATGGAATACAAAGAGCTTCATTGACGTTTTACAAGGAAGAAGAACAGTCCACAGATACATGAAGGTGAATACCAACCAGCGACCTTTTTTGGTCCAGTGGGGGAAATTCAGTCGCCGGAGGCAGAAGAACAGATACAGAGTAAGAGAAGGGTAGCGAGTCTAGCGACACCAATGACACCAAAACTGGTATAGTCAAAAGAAGAACAAGATCCATGCTATATTGGATCTATAAGGGTACCGTGAGGTGCACATTTTAAATTATGCCATTACCTTTCCGTGAAACCTCAGGAACTAAACTCAAATGCCATCCAGAAGTAATGGGCCATGTTTCTACCCTGCTTGAGTATTCAGAGGGTAAATCCCATTTTGAAATAATGAGAGGAGCCACATTGATTTGGCGAACAAGAAGGAATTAGAACTATAACAGGATAGAATTCTTACTAACTGATAACTACAAACCTAAATTGAAGTCTAAATAATATATGCTAGGAAATGTTTGAACAAATTTGCCCCGTGTTAAATATGCCAAAATGAAACCACTTACTTTAATAGGGTTTTGTGTCATTTTAATTGAACAATTTCACATGAATTCCAAAAATTGCTTTATGGTAAAGATTTTTCTGCACAAAAACATACGGAGGGGACAGAGTGGGACTTTAAGTGAGTAGCCAAGAATCTGTGAAAATACTGAACAAAGAAAGAAAGAGGGTGGATTACTGCCAAAATTCCATTCCCTGGACTCATCATACAGAGATGTGCATGGGCTTAAAGGGAATATGAGAAATTCTTCTTTCCAAAAATAAAAGAAAAGGATCCTTCATGAAGGATCACAAATCACAGTTTCTGACCCCACTTCCCTTGTTGAAACCATACAAGAGCACAGCACATCCTGTACAAATGACATAGATGCATACATCTGATTAAGATATCTTTTGTACATATAGTGTGATGTATACGAATAAACATAGTCAACCATAGTGTGATGTTTCAAATTCCGACGCAGCATGTTTTTGTGGACATATGCTGTATTTTACTAAAATCTGTAAAAGTATCATAGTTGCACCAGTGTCTGCTATTTCATCTCAGACAGAACAGCATCTTCTCAAGCTTTATCATCATTGCCTCGCCAAAGCAAAACACATTTGGTGGACAAAGGTGACATTCAAGCATTCAGCTCAGTCTGGCAGAGTGGCAGCATTTCCCATCCATAGATCACAGTAATGGTGACATGTTTTTGAAGAGCTGCACGTAAGGTTGCACAGCAAAGATTTTGGTCGGAAAGCAACATGTTTCTGGAGATGATCATCAGTGACATTGCATCAGTATTGCAATGTAGGTCTTCTGACTACTTTTCAGAAATCTTAACAATCCCAGCATACAATGGGAAAATGGACAATGGGCACAATACTCAAAATAGGAGAAATATAGAACAACATATCCATTCTTGACTGTATGCAGTGAAGGGGAAGACGAGGCAAATATTTATACATTGCAGAAACTGCGTCAGGGAGTCTGCAGTCCCCTCCAGCGTTGTGTGGCTGTGAGTGGACTGTGCGGGTGGACCAGAGCAGGCTCTCTGGGAGCGAGAGAGAGAGAGAAACTGGATGTAAAAGCTCAATCACAGCAAATTGTACAACAGAGTGGAGAAGGCTACTTGACAGGCACAGCCTGTGAGACAGAGAGAGGGATGAGATACACAGGGTCTGGAAAGATGGGATGGGGGGGGCACACTTTGTGTCTCAGTTTACCAGCTGTACCGTATGTGTGTGTGTGTGTGTGTGTGTGTGAGAGTGTGTTAGGCATGCAACGCGCCACGCACAATTTGCTACCGGATTGGCGACATGAACTGCTGGCACTTCAAACGTTAATCTCTGCTACACTTCCCCATTAGTCGAGACTATACACCGGGAAACCCGCAAACGGTGCAATGCTGCGTGGCGTGGCACAGTGAATGCCCCCAGCGGGCTGTCTGGTGCTGTCCCTGTCCCAGATGAAAGCAGCGTGCCACAAACTGCCATGAAGCCTTCACAGGTCCACCTCGGGCACTTGGATGGCTCTCATTTAAACGACTCTCCTCCCTCTCTCTCTCTCTCTCCCTCTCTCTCCCTCTCTCTCTCTCTCTCTCTCTCCCTCTCTCCCTCTCTTCCACTGTTCCCTGTGTGGGAGGCATAATACATCATTTTAAGAGAGTGAGCCTGTAGTGGCCTAATTCAGCAGCTTGGGAGAAACACCAGTGAACAGAGGCCTCCTAATGAATGAATGAGCTTGACATGTAAAAATCAGAAAAGATTACCCGGCTGAGGGCATAGATTCCCAGAAGGTCCTGCCAAAAGCAGCTGTTCAGATAAAGCTCTGTTGCTTCACCAGAATAATAAGTTGCTCCGTGCAAGAGACCCAGCAAACGGAACAGGGGGGGGGGGTAAAGAGAAGTTAGGAACCTATGTATTCCCCTTTCAGTGGAACAACGAGAGAAAGCGGAAGCATGACAGGAAGATGGAATCATGATCAAGTGTTCCATCTCGCCCTCGCCCGCCCCCCCTGTCTCATGCTGACACAAGGACGTTGAGGGGATTCTCAGGGTGGACATAGCGTGCAAACGATAAATAAACACGGGCCTTGAAAAGCCCTACACCTGTGACCATCGCAAAAGCAGCAGGTGCGCTTTGGTTCATTAACGAAGGCGTTCCTGACACTGAAGCCCCCCACCGCCACCCCCCCCTGAGGCTATCGGGAGCAGCGACTCAGTGGCCACCTTGGGACTGGATAAGGAGCCGCGCCAAGGTTAGCAATGCAATTGTAGCTTGAATAATGGAGCACTTCCCTCAGGCCTGACACCCGTGGATTTCTCTGGCAATTTTGCAAACACCTGTGAGCCAGTCGAGGCTCTCCAGCATAAGTTGGTTTACAGCATCCACCATTCACCCAGTTTACCCAGCACCTTGTTGCCCTGTTGAACTAAAACTAGCTCAATGACCCTGTGTCTCGTTGCCCTGTTGAAATGAAGCTACTGTAGCTCAATGACCCCGTGTCTCATTTCCCTGTTAAAGTGAAACTAGCTCAATTACCCTGTGTCTCATTTCCCTGTTGAAGTGAAACTAGCTCAGTGTCTCGTTGCCCTGTTGAAGTGAAACAAGCTCAATGACCCCATGTCTCATTTCCCTGTTGAAGTGAAACTAGCTCAATGACCCCATGTCTCATTTCCCTGTTGAAGTGAAACTAGCTCAATTACCCTGTGTCTCATTTCCCTGTTGAAGTGAAACTAGCTCAATGACCCTGTGTCTCGTTGCCCTGTTGAAGTGAAACTAGCTCAATGACCCTGTGTCTCGTTGCCCTGTTGAAGTGAAACTAGCTCAATGACCCCATGTCTCATTTCCCTGTTGAAGTGAAACTAGCTCAATTACCCTGTGTCTCATTTCCCTGTTGAAGTAAAACTAGCTCAATGACCCTGTGTCTCGTTGCCCTGTTGAAGTGAAACTAGCTCAGTGAGTCTGTTTCTCGTTGCCCTGTTGAAGTGAAACTAGCTTAAGGTTGTTTGTGAATTGGAGATGCAGCCCAAAATGAACAAAATCTATTCCCACCATATGGAGGATATTGCTTTTTGGAATTATGCACAACTGCAGAAAAAACTCACACGAACGAGAGCTAGGTTTATTAAAGGCCAGGGTTTTTCTTTTGCTCAAATTATAATGTGCAAAGTCATTACTACGATTCTCTTATTTAGAATCAATGTCCAGATTCTATTTTCGTGCAGTTGCAGATGTAAACTGGTAATAACAGTGAATTAATTTACAAGGAAGCAAAATCCCCTAGCGAGCTCTGTGGCCCAGAACAATAATGAGCACATAGTAAACATTGAGACAGAAATTTGCCGTAAGCCAAAGAAGAATGTGGTTAGTCTAACACACAACTACACACAATACGTAGGAATACAAAACGTCCCCACATGCACACGCACATGCGCGCCACACGCACAAACAAACAAACTGGCAGCAAAACTGATGGCAAACTATCTTTGCCAGCCCTCTGTAACAACATATGTTTGAAAGTAATTAAAAGAAGCTCCCTAGTGGTTATCATGGCATATTGAAATACAATGCGCAGACCAAATTACCTTTCCATGGTTGTTTATAGCAGGGCTCCAGATCACATTGCTTTAGCTGTGCACACAGGTTTTCTAAAGTGGGGGCTGCCAGGGTGCGCCAGGGGGGCCAATTGGAAGGGAGAGTAAAATTCATAAATATAAAAATAAACTTTAATCTCAATTCAATTCATAGGATGCCAGTTTAACCACTTTCCGTATTTTGGGCATGTCATTACTGTCTGAGACTTTCCAAAATATCCCCGAAATGTTCACACAGTAGCGGCTTTACTAGCAACGCGTCATGATACACTTTGTGAGCTTGTAAAGGGGGTGTCTACAGCCCAGAACTGACAAATACTTGGCTCTGGTCATGCTGTGGCATTGGCTCATAATTGCAATTCTAAGGCTTAACGTTTTAGGAAGAACCATAATCAATGACTTAAGCTTTGGGAGAAATGCAAGCAAGGTTCAATTACTGTGATAAGTCCAATTATTCTATGTATTAACACATTGGGTGCCAGAGGTTTATTAAAATATTATACGTTGAGTGCCAGCATTTCTTCCATCCACTTGCGTTATACATTTCGTGCTGTGAGAAGCCCCGACGAGGAAGTGCATGTAAACAAAGCGTGCGTGCGAGACGGCGGAGGGTCCCGACTAACGCCTGGAACAATAATATTTCCAACGCGACCCTCCATTGCAGCGTGATCGCCGATCGAAAACGGCTCGTTTCCACCACATTAAAAAGAAATGGAGATATTAAGCTTTTAATCAAGGAGATAACATTGAAAACGCCGACCGGAAGGATTTTTTACATGGAGCCAGATCCAGCCTCTTCTTCTCAGAAACTCCTTGGGTGATGTCAAAGTTTCGTTTTAGCGCCCCACGTGGCCCACATGTATAAAAATAGAATTGGGTCAAAAACGGTCCGGACCGTTTTCGGCACTTCTCGTTTGGACCCTCAAAAACGGTCCGGACCGTTTTTGGCATTCAATGTGTTAACATAGTTTCCCAAGCACAAGCTTGTTGAAACAGGGACAGCCATCATAAAGTATGTAGTGTTGTGAAATAGTCATATAGGCCTGTAAAACAGTTGTGCATAAAGCTATATAATATAGTTGATCTATCTATCTATCTACAGTAGCTATCTAGCTATCTATCTGTCTGTTTCACTGATGGTGTGTGTAAGGGGGTGGGGTGGCTCAAAGCTGACAGACAGGTGATTCAGCTTTGAAGTGCCGCCATCTCGCTCGTTGATGTAGGGCAGAGAATGAGCGTCCCCCTCAAGACCCCATTAAAGCACAACCCTGGGTCTGTAGGTTTGATGTTCATTGCCCGGGCAAGCTCTGCCATCAATGCATTTTGTGCCACGTGACAATGATCACAGCTTATTAAAGTGGAAATAATGACTGCTCTACCTCCGCTATGAAATATTTAACAAGGACAATGGAGATGGCTCAAAGGTGATTTATATCTGTGTTGAAGGGGGCGGACATGGACGTACCATCTATACAGGAAGCAGAGGTGAACCTTGGTTAACCTGAGCTCAGGACCAGTGCTGCAAAGTCTGCTTATTATAAGTGACTTTGAGCTTGTTTTTCTGTAGAAGTCACTTGGAAATATTGGTAGTTGCAATTTGCATTTCCATGGGCTTGTCTCTAAAGTGTAGGAAACATGTCGCAATGTGACACATTGTGAGCTTATATGCTTTTTTCAAATAGCCGATGTATAGGTTTAAAGTGGTAAAGCTGATTTAGATGCTATGTTAACAAATTTTGCTGGGAACGGCACTGTGTGTGTGAGATTATGCGGCCTAATGGCTTCTTTTGGGCTTGTTTTCGTAGTCCTAGCCGCTTGTTTCTCTTGCAAAATCTGGCAACACCACAGAACCTTGAAGTGGGAAAAGGTTCGTTTAGCAGGAGTTTTGTCCCAGGAGCAGGATTTTTGTCCCCCTCAACCATTGCGGCATTGACAAACTTGTATTATTATAAAACATGCATTAACCGCTTTAGCCCTATTTATACTTAGGCTATTTGAAAATAGCCAATCTACAAGCTCACAGCGCGTCGCAAAGCGACATGTTGTGAGCTCGTAGATCGGCTATTTTTATACATTTGGAAACTTTTGAAATGGGACATTCTGCATAATGACTACTTTTACTTTCAGTACTTAAGTATATTTTAATGCGAATACTTTTGTACTTTTACTCAAGTACATGTTTAATACCGGATCTTTATATGTAACAGAGTATTTCTACATTGTGGTATTGCTACTTTTACTTGAGTACAAAATGTGAGTACTTTTTACACCACTGCTAATTACCTCCTCCGCAGAATGCATTCTTTTTTTTTAATTATCCCACTTATACTGTGGCATGGCTTGTTACCAACAATTAAAATATAAGTAGTGTTTATGTATATTTTGGGGCAATATGGTGTTTGTATAACTTTGGAATACACAAGTGAGGTAGCAAGAGGGTGAAGCTGTAGTAACAACCTAGAAATTAGTTCTGAGTCAGTCAGCTGACAATATCGTCTAACGCACACACACAAATCAACACAATATATTTTATGTTCCCCCAAAAGTATTAAAGTTATTGAAATCATGTTTTTATGGATAGCTTGTATGTTGGTTTCAGTTTAGTACAATTTTGATTCTGCATATTAATTTAGGATGTTCAGGCAGCTGCATCAAAGGTGTGCGGTAATCTGAAAATAATACACACCCTCCGGTCAATCAAAATCGAGTGTTCTCCGTGGCCGTGGTATGATTAAGCAATAACTCATGACAGGCCATGCTATATTGTCATTCGGGCTGACAACCCCCTTAGGTGTGATATAATGACAATATAACATGGCCTGGAGTGAGTTGTTGCCTTTATAAAACTACCAAATATGGCAACCTGAAAATCATAGACATATCCCATTTAATAACAATTTAACAATTTCAGTACAAAAATAATTTCTACAAGAAAGTAGTCCCCAACTGCTTGCACAAACAAAGTGGTTGCTATCCCCTATAACTGCATGGAAGTTCACGGATATTGTGACAAAGTTTTCAACTACCGGTAGCTATTGTAAATGTGATATGAATCAATATTGAGCTGCATGGTCTGTTTATCACCTTAAATGTTATCAAAACCCTTTTTTTTTTATAGGTGAACTAGTCTATTAAACGGTGCTGCCCCTGCAGTATTTGCTAAATACTAGTCAGTTGCACTAAAAACTATTATTTATGATCATAGTTTCATTTCAAAACATGCTTTTATTTGGGAAAATACAGTGTTATGAAATTAAAATCAGACAGCCCTTGCAGCTCTCCTTCAACTTCGTGAAGTGCTAACGGTTAATTATTTCCACAAGTTAACTCATGACGTTTTCAGCATTGTACTTCCCCCCTAAAGTTACAGTGAAGTAGTCAAGGCAGACTACTTCACTGTAACTTTAAGGGGGAAGAAATACCTTCCTCAATGTAAACAAGTAACAACACACTGGATAAAGCATGGATAAAGGCGTCACAATGTTTGCTGGAGCACACCAACATTCAGCGAAGACGAAGTTAACCATGGTTAACTATAGTTTCACGGGAGAAAGACATTGATTTCCTAATTCTTGTCTTAATGTCACTTTTCCTGAATCAAGTCAACAACCGATTTTGATTTGTAGGATAACAATGGTCGCAAAATGCCCTATTTTTCTGCACCATTAAGCATTTCCAGCTTTATAGTCTGAAATGTGCTCAGTCCTGCTAGCTCTTTTCTGAGTGCGCCCTTAATTTTTGTCGTCGTTTGTTACAATATCATAATTTAAACATCAGTGAACTTAGTTGCTGCGCACACAGCTACTGCGAGCAAGTCAGCTATGCGAAAACATCCGCACATCAAGGGGATAAATGCACCCCGCTGTCATGCGGTTATTTTCTCATAACTGACTTTCTCCCAGTGCATTATCCTTACACCTTACATAATGCATGCAGGGACGGAAGAACAGTCTCTGAAGCTGTCAGAATTAATGTTAAATGTCTCCAAGGAACGACCACTGTTTTTTCTCTATTCACCCATGGGCATTAGAGCACAAGGCAGACCTCTAGTTTGCAGTCAGCCGTGGAATATTTACTCTACAGTATGTGGGCTTCAAATCCCTGCCACATTCTTATCTTATTCTACTTAAGAAATACAATCGTTTCAATAATTTCCATGCTACATAGCACCTTGAATGTCTATGTGACATTGTCGATATTGTTGCCACGGACTTGAGTAAATTAGCTTCTATTTTTTTGGCCCCTTGGGAAAATCTGCAGAAGGAGCATAGTGAAAATGTTCTCCATCAAAGGTGAGTGAATTGGATTTTACAAGATGAATTGCTGGGACAAGAGTTTACTCCAATTATATCACCAAGAGCCTCGAATTCTTGTGCAGCTGCTTCGGCCAACAGCAATTAAGCTCAGGATTGGAGGTATCAAGATCTTGCATACTGACAAGATGTTTACAATGTGCAAGAGCTGCTAATAGAGTAAATGATAAATGAGGCTGTAGGCCAACGTTTCCAGCAGTAAGATGCCAGTGGCTCTGTCCAAGATTCCCCCAAAATCATAGAGCTGACAGTCAGACCATTGGCAGAGCAAAACACAGCTGTCTTTCCCATCGCCTACAGAGCTTTTCTTACGGCATAATATAATACAGAATGTGAGGGTTGTCTTTGGCTCTTATAGCTAATTTATAATATACACCGTCAAAGAACCAAAACTCAACTGAAAACTGTGCGACACTTTATTTGAAAGTTGAGAACATGTTGTTTTGGTTGTTCACTGGCAGAGGTTACACAGTTAACTGTGTGTCTACCAAACAAATATTTTTTTTCAGTCTTACCTGTCCTGGGCTTGGACTCCAGAAGTACCACAGGCTGAAAACGCCTAGGGTCAAAGCCAGGAAGAGCAGTCCTAGAATTAGAGCCCCTCGCTGGTAGCTGCGGTATCTGGCTTTCTTCTCATTCCCCACCTCAACCTGAAGACAAAGGTTTGGGGAAAATTACTCCAGGTAGCAGTTATCCTTTTGTCTCAGAAGGGATATGTTAACGATATTTGTTACTACAAATTATGATAAAAAAAATCTTGAAAGCCACACTTGTGTGGATATCTTACTAGAGAATGACTGGCGAAAGTGAAAGTCACCCACTAGACCACGCAAGTAAAAGTCTTAAAGTATCTAATATTAACTGTGCTTAGTTATTAAAGTAACATTTAAGCTGTTAATAAAAACAAAAAATTAGCAAGGATTTTCTGGAAAATGTAGTTTATTCTGTTCATTCAGTTTTGTGGATTTTCTGGCAAATGTCAGGCAAATGTAGTTTATTCTGTTCATCCAGTTTTGAGGGAGATTCTTTGAATGTTGAAATTGAATTCGCCCCTGGGCAGAAAAAGAAGATATTTCAGCCGATAAGAATCGCCCCATACTTCAGAAATTCTAACATAATATCTCTTAGATATGGCCATGGGTGATGATCGATGCTGGCGGGGAGAGTTGCATGCATCTTTCATGGTAGCGCCAGCAATGAGGTGCTGACCTGAATGAAATGGAGTAAAAAGTCAAGATTTTGTATTGTAGTGGCGCAAGAGTGAAAAGTAGAGCTAAGTACAGATCCTCATAGATCGTCCTAGTATATGGTCAAACTTGCACCTCTGTATTATAACTCAATTAGAAACTGCCATGCCAGACAGAGCTTTTTTCTGAATCAATCCCTATGTCATTTCAGCTATTATTTGTGATTGATGGTCTGATTTATTGATTGATGTGTGAATTGTTTAAGCCGTCTGCACATTGGCACGCTTAATAAAGTATCTTGAATCTCGAATGACTCACAAAAGGCTAGCTAGATGAATTGGTAAAAGAAAGAAAGAAAAGAAAACATGAACATAAGGCAGCGATCTACTTCCATACAAGCCATGACACCACAAAAACCCTCTCTTTAATGAAGCTACCGTAATGACAAAAAACATACAATGAAAGCAATGATACATGAGGTACAGCATATGGTGGAGCCGCACTTCAAAAAGGTCACGTTTATTAAACTTTTCCTCAAATTAAAACTCTCCCTGCTATAGTGAATTCCCCAAGCTTATGGCCACAAATTAATAAAGGCAAGCTTTTGTTCCAACACAGTTCCAAGAGAGACGAAATGAAAGCGTCTCTCATTCACACTGGACTACTTTTGAAGCTCTCAGAGGACAACGGAAAGGGAACAAAGTAAAAACTGAACCAACTTCAATTAGAAGAATTGGTGTTGCTTATCTGCGTGTCTTTTTGTGTGTGTAAGTGATGATGAAGCAGCCTTGCCCTTCCATTATGATTGAGGTTGTTAAGGTAGTTTGACTACAGTGGATTTGGGAGACACTTTATTAATTCCTTATTCATTATAAAAATGGTTTAGGAATAGACTCTGGGATTTTGTTTCTTAATAATGACTCCCCCCCCCCCCCCCCCCCCCCAAATGCAAGAAACTCCATAGGATATATATTTTTTTTTAAAGTGCCAATACCCCCTTTTCTCCCCAATTTAGTAAATACCTATTAACTCTTTTGACGTCTGTAAATCCAAAGCCCAGACCACCAACGACGTCTTTTGTGTTTTTAGTTTTTTACACTAGATGGCGCTCTTCGCTTAGATATGAGTGACCATTTCAATCTCAGTCACACACAGAACACTGGTTTGCGTATTTGGGGAAACGGCTGTATCTTGCTTTCCTTGTTTTTTTCAGCATTTCTGACGAGACATGCTATATTCAACGGCCTATAACTAGCGAACAGGGGGTTGCGATGAAAATTATTTTATTTCCGCAGAAGCACAGAGAAACCATCCGTGTTTAGCAACGATCGGGGGATCGATCATACTGGAGATAAAAAATTCTGTGACTAATTGTAAAGGCAAGGAAAACGAAAAATCGCTGGCAGTGGCTGATTTATTTATTTATTTACTCTGGCAGTGAATGAGTTAATTCCTCCCCACACACACGTGTGTGTGTTGTCACTGCTGTTTTATCCTACTGACTCACCTGCCAGTGAGGAGCCCCAATCGGGAAGCCAATGTCCTACTCCTCCCGCTCATTCCCTGCCGACGGGTGCCGTCCCAGCCCGTAGGATTACATGCAGTAACAATTATCACCCTCCCCTGAAAACTGGCCATTTGTGTTTGTATAGATGCTCGACAAAGCTGGATGCACCGTGGTGGATTCGAACCTCCACGGTGGTGGGCAACCACTTCACCACTGCGCCACCCAAGCGCTATAGGAATCGGATATATACGGTAATTTCTGATTTGCTTTATGCAAAAGATGGTATGACTTAATAACAGAATTAAAGCGAAATTACACTTTAGTAGAGGTTTGTGTGAAGTAGTTACCTTGCGATGATGTAACTCCAAATATTGGTGAGAATCATAAGTAAGTAATCATATATCGTCAATAATTGCTCTGTTGATTAGAAATGTAGGATCCAAAATATTCTCCTCATTTGTGTTCGTTTATGTCCTACATGACCTACAACATTGACTTTGAGACCTGCTTCATTGTGTCAATGTGGAGAATATTGGAATATCAATTTCCAATTAACAGAGCAACTGTGGAAGATTATCTACACAACCCAAATACTACCAAAGTGTGATTTTACTTAAAGGTTTGATTTATCATTTGGTTTAGGTGGGTGTTCAGTTAGCATGAATGGATATAGCACATCTTACTTTTAATTCAATTGTGTATTAATTGTGCTGTATTGAATCTTAACAATACAAAAATGCTGATGATAAACTCCTATCCACAATATTGGTTGATTTTCATGTGGTCTCTGTTTAAATGTACATATCAGGTTGACTGGTAAAGCCATGTTTCCACCAGTTTAAGACCAGTTTAACCAGTTGAATAGTTAAGACATGTTGAGCTTGTTCAAACTTAAATTTGAGGTATGCATTACCTCATTGACCATCATACCCAACTTCATCAAATTATGCCAATATCTTCAAAGCCATTAGTGTGCTGCTGTCTGGATTTAGCATCCTTTGTTTAAGTATTGGTATTGTACAATGTTTTAAATATTAATATAGCCATCCCATAGTTTGATAACGTGCCAAACCATTTGATAAAGTGTAAAATTGTGCAATACAGCATAATGCATCTTTACCATCCTTAACCACATTAACTCTTCTGTCCCTATTCTGCGCATGCCATAATAGGTGAAAATAGGCGACTACTCGGCAAAAACAGCAGATGGACTATTTTTGCAGAAGAGTTTTAGTGTCGAGCCAGAGGGACCCCAGTCAAACAAAGTATATAGGGTTTACAAGACTTTCCAGGACACTGTGTGGTCTGGAAATGGAAGTAACAAACGCAATGGTTCTTTGTAGGAGGTGGCAGTACAGTTGGGGCTATACTAGAACACTGTATTTAACAACAACACATGCGATGCTATACAAAGTCTGTGAGTGACCAGTAATTATGAAGTATTATGAAAATTGACCTCGTTAAGTCATTATAAAAGGCTTTATAATGGATTATGATTGCATTATGAGTACTTATGAGTGTTTATAACTGTAATTAAACGGTGTTATAAGCTGATTACAATGCATTTGTACTTGTCCTTATAAGTCATTATACAGTAAAATGCTTTATAATGTTTTGTGATATTTCTCATACAGCATTTTGAGTATTACGAGTTCCTGGAACTATGGTTATACTGTGATATAAGCAGATTATAATGCAGTATTTTTATAATGCATCATAGACTCATAGATTCACAGCAAGTGTTTACCCCAAAGGTGGATTAATTAGTTCATCACTTATTAATTTATTATTGAATATTTCATCGTTGTTGTTCATTTAACGCGTTTGAGACAGTGTGGTCGTTAAAAGAAAAAGTGATTTCAGATCAAAGCGTGAAGCCCCTGAAGCAAAGGTATGATGAGAACCAGAAGACTATAATCACAGAGCCAGACGCATTCCTCACACAGAGAATCTCTTTTAGTGTGGAAAGAAAAATGTGGCTGAGATCTCCTCTCTCTCTCCTTGCTCGGGTGGGGGAGCAGAAGCAATGGAAACTTAACTTGGAGGACAAACCTCTGTCTGCAGCATGAATACAGAGTACTCACAGAGGAGGAGGAGGAGGAGGAGGAGGAGGAGGAGGAGGAGGAGGAGGGGTACAGTCAGAAGAGAGAGACACACGGAGAAAGACAGAAATAAAGAGAGAGATGCAGAGATGGAGGTAGAGGCAGCCAGAGAGAGCACAGTCTTGTATGCGCCAAAGCGGACGGTCAGTGTTCAAGGGGTCTGGGCCATGAGATTCAGACGGGGCCATTCAGTCCGTCTGGTGCTCTGTGATGAGCAGAGCAGGGCCCTGGAGCCCCCTGCTGTTCTTGTGGAAAGAAGGAGAAAATAAACCCTACCCAGCCACTGGTGGAAAGTAACTAAGTACATTAAACGCAAGTACTGTACTTAAGTACAATTTTGAGGTATTTTTTTACTTTGCTGGAGCACTTCCAATTTGCAATACTTTTACTTCTACTCCGCTACATTTCAGAGGCAAATAGTGTGCTTTTTACTCCACTACAATTATTTGAAAACTTTAGTTACTAGTTACTTTGTAGATGTGGACTATTATTACAAAACCACTTAAGACCTATATACTTTGGCAATTTGAAAATAGCCGATCTGCAAGCACAACGCGTCGCAAAGCCACACGTTGTGAGCGGCTGTGAGCGGCTATTTTCAAAGGATTATTATACATTTGAAAGCTTGTGAAATGGTACCTTCTGCATAATGAGTAGGCTACTTTTACTTTTGGTACTTTAAGTACATTGTGATGCCAGTACCTTTGTACTTTTACTCAAGTAGATTTTGAATATCAAACATTTACTAGTTGTAAAAGACTATTTCTACAAGAGGGTATTTGATACGTTTACTTAAGTAAAAGAATGTGAGTTCTGCCATCGCTGTACCCAGCAACGGCATATCATATCACGTCCCAAAAAGCAGGTGGTTTGTTCTGGCAGTGTCACAGCACAGTGGCGGGTTCAGGTCAGAGAGAATGAACACATCAATCACAGAATCCCTGACTACGTACTACTGTACATAGTCTGATCAACGTAGTTCAAGACACCATCTGCTAACAGCATATTCTGTATCACATTGCCAGTGGTGTAAAGTAACTAAGTATCTACTCAAGTACTGTACTTAAGTACAATTCTGAGGTACTTTTACTTTACTGGAGTATTTCCAATTGTCTATACTATTACTTTTACTCCACTACATCGCAGAGACAAATATTGTGCTTTTACTCCACTACAATTATTTGAAAACTTTAGTTACTAGTTACTTTGCAGGGATAAATTATTACATTATAAAACATACATTAACAACTTCAGCCCTATTGTATATTCTTTCAGATCTTGTGAGCTTGTAGATCTGCTTATTTCAAACATTGTAGTACTTTTACTTTTGGTACTTTAAGTACATTTTGATACCAATACTTTTGTACTTTTACTCAAGTACATTTTGAATTCCGGACTTTTACTTGTAACAGAGTACTTCTACATTGCAGTATTGATACTTTTACTTAAGTAAAACATTTGAGTACTTTTTCCACCACTGCATATTGCATCGTATTCATAACAATCAGACAAAATGAGGAAGGCTTGATTTAATATTCACTGCAATTGAATGCATTTGAAACTATTTGGCAGATAGCCAGAAAACGTGAAGCCCCCCACAGGTGGTTTCCTAATCATAATTCTCAACGTATACTTTGGACACGTTTCTGCGCCTGCTAGATCGATTGGCATTGCTGTGACAGGGGGGACGTGATGGATGGCTAGAAAGCATGCTTCATCACAGGGAATAACGCTACGGAGCAGAGCCCCACGCTGCTTACACCCACACGTCTGTGTGTCCTGTGGTAGTGTTGTGTTGTTGCGTACGGGAGAGAGGGGAAAATGTGGATTTCAAAACCTATATTCTTCTGCCTCCAACCCAGTAAAAGTATCAATACTACAATGTAGAAATACTCTGGTAGGAGTAGAAAGTACTCATTATGCAGAATGTCCCATTTCACACGTTTTCAAATGTATACAATGTGTGAAAATCTTTTGAAAATAGCAGATCTACAAGCTCACAATGCGTCGCATCGCGACTAGAAGTAAAAGTACTGAAAATAGGAAATACTCCAGTACAGTAAAAGTACCTCAAAATTGTACTTTACTTAAGTAAATGTACTTAGTTACTTTCCACCACTGCGTCCAACCCCACTTGACCATGAGTTCACGAAAAAAGAAAAAAGGAAATCATAGGAAGATTTGAAAGCTCAACGTACGTGAGGCATGAGGATATTTGAGAATAAAGCGAGGGCAGGGGCGCAGGTGGAGAGCTGTGAGAGGACGGAAAGCCTAACAGATGAGGCAGAAGGAAAGAATGATTTCTCTGAAAATGTTCTGATATCATCATCACTCGCTCGGTATATCAAGCCCTGTGCTTTTTCAGATTTTTGCTCATGTTCAAAGTTTAGAAGTTCAAGAGCAATGTAAAATATTGTGTAAAAAAAAGTAGAGAAGCATCTTTCTCTATTCATGTTTCCTTTTGTCCCTCTCTTTTCCCCCAAGCCACCTCTGACAACCACCTACACATTTTCTTTCAATGAGCAGCACAATTTTAAAAGGTGTAGTAAAACTACAGATGAATTCAAATCATTTTTTTAAATGACAAAGCTGACTGCATAATGATGAAGTCAGCGTTGCAATTTAACCCTTTAAGACCGAGAACGCATCTGTGTAACCACTTCAACCATTATTTTATACTTTGGCTATTCAAAAATAGCAGATCTATAAGGTCATAGCGCGGCACTCTGTGCCGCGCTATGACCTTGTAGATCTGCTATTTTTGAAAAATCTTGAAAGTTTGTGCAAATCTTAGATTTTTTTAACTCATATATTTGCTTCTGGGGGTCCCTGGAACAAAATATTTTGAGATGGGGGTTCTGCGGCCAAATACATATCATTTTGGGGGTCCTTGACATGAAAAGTTTGAGAACCACTGATTATAGCAAGTTAGGATTTAGAAGACATTTGTAGAATCCCCCAGAAGCAAAGATTTGAGTTACAAATGTTCGCTTTAAAAAATATATATATTCAAAGATTTGCACACATTTTCATGATTTTTCAAAAAAATAGCAGATCTACAAGCTCATAGCGCGGCACCGAGTGCACCGAGTGCTATGAGCTTCTATATCTGCTATTTTTGAATAGCCAAAGAAATCTTAAAATGACACAGATGCGTTCTCGGTCTGAAAGGGTTAAAAAATTAACCACAGTTTACTTAGTACAATAAGGGAAATAAATACATTTATTATTATCATCATCATCATCATGGTCATATTTTAACTCACATCTTTCCACAGAACCTGTTGACTGCTGGCCTGAGACCTAGTTTCCATAGTGAATAGAGCACAGAAAGATTCCCTCTTCCAAGCTGGGGTAAGAAATACTGAGGCTCTGGAAGGCAGAGTCCCAGTATTCATTCCATCGGTAATTTGGGAGTGTGCTTGAAGGAGGAGGGAAGTTTTCAGATGGAGTGGAATTACAAAAGCACTTGTGATCCCCATTATAAGCTTAGCAGATGTCTCCTGCACTGCCCTATGCAGTTCAATGGTGGGAAATCATAGACATATTCAAACAGTAAATTACATCACAGCACTTTGAGTGACAATTGGTCCAGCACTTTCACCCAAGGAAGACACATCATGTTGAATGTGAGATAACAGAATTTACATATGTATATGTTCAGTCATATACAGTATGAGGCATACAAAAGGCCAGTGGTGTAAAGTAACTAAGTACATTTTCTCAAGTACTGTACTTAAGAACAATTTTGAGGTACTTTTACTTTACTGGACTATTTCCAATTGTCTATACTTTTACTTCTACTCCACTACATCTCGGAGGCAAATATTGTACTTTTACTCCACTACAATTATTTAAAAACTTTAGTTACTAAGCAAGTATACATTTTTACATTATAAAACATACATTAACCACTTTAGCCTTATTTTATACCTAGGCTATTTGAAAATAGCCGACGCGTTGTGAGCTTGTAGATCTGCTATTTTCAAACATTTTAGTACTTTTACCTCTGGTACTTTAAGTACATTTTGATACCAATACTTTTGTACTTTTACTCAAGTAAATTTTGAATTCCAGACTTTTACTTGTAACGGAGTACAGTACTTCTACATTGCAGTATTGATACTTTCACTTAAGTAAAATATTTAAGTACTTTTTCCACCACTGCAAAAGGCATTATTTTATTCCATATTTAGGTGCACTGCAAAACCACAAATAAGTACAATTAATGCATTATTTTGCATAGAAAGGTAAAGGAGCTGGTGGACGTTTTATGACTGAAGAGTTCCAATGATGGCCAGGCTGAGCTTGAAAAATACAATAAAATGTGTAGTTACTGTATTTGCAGAATGACAAACCGAACAAAGCATGTGTAGCCCACAGACGTGAAGAAAAGGAATATCAAACAATCTGTGGTGTCTTTTGAGCACACTACTGTTTGATTGATTGATTGATTGAATACTTTATTAGTCAGAGGTGTCAACAGCACGAGGTACAGTCAGACACAATGGACTTTCCATTGTGGTCCTAATAATAATAATGTAGCTTTAACGGTTGCCCATCACATACTGCAAGAAAAGTGTTTTGATTGTCAACAATGAAAGCATTTTCAAAAGGTAGAATAAAAGGCTATATCAGGTGAACATCAAGGCAGATGTCAGGGAAAATAACATGCTTGGCAAATACGTGTACTTTTCTTTTCTTTTTTACGTGTTTATCAGTGTTGTGTGGGACCTCAATTTGAGAAGCCTCTTGGTTGTATTCAGGATGCAATTAACATTGAATGAGTTGCAGGCTCACCCAGGAGGGGTTAAAGAACACACCCAGTAATTGAAGCCCTCAGACTGGCAACCCCCAGAGCAGGGTTATTCAACTAGATTAGGGCAGATGAACAGCCACCACGTAAGACTGCAATTCTGCCTTAAGTTAAACACGGGAGATAAAGTAACATGTGCACTTCAAGAAGTTGACAAGCTGACATACAGTAGACCTGAAGGCTGTGGGATTTCCTTTTCAAAACGTTGTTTCAGAGAATAACACCATGTTTTGCAGTAAAACTATGATCTGAATTTTTTTTTTTTTTTTTGCACAACTGCCCCAAACCAGCCCCGCTCACAAAACAGTCCTGGGGAGCACCGAAACGGGTCGTACCGGGCACCACGAAGGGTCAATCCGCCCCTGAATACACACACGCACTACATTACTGATTTTACTGTTCCTCACATCCCTCACATCAGTTTAGTTTTGTTTGTTTGTCTTTGGCTAATTAATACATATTTGTGGCTTTTAACTGCTCCCTCCCCTGTTTTTTTGCCGTCCCCTGGTACCCCTAGGTCAGGGTCGAAACAAGCTATACGCCAAAACGTGAAGCGGCCTGTTATAGTGCTCATTCAACAATCGGCATATCGTGATATCGCAATATATCGAATATCGTGATATATATTGTTATCGTGGGCCTAATATCGTGATATATATCGTATCGTGAGGTACCCATATCGTCCCACCCCTAATTAACAAGCGTCAACGAGCATCAGCTGGACACAGACACACACACCTCCCTTCTCTCCAAAAGCCCTTAAATATGATGGAATATGATTAAGGATTACTGTGATTATGGTAAACTCACATTTCATATCGCACACACCATAACTGTGACTTTAACTAAGCCCCAAAAAAAAGTTTTGAAAAAAAAAGTTTTGAAAAGAAAAAAATATATATATATTTTTTATTAATTGAAAATCGATAAATTGCTCCTGGGGCCACAAGAAAGGTCCCGTGGCCCGCGGGCCGCCAGTTGAATATCCATGCCCCAGAGCCTTCATTGTATAAAAATGTCAGCCAAACCCAAATTTTGCAGTGGATTTTGCAGTGCAGCTCTGGGGATGAGCAGAAATGTATTCCAAAGAGATGTGATTTATTTTTCGTAGTTTAACAGTAATATTAATATACCGTACTTCAAAACATTCATGATTATGTGCCTCTGAAAGGAAGGTGCACCATTGAAACCTCTGGAATTCTGTGAGTTTAACTCACACTTTAACCTCACTGCAGTGAAAAGCTTGGTTGCATCACATTGTGCCTGTGTGTGTGTGTGTGTGTGTGTGTGTGTGTGTGTGTGTGTGTGTGTGTGTGTGTGTTGTGTGTTACGTTACACTTCACCACAGGGATCATCAATGTGTCCGTACATGGACAAAATGTGTCCCTGGCAAGACTTGGCCTGGTCCATGGCACATTTTAGATTTTAGATGTTTAGTTTTTTACATTTAACATTTAATTATTATATTGTCATTTTGATCACAAGACCCAATTACTGAATGTCAGTCTCCAGGTTTTCTTTAGAATATGTGTGACACTGATTTACTATGACACTATGGCACATTAGGAGTCCACTAGGACAGTGGTTCTCTAACTCTATTTTCAAGGACCCCCATAACTGCACAAATAGGACCAAATGGCTTCTATTTGTGCACTGTCAGAGTTACAGACCTGTAAAGGTAATTCAAGGTTATAGCTCTGTATGTGTTTCTGGTAAAATTATTGTCCGCTCATTTGTATATCCATGGCAAAAATAGAATTTTGACAAAAAGTTCCACCGCAAGCCAGCATGAGCCCTCCAAAAAGGGCTCCTGGACGATCACAATAACGCAACCAATTGTCCTTACAGAATGACATGTTCCTATCAACACTTTTGTCTGCCTTCCTTTCTCAGGACATGACAGAAAAAAAAAACATACAAAATCATTCTTCATGTACAGTATCTTCTGACTGGAAGTGATGGATGGGCAAAGACGGCGTAATACACGATAATGGCGTTATAAACTGACTTGCACAAAAGCAGCTGTCAACACAAACATACAATAACCTTTCTTTTATGTTGTCTGATGAAAAAAAAAACAAGACTTAAACAGTGATCTACTGTCAAATACTGTGCTCTGACACGTTTGAAATCATTCCAGTGTTCCATCAAGATTAAAAATCCCTCTAAACATAGACGGGGGTAGAATAAAAATTCACTCAACACTAGAGAGGAAAATCGCGGTTAAAATTGGTCAGGCTGCAAGCGTGGCAGGCATGCAACTCTCGAGCACACATTAAGTCTGTCAGATCTGATAGCCGTAGGACCTAGTCAGCTCTTTCCTATTGATATAAATCTTCACAATTACTGTGACATTTGGCTTGGGTAAATCAAGCGGCAGGTCTTTCAGGAATAGTGTTGTGTCAGCATCAGAGTTGAGCATCCAGGGACCCCCAATTCCCTCGGCAGCATTCAGAGCCAGACCGAGGCTTTTGACGCCCACAGAAAAGAATAAACAGCAATTTAGTTTAGAGTGCATGACAGATACTCGCAGATTACAGCAGGTGTTGATGTGAGGAGCCAAAGCAAGCCGGGAAGAATGTGAACGTAAACATTCCCTCTCTCCCTCTCCCAGCTTCAGTCCTGATAGCAACTGATGGGATGTTTTAATATCTTTTGGATTTAGCACAAATTGACTGCCGCCCACCCACAGGAAGGCCAATTACAACTCAAACAAAGAGTTGTGATAAAAGGTGTAATGCAGAAAGAACGAATTGTATCACGTTGCTTGAATTCTAGATTCAAAATTGTATCGGTTGCTTACAGGTCATGAAAGCGTTTGTCCATTAAAAGTCGGAGATGGATTTCTCTCCAGGCCACAGAGCAGAGAGGTGTCACAGTTTTCATGATGATGAAAGTGATAATTCAACACCTTTCTTCAAGTGCCAGAAAAAACACCAAACACAAACCCTGCAGCCCTTTGACACCCCCGTGATCTTCTGTCGCGTAATTTGCTTCATTAAACTGAGTGTTTCTCTAAGAACGCCGGGCGGCCGCACCTCAGCTACTCCGCTATATAGCTCTATCCAAATGAACTTGTTGTGGCACACCAATCAATCGCTACCTCCTCAATATACCATGCATATTTCACAGTAGCCATGCTATCCAGGAAAGCAATTGCCAGTTTTCCAGTTTTTTTTTGGCTTTCTTTTATTTTTTAATCGCTTGACAAAGTCTCACTTCGATTTCTCCCTCGCCGAGGAACCGAGTCATGATGGTTGACACCCACACGTCTGTCCTGTCTACAGCCGGCTCCATGCTTGGCTGTACTTCCCTGTCACTCTCTACTGCGGGCCCACATCCATCTTGTCACAGTCGGCGGGCAGCGACACAGATTAACCCATTAAGACCGGGAAAGTTCCTGTATTTTTTAAGATTTCTTTGGCTATTTTTGAAAATTCGTGAAAATTCAAGCAAATCTTTGAATATATATTCTACAAATGTCTTTTTTTTAATGTTGCTATAATCAGTGGTTCTCAAACTTGTCAAGGACCACCAAAATTATATGAATTTTGGCCGCGGACCCCCATCTCAAAATATTTTGTTCCAGGGACCCCCCAGAAGTTGTAATAGAGTTAAAAATGTGCGCTACAGAAAAAAAGATATTCAAAGATTTGCACACATTTTCACGATTTTTCAAAAAATAGCAGATCTACAAGCTCATAGAGCGGCGGCACTCGGTGCCTCGCTATGAGCTTGTAGATCTGCTATTTTTGAATAGCCCAAAGAAATCTTAAAATGACACAGATACGTTCTCGGTCTGAAAGGGTTAACAGTCCCGCCCACATGACGGGTGAGAGCTCAGAGAGAAAGGGAGAAAGGAAGAAAGAAAGAAAGAAAGGAATAGAACACTGCAACACTGGAAGCCCTCTCTCCTCTACTCTTACACCCGATATGTAATGGCACACACACACACACACACACACACACGCACACACACACACACACACACACACACACACACACACACACACACACACACACACACACACACACACACACACACACACACACATGCACGCACAGGTCAAATATGGCTTATTATCCTCTGTGATTCGATTATCCACCTCCTGCCTTGCTGCAGCTCCAAGTCTTTCATTACAGAGGAAGAGGAGGTGGGGTGGAAGTGGGCTGGGGGATGTGTGACAACATGAAGGGGCAGTCATGGAAACGGACTTGGCTGGAGGAAGGATCTGAGAATCTCATCCTCCCTCCCTCTCTCTCTCTGTCTGTCTCTCCATCTATTTTTTCTCCAGGTTCATCTCCACACGCTTCAGTGAAGGTGTGGAAGAAGTGTGTAGTCCAGCACAGCTAGCTTGTAAGGCACTCCGTTTCCCAGGAGTCACTTGGCTGCTTTAGCAGACCGTAGTGGAACCCTGACACGCTGTCATGATGCACTATTGTATTTTCTCTCTGCCAACAATGCCGGGAGAAGCGACAGTCGCCCCCGAAAATGACCCCTGTTGTCTTGTGGTTCATGACCAGACGCGTGGCTGAAGTGCCTTATTGTGGTTTATTAGCTGTTGTGTCGTATTTATGAGCATGTTAATTAACGGACTGTTGTTGAGGTTGCAGCAGTATAGTTCCAGAGGCTCTTGCTCTGTGAGATGAACGTGAGAAGAAACTTCTATTCATTGTGAAACAGCTGAGCACATAACTGTGTACAATACCATACGGCGATAAAAAAAAATCATTTGAACATTGATGTTTAGTAGTCCACTGGTGGAAAAATGTAAATAGAAGTTTGAGGGGATAATTCTGCATCATCTCCACAGAGTTCTTTTTGAATTGACATACTGGAGGAAGTAGATGAATAGAAATGCGGATTACGACGCTGCAAATCTTCACCAAGTTTTATACATTCATTTCGTAAATCTCACCTTTAGAGGGAAAGCTACTTGGTGGGGGATTTTCTCAATTTCTTGCTTGGTGGGACAGGTGTATTTACTTAGATAATTGTATTCCTCATCCAATTTATAATGCGATTAAATTTTAATACAATTCTTGAGTTTGAAGAAAGGCAGATGGGTGAACATTATCTCGGCAGCAGTATTGCAATATCATTCTCCTTATGTTGCAACTTTTCTAAGGAAAAGTCCCCCTTAAAATAGAAGGGAGGCGGCGACACTGATAGGGAGAATACCGTTCTTTTTTTTTAAAGGATGCATTGAAAGAGGTGTTTCCACAAATAAATCACTTGAAGTAAAAGATAGAAATAGGTAGAGTTTTTTTTCTTCAGCTTTGGCAATCAGGGCTCTGTCCTGGCTGGGCTTTGTTTAGCTAGTCAACACAGCTCTCTGGGGGGAACATTGACTGGCACGGTCAAAGCAGAACTCTGCTGAATGAGCTTCCAGTCCCCAATATCCCAGTATGTGTGAGGCACAGAATCAGACAAACAGAGCTGACCGTAAGTCATAGTCAAAGAGTAATTACCTCTGCACCACCACGCAGGAGCAGAAAGCCCAATTGACTCCTCTAGGTGAATGACAACAGGTAAAAGGCCAGTGATTAGCCTTGGGGTCCCAGAGGCTTTGCTAGATTTACAGGCGGAGGCAATGTTCCATATAGGGCAATGGATACGCTTAACTTATTATGTTATGCACTTATTACGTGTCTCATTATGTTCAGCGCCACTATAATTTAGCTCATCAGGAGCTGGTGAATGTAGATGAATTAAGATATTTGTCTTTTTCAATCTGCTGTTTTTCGTATAAAGGGTTGGTTTCCAAATATCCATATTTTTTCCTCCTTTGAGAATTCTGTATTATTTCATATCTGAATGCATGTTAATTCCACAATGTACTGTACAATGTAATCAGTGGAATCAGTGAAAATGTCTTCAGTTGCAGTATGTCACTATTACAATTTTCAAATGTAAGTAAGTACTAGTAATTAATTAATCATGAGCTATGATAAGCACATAATATTATGTTTATACCTCAGTCATCCTCAGCTGTCAAAGGTTACATTTTTCATTTTGGATAGCAACACAAAGTGAGACTACGCATTGCAGTTTAGAGAATTTTAATTGGAATATAAAAGCGAACAGAGGACCCATCTGGATCTTCTGCCTTTAGTGAAGAATTTAAATGTCTGTTGCCAAAAGCTGCTGCAGTGGGAGGTGAACGGTGAATGAAAAAAATTTGAACCTGCAGGCTTTACGAAAGTATGAAAAAAATTAAGTTGTACAGGGAGCTCTCACAATGGGGCTTCGTCGGCAGTAGGAAGTGGTTCCTAAGCAACTATTGGCGAGTCGCTGTGGGTTATAGCAGCAGACCATTATAGACTGAATCATTACAAGAGTTCTCTACTCCATTTTCATAAAGGCTTTTCTGTCCTGTGAAGTAAGTACACATTAGCAACTATGTTGGCTCAGTTCTGTTCAGATCTCACAACCAGCAGGGCATATTGACTTAGATGTATGAATCAGATATTTAAGAGAATTCCCTTTGGATTCTACAGAGCTCCTTTTACATTGAAAAGTAATGGTTTTGCACTCCCTTCAGGGAAAAGGTCAAAAACAGCAGGCAATGTCAAAAATAATAGTTGCTTAACTGGTTGAGCTATTCTTTCAACTGCCAGGAACAAAGTCAAATAATAGCGTAATTTGAAGAGCAGGCATGGGCGTAAATAAATAATCAATCAACAGATAAAAACTAGGATGTGTCTTGCTTCCAATTAGGCAAATAGATGTCAGCTTTACCTGTGGCTCCCTGTTTGAAAACAGTGGGTTTAATTTAATTTGAAACAGCAGGAAATGTGAGTGAAGGAAAAATACTGGATCTGACAAGTAAGATATGAGCACAAGTTTATCTGATTGGCAATTTCATACTGCAAATAAAATATAGACCCACATGCATAAGAAATCCTCCGCTCGTTTTGATGTAAATTGCTTCAACGTCATCTGTGAGAACTTGCTGAAGTAAACTTGACATGAGACAAATAGATGAAAAATATTCAATATACTGTACTGGCATGCATTATTGAACTGTGGGACAAAACAGCCCCGTGCTGCACATTTATTATCATGATTTTTTCCTCTACAGCTGGAAAAGGGAATTATATAGGCTATGGAGTACTTGAATGGACCTTTTACTCTCTAAGAGTCATTATTGAAAGTGGGCCCCTAAATTATTTTAATGTAGCCATTTTTCCTGGCGCTTTCATTAAAGGGAGACTTGGACTGCGCACAACTATATCTTAATTACGTGAAGAGGGATAATTCACTTTATCACTTTTAATTTGATATGCGGTTTATAAATGAGTAATGGTTTTTGGGAATTTTATAATTTGTGTTCAGTTTCAACCCATGGAAAGGTAGTATATTTAAGGCCGACCTTGGTAAAGGAAGCTTAAGTGAAAATGGGTAAATTTTTCCGTAAGAAAGGGACTTTTTTTTTAGTAACAGTAATAAAGTAAAGTCCTGTGGAACTCAAGCTTTTCTGCTCACCTGCATCTATTTTGTCATAAACTACCATCAAGCACTCTAGCCCACACATAGGAGACATACATGTGTGGGTTGGAAGCAGTTAATCTGTGTTGATGTGTGAGGATAAGCGACCATTTGCTTTGAATTTGGCACAACAGGTTTAAAGACAGGGCAATCATTTTTAAATGCTGGAAATTCAAATAATGTGAAGAACGGCGCCTATACAGTAATTGATTAAATACGTTATATACTTTTTTGGAAATCGGTATTTGAACAGCTAAATCCGGCGAGCCACACGGACTCCTCCATCAACACCCGGCACTGCTGAAGTGCTCTTGAGAAAGGCATTAACGGACACATACAGTACACACAAACACGGGGCAGGGGCGAAAACATAATCTCCGCCTCCTAGCCTAACAATAGTTGATTGAATTTTGTTACACTACTTTTAATTGTATTGTAACAAACCCATTAAGACCTGAAAAATGTTTTCTAAATCCTAACAGTTTTTCACAGTTTTTCAAAAATAATTTTTTTCAATTTTTTTCAAAAATAGCAGATCTACAAGCTCATAGCGCGGCACTCGGTGCCGCACTATGAGCTTGTAGATCTGCTATTTTTGAATAGCCAAAGAACTTCATGGGTTAATTAATAGACTTTTTCAACTTTTGGATGGACTTTCAGCTGAGAGCTTTTGAGTGACCTTCCTTCATTTTCATGAAAGCTGCACGCAGGAACAGATATCTTCAATCACAATTATTATTTTAAAAAGTGGAAGTTTCACCCGACTAATTTAATAAAGGCCTGAGGTGTTTGAACCCGCCCCGAAGGCTGTGTTCATTCTTGGCGGCCATCAAATGATATATCTCTACGTATTAACACGGCTTATTTCCTGTGGTCGTGCACCACACGTCGCATGGAGGCAGCACACCGCTAGTTGGAGTCACATTTGCAAATCTCACAACACAAATGGAGAGGTGTCCCTTTTGGAACCTCAACCTCTTAGGTACTACTCACGGCCAAAGCACTGCTCCACTTCTCTCCCAACTTGCTACAAAAATCGCTCATGCAAAAGTATAGAAGTACTTCTATTTTATTTTCCACCTTCACATGTGTCTCCTTTTATAATAATCATAAAGTGCTCTATATTTCATCTCGCAATTTACTTCCGGGTGTTCCGTTTTGAACAGCCAATCATCTGCGAGATAGTGAGCACGGAGAGGGAGAGAGAGAGAGAGAGAGAGAGAGAGAGCGCGAGAGAAAGAGGGACGTGCAAGACAGCGACACAGACAGAGAGGGAGAGAGAGGGAGAGAGAGAGAGAGAGGGGTGAGAGAGAGCTCGAGAGAGAGAGAGAGGGAGGGAGGGAGGGAGGGGGAGGGAGGGAGGGAGGGAGGGGGAGAGAGAGAGAGACAAGGAGAGCGTGTGTGTGTGTGTGTGTGTGTGTGTGTGTGTGTGTGTGTGTGTGTGTGTGCAGTGGTGTAAAGTAATTAAGTACATTTACTCAAGTACTGTACTTAAGTACAATTTTGAGGTACTTTTACTTTTCTGGAGTATTTCCAATTGTCTATACTTTTACTTCTACTCCACTACATATCAGAGGCAAATATTGTACTTTTACTCCACTACAATTATTTGAAAACTTTAGTTACTAATTACTTTCCAGATATAAATTATTATTATTATTATTTATTATTATTATTATAAAACATAGATTAACCACGTTAGCCCTATTTTATACCTAGACTATTTGAAAATAGCCGATCTACAAGCTCACAACGCGTCGCGATGCCACGCGTTATGAGCTTGTAGATCTGCTATTTTCAAATATTTTAGTACTTTTACTTTTGGTACTTTAAGTACATTTTGATGCCAATACTTTTGTACTTTTACTCAAGTAAATTTTGAATTCTGGACTTTTACTTGTAACAAAGTATTTATATAATGCAGTATTGATACTTTTACTTAAGTAAAACATTTGAGTACTTTTTCCACCACTGTGTGTGTGTGTGTGTGTGTGTGTGAGAGAGAGAGCGCGAGAGAAAGAGGGAGAGAGAGAGGGAGGGAGGGAGAGAGGGAGGGAGGGGGAGAGAGAGATGATGAAGGAACGACACACAGCTGTGCGCAATGACTGCACAGACAGAGAGGCGCGCTATGACTGCACAGACAGAGAGGGAGAGAGAGGGAGAGAGAGAGAGAGAGAGAGAGAGAGGGGTGAGAGAGAGAGAGAGGGAGGGGGAGGGGGAGACAAGGAGAGCGTGTGTGTGTGTGTGTGTGTGTGTGTGTGTGTGTGTGTGTGTGTGTGTGTGTGTGTGTGTGTGTGTGTGTGTGTGTGTGTGTGTGTGTGTGTGTGTGTGTGTGTGTGTGTGTGTGTGTGTGTGTGTGTGTGTGAGAGAGAAAGAGGGAGGGAGGGAGGGAGGGAGGGAGAGATGATGAAGGAACGACACACAGCTGTGCGCAATGACTGCACAGACAGACAGACAGGAGAAGCACAGGCTGCACAGCTGATTTTCAGCGTTCGCTGTTGTGATAACTATTAAAGTTTCTAAAACGTAACTTTCAAGTGACGTTTATAGGGGGAAACATGATGAAAGCATTTGTTTTCGCATTGGTAGGTCAGGAAAAAAATAATAATACTATAATAAAATTAAAATTACATTAAAAAATATATATCTTTTTTTTTAAACTACATTCAAATGGCAATTTTAGCATTCGATTTACAAAAGAGAGAGACACAGACACGGAGAGAAAAAAATACTCGGGGGGTGGGGTGGGGGGGGGGCACAACACGGCCGATCGATCTACACCAGACTTTTCATAGCGAGCGTATGCGTGGTGCGCACAGCGCGTTTGTTTAGATCCAAGTGATTATCAATGATACCGGCTACACCAGGCGCGCGGATACGCTGTTATATTATCTTATTAATTCATTCGAACTCTGTAGAACTTCTCCGTGTTGTGTGTGTGTGTGTGTGTGTGTGTGTGTGTGTGAGAGAGAGACACACACACTGCAGGCAAAGGGGCGGGGGGCCGGGTGAAGTCAAGGCACAGACGGGTCGCCTATGTTGTTTACGGACAAAGGATGTTATGAGACAACAAAAATTAAACCTGCCTTAACAGTTGCGTGCATTAGCACACAATGAGGCTAAAGGAAACATTCTGTCTAAATCACTAAATCTCCAGTTTGCTAATTCACTACTTCTACTACTACTTCCCTATTTGAAACTTTCCATTTCTCTAAATATTATACACTTTCACACCAGCCTACCCAGCCAGCACGCCCATTGCGTCCCATATGGTTTCAAGGTGGGCTAAACCATATGGGCCCCATGTCGGCAATGTCAGCGGGATCCACTTGGGTCCCAACTGGGATGCCCATGTGGGATATAAGTGGGTTCTATCTGGGCCTTAGGTGGGTCCCACCTAGGCAATTCTATGTGGGACCAAGGTGGGTCCTAACTGGGTTGCCCATGTGGGCTATAGGTGGGTCCTACCTGGGCACTAGGTGGGCCCCAACTAGGCAACTCTATGTGGGACTGAGGTGGGTCCTAACTGGGTTTGCCCATGTGGGCTTTAAGTGGGTACTACCTGGGCCCTAGGTGGGCCCCAATTTGGCAATTTATGTGGGGCTGACATGGGACCCATATGGTTTCAAGGTGGGCTGAACTATATGGGCCCACTTGGGCTTTCCCGTGTGGGCTATACGTGGGTTCTACCTGGGCCTTAGGTGGGCCCCACCTAGGAAATTATATGTGGGACCGAGGTGGGTCCCAACTGGGTTGCCGATGTGGGCTTTAGGTGGGTTCTACCTGGGCCCTAGGTGGAACCCAACTAGGCAATTTTATGTGGGACCGAACCTTATTGGACAGACAGGGGGACAAACACACAGGGACAGAGACAGAGGGGAGCACAGAACACTCAGTGTTGCCATGTCCTCTGATTATAAGCGAATTTGCCTTACTTTTCACCACAGTGTTGCCATGTCCCACAATTCTAAACGACTTTGCCCTACTTTCACGCAATACTCTCGCTCATACTGTGAGGTGGCTGTAAGGTGGATCTGCGATGCGAAGTGTACGACGCGTCACGCTAGATGTGAGGGCCGCGCAGCGGCCCGAACTTCTAGTTTAATCAAACAGAAAAAAAACTGATTAACATAGATTATATGCAAATGAATGGGAAATGGACAAAGCATGACACTTCAGCATTTCCTCATTGAAATAATCTAATGCATCAATTTAACCGCTTAAAGAGGGTGTAAGTGACATATTTTGGTTACAGTTAAATTACAATACATTCTGATGAACATTATACTGTTTGGGTTGTCTGTCTGTTTCTTTTTATTTACTATTCTTTTTACTATTTGTACATTTACTTATTGTCTCCGCCAGGCCGAAAGGCATGGCGAGAGAATATGTTTTGCACCCCGTCCGTCCGTCCGTCCGTCCGTGTGTCCGTCCGTGTGTGCGTCCGTGTGTGCGTGTGTGTGTCCTGTCCATGTGTTACTTACCACCTAATCTCCGGCACCGTTGGCCCGGTCGCTGCGAAACTGTGCACACACACTCCCTGGATGCCAATTCAGAACCTCTGCCTCAAATTTTTCACGTGGGCCTGTTATAGCGCCACCAGGAGGCCGATTTGTGCAAAACCCATTTTTTTATATTACCCCTACTCGAATTTATCCAAATGTCATGCAAATCGGTACACAGTATCTCTAGTCATGTGATCAACACAGATCTGTCCAATTTCCCATATTCCATCCTCATTGGCTAAGGTTGGCTTCCAAAGTTTGCAGGATTGGTCCGTTTTGAACAAAATGCCTCAAATCATGAACGCAGCTTGCGATTTCCGTGAAATTTCACACGCACATTCCCACTAGGCCAAGGAAGAAATGCCACCCTTTTCCACATTGGCCTGTTATAGCGCCACCAGCAGGTCTAATTTAGCAAAACACATTTTTGGAACAAAACTCCTCAAATGAATGCACTGTCCGATTGTGTGAACGACCTAAGAATAAATGGCACTCTTTTCATATTGGCCTATTATAGCGCCACCAGGAGGCCACAATAACGTACCTGACCTGGCGGAGACCTGTGCTCCGAGGAGCACTTTTTCTAGTTTTGCTCTGTTTTGTCCTTGTCTTTTCTTTCCTGTTTTTATTTTGTTATGACCTTGGTGGGGGGTGGGAGGGTTGGGGAAATAATATAGTCTGGTTCCTTATGCTTTGATTTAAAATGTTGTTGGATTTTTTTGAAGATTTGCAAAACTATACATTTTTGGAAAGGTTATTGTCTAAGGAATCAGAAAATCAATGTTGCCATTTGCCCAGATGTGTATATGGCGGCCATATTGGCAATTACAAAATGGCCACCATAAAATGTATGTTTTTTAATATCTCGGCCTCTAAATAAGCTGGAACATTGATTTTAACTCCTAAACCTACATTTTCAGTGTCGAGGAATCCAATGGTGGTAATTATAAAGCTACAAAACTTTACAACATTAACCCTTAGATGCATGACTGAGTCCAAAATGACCAGATATGGTTGTTTTCTTGCAATATCTTTGAAATAAGAAAATCATTTATCAATTCATATTCCAGCTGTTCCTAAAAACATGTTTCACTTGCTCATTCAAATTAAATAAAATGTTAACTTACCACTGATACTTTTAAAGACATTTTTGTTTTTGTATTATTGCTACTCTAAGCTTCCATAAGTGTGTCCAAAATGATCAAACTGTGGCTGATATTAATTGCGGAAATTATTACAAAGACATGCACATCCCAATACTACTAGGATGGGTGCTGAATCAAAAAGTGTAGCTTACACTATACTTGAGAGTAGATCCACACACCAAGTAGTTCCCGTTGCAAGCATTTTATTTGCAGTGACTGTACAAAAGGCCAGTAATCATTGCCCTCAGACTGTATTTGTTAATTATTTTATGTTGTGGCATGTTCAGGCATTCCAGACCCCCGCGCGAGGGTGCCGGACAGAACGGTAATGATCCTTCCGCAGGTTCACCTACGGAAACCTTGTTACGACTTTTACTTCCTCTAGATAGTCATGTTCGGGCGTCTTCCGAGGGCTCCGCCGGGGCCGTGACCGACTCCGGCGGGGCCCGTCCGAGGACCTCACTAAGCCATCCGATCGGTAGTAGCGACGGGCGGTGTGTACAAAGGGCAGGGACTTAATCAACGCGAGCTGGTGACTTGCGCTTACTGGGAATTCCTCGTTCATGGGGAATAATTTCGGCCCCGGACATCTAAGGGCATCACAGACCAGTTATTGCTCCTTCTCGTGTGGCTGAACGCCACTTGTCCCTCTAAGAAGTTAGTCGCCAACCACACGGGGCCGCGAAAGTAGTTAACACATTGAATGCCAGAGTTATTTCAGATGTTTCATTGAGAAAAAAAAAGTACTCAGGAGCCTAGATACAGAATTTTTAAGTTTTAAGTTAACAAGGAAGTAAAAAAATTAACCAGGGTCCTATTCCATTATTCCTAGCTGCGGTATTCAGGCGACTCGGGCCTGCTTAGAACACTATTTTTTTCAAAGTAAACGCTCCGGACCCCAAGCAGGACACTCAGAGCATCGGGGGGGCGCCGGAAGGCAGGGACAGGGACGGACGGTGACTCGACTGGCGTCGGACCGTCAGCTCGATCCCGAGATCCAACTAGGAGCTTTTTAACTGCAGCAACTTTAAGATATTAAAGCTATTGGAGCTGGAATTATCGCGGCTGCTGGCACCAGACTTGCCCTCCAATGGCTCCTCGTCAAAGGATTTAAAGTCCACTCATTCCAATTACAGGGCCTCCAAAGAGTCCTGGATTGCTATTTTTCGTCACTACCTCACCGTGCCGGGAGTGGGTAATTTGCACGCCTGCTGCCTTCCTTGGATGTGGTAGCCGTTTCTCAGGCTCCCTCTCCGGAATCGAACCCTGATTCCCCGTTATCCGTGGTCACCATGGTAAGCACGTAGCGTACCATCGAAAGTTGATAGGGCAGACACTCGAATGACACATCGCCGCCACGGAGGGCGGGCGATCTGCCCGAGTTTATCCAGAGTCACCAAAGCGGACGACGCGGCGCCCGAGAGCGCCGCGCCGCGAGGGTTTAGGATCTGATTAATGCACGCATCCCCGAAGGTCAGCGCCCGTTTGCATGTATTAGGTCTAGAATTACCACAGTTATCCAAGTAACTGAGGAGCGATCAAAGGAACCATAACTGATTTAATGAGCCTTTCGCAGTTTCACTGTACAAGCCGTTTGTACTTAGACATGCATGGCTTAATCTTTGAGACAAGCATATGCTACTGGCAGGATCAACCAGGTAGGCCTCCTGTTCCGCCGCGGAGAGCGCGCCCAGCTGAGGCGCGCACCGTGGGGTTGCCGGTCCGCGGAGACCGCCAAGGCCCCCCATGAGAGGGGCGGTGGGAGCTCCCGGTGGCGCGCACTGCGACGGTCGCCACATCCTCCTTTGCCCTCTACCCAGGTCGACAGGATGTTACGGGGAATCGGCGCCCATGGCCCGTTTCGCAGCTGTTTGGTCGGTCGCCGGAGTACGCGACACACGCAGGGTTTGAGAAACGAGTCTCCGGAGCGCGCCCCTGTGGCAAACGGATCTCCTTGCCGAGCCCCGTGATGGGGCTCGAGACGAGGCCGACCGCGGGTCGATCTTGAGAGTCCATGTCCAAACAAGGGCATGGGCACAAGCAGCCATTGCTCTGCAGGATCCACAGCTGGATCCCCTGCAAAATGGGTACTTCAAACACTTGGATGGCATGCTGAAACCAACAACCACAGAGGTCCTCCCAGCTCCAAAGGCCATCCTTGAGATGGTTCAATGCAAGTGTAAATCTGACTGTTCTTCTGGCAGATGTTCCTGCAAAGCTAAGGACTTAGCCTGTACTGAAATGTGTCAGTGCAGCAGCCAGTGCCAGAACGATGACGATTCCCAAGCTGTGATGCACGAAAGTGATGATGATGATGATGATGATTATGATGATGCATAGAGACTGTCTATGATTACACATGTCATGATGTTTAATATGGTTACACAAACATCCAAAGTTCACAGTTAAAATAAATAAAAAGAACAGTTAGTATCTGACTGACTGCCTGGGCTGTGCTGTTTTTTACCCATATGGTGGATTATGGGATGATAAAAAAAAATGAAATAATAACTTGCACCATTGGATTCCTTGACCCTGAAAATGTAGGTTTAGCAGTTAAAATCAATGTTCCAGCTTATTTAGAGGCCGAGATATTAAAAAACGTACATTTTAGGGTGGCCATTTTGTAATTGCCAATATGGCCGCCGTATACACATCTGGGCAAATGGCAACATTGATTTTCTGATTCCTTAGACAATAACCTTTCCAAAAATGTATAGTTTTGCAAATCTTCAAAAAAATCCAACAAAATTACATAGTGAACCAGACTAATATGTCGAATACAGTACAATGTACTTATGTATGTTATTGGCACTATTTGCATTAAATAACTCTGGACAGTTTTACTGCTATAGTATTTGTTCAGTGACGGGCTGGATAACAATTTTATCCGATCAGGAGAGAAAACTCAGGATACAGAATAAACAAGTCCTAAATTGGAATTGGAACACTATACAATTGAAGCTATCTTTGATATAAAAATGGTAAATGGTGCATTTATATAGCGCTTTTATCCAAAGCGCTTTACATAGATTGTGCATTACATTCACCCATTCGGCGGAGGAAACCATTCAAGGCACCAACCTGCTCATCGGGAGCTATTAGGGGTTCAGCGTCTTGCTCAAGGACACTTTGACACTAACTCAGGGGGAATCCGGGATCGAATTGGGAACCTCGCGGTTCCCATCCAGCCACTCTACCCCTGAGCCACTGCCGCCCCACATAGTTATCTCTCGAGTTCTCTCTCCTGATTGGATAAAAGTGGTATCCCGACCTGAAATTTATTTTTTTACTAAAGAGCTGGAGAGACCCCTGTTACTGAATAAACACTGTACTACAGAAACAATTAATACAGTATCTTCTGTGTTTTTTTAGTTTTTTTTTTTTTTATCAGCCACACCCCCTTTAAGCCCTACTTTGTTGTACGGTATTGTCGTGTGGCGAAAATAGCCAATCTACAAGGTCTTTAATTGTCTTTTTTTTAAAACGATTTTCGCCTATAATGTCATGCCCAAAATAGGGGCACCAGGGTTAATGTGGTTAATCAACCTATATGAACCCTCTCTTCTAAATGTGCTTGATTTACAGTGGATAAAATGCAGGCTTATAATTGCTGTGCTGTGATTAGCTGGACATTTGTGATGACTAAATTGAAACTTCTTCCCACTATTTCCAAAAATCCTCACTGCACAAGGCAAAGGTATGGTCAGACATACAGTGCAGTATTAAAAAAAAATCGATTAAAGTCAATCTGGAATTTCTATTATTTCAATAGTTACTTTGTATACATACAGTATGTTATGTTTTGGATAACTGGCTGTTGAATACTATAGCTGCTTTGTACTAGTTTATCATGAAAAAACATAAAACGTAATTAGAATTAAAGCTATGGGTGAAATGAGTTGAAAATGAATCTGAACTAAAGTGGGAGAATTACATGAGATTGGATAATTGGTGTCATAGCAGCAACAGCAGTGAGGGTGAAACACAGAAGAGCTACAGAAACAAGAATCAAAACAAGATTAGAATACGAGTTAGTTGCTGGCCCTATAGATCTGTACTGGGACTCTGAATGACTGAACATGTACAACTATATGATATACAGTACAGTAGGCACATACTGTCAACAATATGGATATATTACAGTATGTATAGTATGTATAGTCTATCAACCATGAATACGAGAATGAATGTACCATATATGGTCTGTCAAAAGGACCATCAACAGCGAGTTACTGGATGAAAATATGTAATAGTACAGTCTCTCAATTATTCTTAACAAAGTTCAGCAATGAACAGTACATCCTAGTAGCCCGCATGTGCAAGTGAGCCAGAGCCAGTGTAGGAGTCAGGAGTAAAAAATCGATTCTAATAATGGCATGAACTCCATATCCATTGTATTAGCTATCAGTAGTAAGTTGTGTGCAGTATGAGAATAAAGCAGCACAAATCACAATGCAGTGTTCAATGTTGAAGTGGCACTATGCAGGCAGCTTGTGTGTAAACTGTGCATGCCGTAGGCAAGGTCAGGTTTATACAGTAGTATATTTCAACAACAAGGCAATTCCAGATGTTAGTGTGTGGTGACAATATACGTACTTCTCATTTGACCAAATGGAAATTGTGATCTCTAGACCTTTCACCAATAACAGCAAAAGTGCTTCACATGGACAATATTGGTGAAACTAAGAGATTTGCTTGTTTTTACATACATTTTCTACTACACCCCAACTTTCACACTCTTCTTAAAATGTACTTTAACTTTTCCTTCACCAGGCACTTTTGGCCAGAGGTGTTTCTGTTGAAAAAGTTTTGCCGGTTTTTGGCCATTGCATTTGGAGCAGTCACAGTGCATCACTGCCTCCACATTATTTGAACCAGTTCCTCTGTAAACGCAAATATACTGCAACTCAGAATTTGTACTTTTTTCCCTCGCAAAGAAATGTGTGAGGGAAGATAGTGAAACAAATTCTCATAATTTACTACAACTTTAATTCCTAGGTACAACATTGATTACGATTTTATTATTGCAAAGTTAACATACAGAATCTTAATGATGAAATAAGCATCTGGGATTCGGCTTTTTTTGTTTGTTTTTGTTTGCATTGCTTTCAGGTGAGTCATATTAAAGTAAAAATGACCTACTGTAGTTATCAGTGGCCTAAAAAAGTACATTTTATAATCTGGGGTAAGGACACAGACAAACATGACAGCACCTTCACGTGTAACGTGAAGCTTTACCAATACCTTCACCTGAAAATGCTACTACCAAATTGTTCTGGCATCAAAGTTCAGATTATGGTGGTATTGGTCAGTGGTGAAATGCAGATACGGTATGTCAGTTACTGCATCAGTTGGCAGTCAAACAACCTGGCTTGTGATACTGTAGCTTTTCCTCAAAGTTGACTTTCTGCTCTTAGGCTGAGATGAATTAAAATGACTGATTGGGCACGCTGAAGTTGATTGAGCACGGTGCTGTCGAAAATTCTGACTGATTTCCCCGTTATGGTACCTCTCCCTCCCTCCTGACTCCCCTACCCTGTGCATTTCTAGCAGACAGGTTCAAAGATGCTCTTCAAATCTATGACCATTGTCCAGAGGTCATTGTGGACGTTAGCTCATCACGCAGAGCGCTGCACACTTTGGGAGCAGTCCGAAGCCTCCAGCCTCCCCACATCAACATTCTTTCCTGCCCTTAGGCCAACAAACCAGATTTTTCATGTCAGCTGGCATGCACCTTCAACTCATAAGTAGCTGTTTGACTTTCACAAGTCTCACATCATCCAGGCATAACACACTGTCAGGCAAGGTTGCCATATCCTTGGTCCATAATTATATGCCAGTTATAAGTGTCCACTCGCGCATGCAGATGGGCTGCGCTCCTTAAAACCCAGGTAGTAGCCACAGCTACTATTTGTCATTCCCCGTGGAAAACAAAAATTTGATTAATTATTAAAAGTTTTGTTAATTTGGGGGATTTGGTTTTCGTGAATGATTCATATTATAGCAAATGTCAGATGAAGTTAAGTGTGCATGAATGTGACTTAGAAGCATACATAAGCATTCTGTCTTTCTGTATTCGGGAAATAGTTCTCGGTGCCATTTCACCAGATAAGGAAGTTAACAAAGTAATGTAGGAAAAGACATACACGCTAATAGCCAATATTTAGAATAAACTCTAGAATAAACAAATGGACGGTCCCTCAAAATGCTGACTGTTTGTAGATAATCCTGACTGGAGCTCATTACTGTCAAACTGGTTCATCTGCAGTACCAACGATTGTCAATCGTTATCTTAATACAGTACAGTACCTAACAATGACAGGTATTTCAGAAGATACATTTTTGCAATGTGCGTATGCCTGACCAGCTGGGCTGCAGATGGAGCGCATAGGAGACGGCTTGGTGCCGCCTTAGGATTTACACACAGGATTTGTTTGGGGGGGATGGGGGGGGGGGGAATCCATGCCTCTGCTTTTGATACCCTCCCGGACATTCATTTTGATCACAGATTCTGGACTGACTGAATTAAATACATGCATTTCCTTGAAATGCAGACTCTCATATTATGTTTGATATTTACCTACAACATCTACATCAACCAGCTAGCAGCAGCACCACCACCACCCGGGTCGGCCAGCCTATTAACCATCTCGGTATCCCAGGCCGCATCCTAAAGTCATGTGCCGACCAGCTGGCAGGGTATTTTTGCAGACATTTTCAACCTCTCCCACTCCCAGGCTGTGGTCCCTGCAGGCTTCAAAATGTCCACCATTGTGCCCATCCCCAACAAATCCAAGGTAACATGACTGAATGATTGAAACCTTGTGGCACTATGGTACAAGGATAACAACCCGCTCCCTCAACGTCAACAAGACCAAGGAGCTGATCGTGGACTTCATGAAGCAGAGGAAAGAGCACTCGCCTATCTTCATCGATGGAGTTGCAGTGGAAAGGGTCAGCGAGTTCAAGTTCCTTGGAGTACACATCGAGGAGGAGCTCAAATGGGACACACGCCACCCATGTGAGGAAAAAATCTCAGCAGCGACTACAGGGGGCCAATATTGGTTTTCGTTGATTCGGAGTGGGGCCCCCCGCATCCTCAGGCTGTACTCACAGCTCCATTGAAAGCGTCCTGTCAGGCTGTGTCACCGCTGGCGAACAGAACCTACAGCCGGTGGTACAATCGAGCTTCCCTCCCTCCCGGAGCTGTATGAGAAGCGGTGTGTGTATAGTCAAAGCTCAACGTATCATCAAGGACATGCACCACCCCAGCCACAAACTGTGTTCACACCCCTACTACGACGGTGGCCAGGCAAGGACCACCAGAATTTTGAACAGCTTCCACCCGGCTACCATCAGACTGCTGAACAAGGCCCTGATCACCGCCTATCACATGGCCGGCCTGTCAACTGGAACCTTTTACTCAAAACGGATAGTTTTTAACCCCCCCACCTTCATATGAATATGTTCTTCTGTACAGACTTCACTTTCCCTGTGGACCTGCCATGTGGATAATTCTTTTGTACCTATAACGTTTCTGCTCTGTGTTTTTTTTTGCACCTTATGTCTAATCACACACCTGCCGCTATGGACCTTCCAATGTGTTACCACTTTCACACCTTCTTGCTTAACCTCATGCTGCTATGTGTATATATATGCAGATATCTTGATATTTTTTATATGTCTTTAACATGTTAATTTAATGTTTTTTTCTCCCTGCACTCCTTTTTTGCCCCCCCCCCCTTCTCCATTTCTGGAAAACAACAAAAAATGTATGCCTGTAAACAAGTGATGTGACAATAAAGTTGATTCTTTTAAGCTAAAATAGCAGATATACGAGCTCACAAGTTATTGTGACACGTTGTGGGCTATTTTTGCTATTTGTTGTACGATTACAAAACACACACACACACACACACACACACACACACACACACACACACACACACACACACACACACACACACACACCTTTTCAATATATAATATGAAAAGTGCAAAAATGAAAGTATAGTGTATGTCAAGTCAAGCTAGCTGTGAAGTATAGAAATTGAAAGGGCTTCTGATATCTGCCTTTTGTTAATGGCAACCTTGAATGTTGACAGAGCAATAGGGCTTTTTATTTGTATCTTTGTATCTTTTTATAATTATACCGTCGCGGCTTCTGCATTCTGCAGTGCCATTGTAAATGTGTTGGCAAAAGATGGATTGAGAGAGTGAGTATAATGGTTGCTGTTGAATGGAGGAAGCCTTGTATGTCCAAAACTGTTACCTTTCAAGAAAATGGATCCATTGTAGTAATTATTTAGTCACAAGCTCAAACTTAAGTTGGAAGTGACACAGCCATATGACAAAGTATAAAATAATTGGAAACTAAGTTGATTAATTTTGGGAAAAAAAAAAGAGATCTATGGAGAGATACAAGGTTACTTCCCGACAGCGACAGTATACTATAGACTTAATGGAATCTTTAGGTACGTCATTCACTGCTGCTGTGTGCTTATACTGTATATTATTGTGTTTCAGATATTATGATTTTGATATCCAGGATTCAAAGAGGATTTTATTTCAGGTTGAAATGTTTGAATTAATATTCCCTCTGTGCAGTCAATAATAATATAGTCTATATCAACTGACAAACATGTGAATTACAGTCAGAGCACAATATTGTATTTTCACAGCTCAGAATTATTTCTGCTAGTGTAAACATAAGCAAATTTCAAGCGGCGCGTGATAGCATGTGATTGACTTTGTGTGTTTGATGAGGATGCAGACAATATTGTCTTTGCTCATTAGAAGCACCAGTGCCCAGCTGCTAAGACAGCTGTAGCATACATTAACACCTGCAAGAGGTGGATCAGGGCACATCATTGTACACATCAAGTGATACATCTTGTTTGTCAGGGTTGGGTTTCGTACTCCAATTCGGCTCTGAAAGGGACATCACGTTATTGTCACCGCCAGGCCGAAAGGCATGGCGAGAGAGGACGTTTTACCCCCTGTCCGTCCGTCCGTGTGTCCGTCCGTGTGTCCTGTCCGTGTGCGACCAGCTAATCTCCGGCACCGTTGGCCCGGTCGCTGCGAAACTGTGCACACACACTCCCTGGATGCCAATTCAGAACCTCTGCTCCAAATTTATCACATGGTTATAGCGCCACCAGGAGGCCGATTTGTGCAAAACCCATTTTTTGATATTACTCCTACAGATTTTATCCAAACATCATGCAAATCGGTACACAGCATCTCTATAGTCATGTGATCAACACAGATCTGTCCCATTTCCCATATTCCATCTTCATTGCCTAAGGTTGGCCTCCAAAGTTTGCAGGATTGGTCAGTTTTGAACAAAATGCCTCAAACTATGCACACAGCTTGCGATTTCCGTGAAATTTCACACGCACATTCCCACTTGGCCGAGGAAGAAATGCCACCCTTTTCACATTGGCCTGTTATAGCGCCACCAGCAGGTCTAATTTAGCAAAACACATTTTTGGAACAAAATGCCTCAAATCATGAATGCAGTGTCCGATTGCCGTGAAAGGCCTCAGAATGAATGGCACCCTTTTCTCATCAAACTCAATCAAGGACGTTGATATTTTTTAAAATAAAAAATAGGTAAATAAAATGCAGAGTCTGTTTTGTAATGTTGTCATTGCTTTGTTTGCATTTATTTATGTGCTAAAAGCGAGACTCTTTCACCTTGAAATGCAAGGGGCGAGGTATTTTGTATTATTCATTTTTAATCAACAGAGCAGCTATTGAAGATATTTTGTCAGCATTTGGAGTTACATTATGGCAAGGAAATTACACAACCCAAATCTCTGCCAAAGTGTAATTTTCCTTAATTGTGTGAGTTGGTCAATGGCTCATACCAATTAGGATTTTGTCTTTAGACACTGGTTGATGGTCTTCATAGGTTAGGAATGAGTTGACAACTGAAAAACAAAACACATTTTGTTGAAAACCAGTTGTTGTATTTCTACTAATAATGTATTTCTGTAAGCAGAAAAGGGGATTACCGCTAAACCATTGCAAACATGGTAAAGACATGTGCTCAGGTTTTGAGATTGTGCATTGCTCTGTGCATTTGCCTTGGCGGTAGTGTTAAGACAGAGCAGACCAAAAGGCAATTTCAGTCCACACAGCGTAGATCCAGTCGGAGCACTTCTCCATGGAGCAGCCCTGCATACAAGGCTCAAACTGGTTAAGCTCTCTACAAAACACTCATTACCAAGTTCAGCACGGTCAGCAGATTTGAGAACTTTTTGCAGTGTTGTTGGCAGCCTGCTCAACTGTGACTTACTGTACACTGTATACTCATAGCAGTATTGCTTATACCATTTACTCCTCTGCATAGCACCTACCTGACTTACTTCAAACCCTCATATTACTGCAGTCACAATATACAAGGACCAGGCATTGGGGCTCCTTTTGACAATAGCATACCATCTACAATCTGCAACTCCAGCCCACAAATGCTGCTGTGGGCTGGAGTATGTGCCCCAGATTTCTACTCTTTTTTTGCCCCTCTGTTTCCAGCTCTCTACTGCTGCAACAGTTGCTGTAGGTTAATCAATATTGAGCATGGCCTATTTCTCGCCTAAAATGTATAGATCGTTTACAGCTGCCAGAGCCAGACACAAGTATCTGTGTTTTTATTCTCCCCGCTTGTCAGCTCTTCTGCTGGACATGGCTGCTACTGGGGCTTGATTGGCAGTTGGGTTATTATAGTTTGCATGTTATTAGTTTTTATTTTTATTTCGTTTTGAGTTATTTTTTCAATATCAGTGTAAGTTTTAAAGTGTGTTTGCTAGTTTAGTAAAATTGTATTTTTTTCAAAATGCTTTTTATTGTAAATATGGATTAGTCAGGAGCAAGATTTAACAAGGTAAAAACAATTGCAAAAAAGGCTGATGTACTATCTCACAATGAGCTGCAATGCATCACGTTGTGAGCTATCTTTTTTTTGTTACTATCTTTGAAGATTTTTAACGACTAAAGACTAAAACTAAGGACAGTTTGTTTAGCCATCAACATTTTTATTTTGCCTATTTGAATCACACCAGTTCCAGCTCCTGAGTGTACCGACAGTCGGTGTGAGTTGACCGGTCAGAGTCCCGTTCACTCTCTCACTATTGGCTGCGCGTCGAGTGGTCCGAGGCGGGAGGGGAGGGGTCAAAGTTGAATTTCGTTGAACTTTGAGAGAAGCAGCAGACGGTGGAAACTTGGCGGAATGCCATTCCCGACCTCCAGCCTGCTGGGCAAAAATATATTGGAGTGGTTTTCTTTTTTTTTGTGTGCCAATTCTTTTCCCCTTTTCTCCCCATCTTGTCGCTGATGACCACTACTGGTTGAACCACATGGCTCCTCATGGCTACTTTTCACCTGCTAGAGAGGAGCTTCACCGGGAGGTCATAGTTCATGCAGAGGAGCACCCTATTCCTTCCGAGTGCAGAGACAAAGATTGCCCTCCTCCTGGCATCCATCTCTCATGGCCAGTTGTGTTATCTCCACATCTCCATATCTCCATATTTTTACCTTTTTATGAATGTTAAAACATTATATTCTCGATTATTTGATCAATTGAAAAAGTAATTAATAGAATAATCACTAAGAAAATAATCGATAGTTGCAACCCTACATCCAAGTATGGCAGTGCACCACTCTCTGTTCCAGACCCCATATTGTACTGTATGTCAGGAGAATGTGGTACATGCGTAACCCATTATCTTCAGGTGTAGAATACTCTGGAACAGGTGTATGTTATATCAATCATGGGCGTCCATCTGCTTTTCTGGGTCATGCTGGGAGTGACTGGGATGAGGACACGCTTTCCACAAACCCCTATAAACCCTCTATAAATGGGAAAGTAATATGGAACAGACCTGGGCCTGCCCCGAACAGGTCACTGTGGAGGTTGTCCAGAACCGCTAATCCGATCTCACGGATTGGCGGAGCTTTGCGTCAAGTTTGGGCCGCTGCAATATTACAGTAGTAGCGTGCACATTAGAACTTCATTAGAACTCCAAATATGGAGATCCCTGTATCCCTGTATCAATATTGAGCATGGCCTATTTCTCGCCGAAAATGTATAGATCGTTTACAGACAAGCTGCCAGAGCCAGACACGAGTATCTGTGTTTTTATTCTCCCCACTTGTCAGCTCTTCTGCTGGACATGGCTGCTACTGGGGCTTGAGCCGTCTGGAGCAGCAAGGTTATTGTAGTTTGCATGTTATTAGTTTTTATTTTTATCTAGTTTTGAGTTATTTTTTCAATATCGGTGTCATTTTGATTAGTTTTAAAGTGTGTTTGCTAGTTTAAAAATGGTTATTAGCGGTTCTGTACATTTTGCATAAACCGGTGCATTCCCAACCCGCATCGTTCCTGAGTAGGCAGGTGCCTTATTTATAAATAACCTGTTGATTGTAATATTTAACATTATTAGAACTGTGGTAATGGGTACTGCACTGGATATTCTAACAATGGGTACAGCGAGTACTCTTGACAACAGGTACAGTACAATAGGTATTGCATAACTGTGGGGGAATGCATCCCAACTTACATCATTCCCGATTTGCGTGGTCCCCGAGTAGGCTGTTGACCAAAGGTCACCCACCGGTCTAGTTCTAGTAATTTCCAACTAATTGAGTTAGAGCTCAGTTTTTGAATACAACATATCCCATAATACTTTCACCACACCTCTGACACATTGCACCCTCTTCAAGACGTATAAAGGATGATCTCTTAATGATTAGGACTGCTGGATTCATTTGAAATGAGGCTGGCTAATTAGAAGGTTGTATTCCGCAGAACTCATAAAGGGTACTGGTACAATGGTTGGTGGTAACCATAGAAACCAGAGTGGGCTTAAGGGAGATCTGCTTTAATATTAGCCAAGCAACGAAGGCAAACATATTCTCTTTCTATAGAACTTTCTATATGACGGCATATTCTTTTTGTCCGACCAGATCCTGTTGCAATTAGAAGTGACTCATTTTATGAATCATCTACCTAATGGCAGCAAGATTCTATAGTATGATTGCATTCACAGTATGTAGGGTCTTTACACTTTACACACTTTACTCTCCTCAAGATGAAATAACATAGAAATAAAAAAAAATAGCAGGGACAAGCTTTTGCACAGTGCACAGCCCACTGCTCAGAGCCAATCTGCAAGTGTAGCTGGATGATTAGACATATCCAAGCAACTGCAGAATTGGACAGAGTCGAGCGTTTTTACACCCGATTCAGTGCTTTTTATGTGCTGCAGGATAAAATTGAACTTCTCCGATGGTAATTATGTAGCAGTTCAGTGTGCCTGCGCCCAAGACGTATGCTGCAAATTTAATGTTACAGTAACAATGACAAAGGCATACATTATAATAGCAATCAATTCCTGGGAAGTAATGTCTTCCTTTTGAATTCTAAAAGAGAGCTCTTTAGAAACTCCAGACAGACTATATTTGCATGTGTTATTTTAACAACCAGACTTTGACTTGGATCCAGAGAGCAGAAGAATTGATAAAGGGATTCAAAATTAAAGTGTATGAGAAAATGAGATAAAGCTGACGTTCTGCTTAACCCATTAAGACCTGGAACTGTGTCATCTTTTGATTTGAGCTAAAAAGCATTATTTTACACTTTGGGCTATTCAAAAATAGCAGATATACAAGCTCATAGCGCGGCACCGAGTGCCGCGCTACGAGCTTGTATATCTGCTATTTTTTTTAAATCGTGAAAATGTGTGCAAATCTTTGAATATATATATTTTTAAAGCGAACATTTTTAACTCAAATCTTTGCTTCTGGGGGGTCCCTGGAACAAAATATTTTGATGGGGGTCCGCGGCCAAATACATATCATTTTGGGGGTCCTGGACATGAAAAAGATGGAGCACCACTGATATAGAAACATAGGTTTTTCAGAAAACTGTTGAGATTTAGGAGACATGTAGAATCGGCTTCAGGTCTCAATGGGTTAAGGGCAGTGTCTCACACTCTTTTGCTCTTTGTAATCACACCAGAATTTATTATTTTCTGTTTTCTCTGCTGACATAATTGAGCAATGCAAATCAATTTGCGGCCATTTTGAAATGTCATCCATCTCTACTTTACAGAAGAGGTGTTCAAACATTTTCATGCCAAGGACCCCCAAATATTTGTTTTATTTGGCCGCAGACTCCCAACTGAAAATATTTTGTGCCAGGGATACAAGGGATACAAGATTTGTGTTCCAAATAGTTGAAAACAGCAGATCTACATGAATGAATGAATGAATGAATGAAAATTTCATTTTTGTGTCATGCCACCATTTTGGCCCATCCCATATGGGATTATATGACACATTACACAGAAAGAAAACAAGACATTAAAGTTGTACAATGCAAATTCACAACTAACGATTTTTAGCAACCTCTGCTGGTCACTACCGTCACTGCATACAATTTCCGTAATCCTCGATTACCCAGAATTCCATTCGTTTTCACCGGAAGCCGGAAGCGTTTCAAAAAGCGATCTTTTAATTGTTTTATACTATCTACGGATCGTTTCTCTTAGCCAGTGGAGCATTAGTTACCATGAGCTGTGCTTTCTTTTTCTGTTCTTTTTCGATCTTCTAATCCTACATTCTCTTAAAATCAGCGTGAGGTTCCTTTTTGTTATTAGCGCGATAGTTCCTGGCCAAACAGGAAACCGTTGCGGTAGTTCCTGGCCAAACAGGAAACCAGTGCATTTCCACCTCCGTTTTCCGGCCAGATGACGTAATTTCCCCGGGAAAGTCCCCCCAGTCCACGTTCAATATAAAATATATAAATAAAAAGCTTCCGGGGGTGAAATTCATGGAGTGGGTGTTGTGAAACTTTTGCCACTCACAAAAGATATACAATTTAACTTTAGTTTTGTTGAAAACGTTACCTAGTATGCCTTTAACAGTCCTTCCTGTTCATATTACGTCCTTCCTTATAACATACCACATAAATAAAACATGCGTACAGTACTTATATGAACAAAATAAGAACAAATAAGAATGCCATTTTACATGTAAATGGCCCTCCTCCTCATTGACCAGGCCTTGTCAAGAAATGAAGCAAATGAAAAAATGTCATGTTGAAAGAGACGTTTCAGTTTCTCTGAATCATCCAACCACACAAATTCATACTTAGGATCTACTTTATTAAAAAGTCTCTGCCTGACAGAGTTGTAGAATGGACAATACAAAACAAAATGCAATTCAATTTCATTAAGATCACACAAACCATATAATCTATCCTCCTCAACCGTGCCTACATATCTACCCGTCTCAATATGAAGACCAAGTATGCCAGCCCTGATTTGAGCACATAATAAGCTTCGTTTCTTTTTTGACAAATGATACAATACATAATTTTCTGAGACAATAGACATGCTTTATCTCACAATAAGTGCGGAGCACCATATATCCAGAGCCCATCTGTCCTTTACTTGTTGATTTTTTTTTATTTTATTACCATACTCTCTACTTTTTCTTTATTAGAAAAATGGTCTTCATACCCTGCTCTCAAAAGAATGTCATACATGTCCGTAGCCAAATGTCCCACTCGAAGACCTTTCTTACAATTCTATTGGTGTTCAGCCCCAGTATTCTATTCCACAAACGTACCATGTGCTCTACAAGCTCACTACGAGCTATTTTCAAATAGCTGTGTCGTATACAGGGCTAAGGTGGTTAAACTGATTGGTCTCCGGACCCCAATTTGAGAACCATTGCTTTACAGTACATGACCCCCAGGGGTCCTTGGGGGGGACCAAGGGGTCCCCAGCATTGTTAATATAGCGTCACAATCATTTTAACCACTTTAACCATATTTTATACTTTGGCCATTCAAAAATAGCAGATATACTATTACTCATACTCGTGCCGCGCTATGAGCTTGTAGATCTGCAATTTTTTGAAACATTTGTGCAAATCTTTGAATATATATATATTTTTAAAGCAAACATTTCTAACACAAATCTTTGCTTCTGGAGGTCCCTGGCACAAAGTATTTTTGAGATGGGGGGGTCAGCAGCCAAATACATATCATTTTGGGGGTCCTTGAAAGATTTTGAGAACCACTGCTGTAGTCTTCTGTGTTGGACCTCTACTGTATTACACTTACATTATCTACCTCCAATATCCCTCTCTTCCCCGGGAGTGTTCAGCAAATAAAACAGGATAGAAATGAACAATGCAGTAATTGCCACAAGTAATGCCATGTACTAAACCACGTCGTTGCTGCTTTGTTTATTCCTGTCAAAGCCTGTCATGTAATGAAAACCACATTATACCGAGGAGGATAGTACACCTCAGTCGACAGTGGTGTTGTTGCACACTGCCTGTTAAGCACTCAAATATATTTTGCCTGGAAACGGCTGGCTTAAATTGCAGAATAGGGAGAATGTGACATGAATTGGCAGTATTATACAGCATATTGTATCACAACGGCACTGAAGGCGGATGAAGGCTGCAACAGAGAGGGTGGTCTCCAGTCGTCATGGATTCCATGCCGTTGGATTCAGGCTCCTTTCTGCCAAGGACCTTGTGGTGGCTGCAGGCGCATCAGTCTCCCCACCTTAAAAGACGTCACGCGCAGGCGTCCTCCCGCAGGGAACCTATCCATTTTACATCCTGGACAAAGACAAAGTCCTGTGGCGTTCAGGAAGTGGTAACGGGGGCAGGACAGTGAAGTCTGGTAGTTCCCAGTCACAACCTGGCACACAGGCTGTGGGTGTTTGATTCAGTCGCTAAGCTCTTGGACTGAGGCAGAAAGAGCTTCTCGGCAGCTGCACCCATGGACTGAGCAGCCCCTATTCAGGGTCCACTCTGCTCACCCCAGTAGGGGAACACAGAAAAGAAAAACATTTACATATTGGAGCCTGGAATGTGCGGACCCTCACGGTCAACCAAGCCAGCGATTGACCTGAAAGGCGAACTGCCATCATCTCCAGAGAGCTAAGGAAGTTCCAGATTGACATTGCAGCGCTCTCCGAGACCGGACTGGCTGATGAAGGGCAGCTGAAGGAGGAAAAAGGAGGAAATACTTAATTTTGGAAAGGAAATGAGCCTGCAAATGAGCCACGAATACATGGTGTGGGTTTTGCTATGAAGAACTGCCTCATCAACTACCTCCACGAACTCCCTGTGGGCATCAACGAGCGTCTAATGACCATACGTCTGATGCTTGCCAGCATTCAGATGGCCAACATTAGTGCCTACGCCCCAACGCTTGATGCACAGGATGAAGTAAAGGAGGCCTTCTATGCTGACCTGGACAAAAATCTATCTGAAGTCCCCAAGGAGGACAAGTTAATCCTGCTTTGAGATTTCAATGCCAGAGTGGGACGAAACCACCACCTATGGAGGGGCACGCTGGGGAGAGAAGGGGTTGGAAACACAAACTCCAATTGCATACTACTGCTAACCAAGGAGATACAAGAGGATTCTTTGATGCCACAAGAGTAGTAGATGGTACCAGCTATTGCTGCCTAACCCCCCTTCGCTCTAAAGATGGGCTCTTGCTTCTTAAGGACAAGGAGGCAATAGCAAACAGGTGGAAAAAGCACTATAAGGACCTCTTAAACAGGGACACCATTCCTGAGATGGAGGCTCTTGACCAACTCCCTCAACAGCCCATAGTTAGGGAGAACCACCCAGCCTGGGTGAGGTGCTGGATGCCATTAAGAATATGAAAAACAACAAGGCTGCTGGGCCCGACGGCATCCCAGCAGAAGACCTGAAGAAAGGCGGACCCGATCTTCTTAAGCACATCCATGCCCTGCTTCTCAAAATCTGTGAAGAGGAGAGAATCCCTGCACAGCAGATGCCTTAATTGTCATATTTAAGAAGGGAGACAAGGCAGACTGCGGAAATTACTGTGGCATTTCTCTCCTGTCCACCTGGAAAATGTGGAACCACTTCCAATACCTTGACAGCCTCCTATCACCATTGATGATGAAATACACCAGCTGTGCCAGTGGGCCTTTCTCAAGGCTAAGGAAGAGAGTATTTGAGAACCGAGACCTCCAAGCAAAGACCAAAATATTGGTCTATAAAGCTGTGGTGCTCCCCACTCTTCTGTATGGATCAAAAGCCTGGACCACATACAGCAGGCACTTAAAGGCACTTGAGGCATACCATCAGAGATGCCTCCGAAAAGTCCTCAGGATTAACTGGGAGGATCGGCGCACTAGTACCAGCGTCCTGGAGGAGGCTGACATTCCCCCACCATCACTGCCACCATTGCCCAAAACCAGCTCAGATGGACTGGCTATGTTATCCGCATGCCTGACCCTCCCCCTCCCAAAACAAGTCCTTTATTCCCAGCTTGTTAAAGGGAAAGGGGCCCCTGGAGGCCAAAAGAAGAGGTACAAAGATAACATTAAAACAAACCTAAAGAAGTGCCACTTAGACCTAAAAGCTTGGGAAGACATGGCAAAAACACAGGACAACCTGGAGAAACCTTGTCCGTGAGGGTCTGCACTATATAATGATGACCTCCACCATCAGACAAGCGCAGACTCAGGAAGGAGAGAGCAACCACCAAACAGGTCCAACCCAAACCCACCACCACTACATTCCGCTGTCCACACCGCACAAGAATAATCAGGTCCAGCCCACCTGAAGACCCACAAGGACCAAGAAGGAGGACAGTCATACTCGACTACGAGTGACCGCTGAAGATGATGACATACAGTACACTATACAGCATTGTCTGTCTGTCTGTCTCACACGCACACACACACGCACACGCACACACACACGTGCCAGGGTTCAAATGTTTAACATCATGCTGTAGAAATTCCCAACAACAACAACAGGAAGAGCAGTGTTCACAGCATATTGTCGCCGTCGGACAAAAACATTGTATCTCCTTATTTGACCTTTTTATCGTTTTTTTATATAAATGTGTCGCTCAAAAGTTGTGAAAATAGCAAATCTACAAGCTCACAGCTTGTAGATCGGCTATTTTGGCTATTTTAAAATGTTTTTTAAATAATACTAAAAAAGGAACGGTTTTGGACATACAAGGTTTCCACCCGACAGACAAACGATACACAGCACACTTTATCCTGGAGGGACAATCTGCTCATCTTTGAGCCGCGTATCACTTCCATTTTCTTGTCAGAAACTTTGAATTGAAACTGACTTATCTTGGAACTCCCAGTGCCTCCAAAGTGCATCTGAAACACTCTCCTGAGATTTCCTTCTGTCTAAATTATTTATCCGTGTGACAGTTAAGTTGTCATTCTTGTGACTTTCTTGGAAATAGCTTTTGGAATTAGAATTTAGATATGGGCAAAAAAACAAGTCGGGGATCAGGGTCAATCCGTTTCTATAATCCTAAATTATCTGTAAGCTTTGGAACTACTGACCTCATGTTTCCCCAGTTTAACTCATTAAGATCTGATTAAAAAAATGTTTTCTAAATCCTAACGCTTTAAAAAATATATATATATTCAAAGATTTGTAAAAATTTTCACGATTTTACAAAAATAGCAGATCTACAAGCTCATAGCGCGGCACTCGGTGCCGCGCTATGAGCTTGTATATCTGCTATTTTTGAATAGCCTAAAGAAATCAAAAAATTACACAGGTCTTAATGGGTTAATCAACTACTCTATTCTATTAGGGGTGCAACAGTTAATCAAGTTTCATTTTTTGCACACCATTGTACGACAAAGTATACAGTAGGGTTTAAGCGGTTAATCAGACTACGCAATGATTTATTGATAATCGCAATAGAGTGCCGAAGTCTTGACGTCACTCCCATTACCCTTGGGTAACGCCGTAACCCAGGGGGATAGCGCCCTCTAGCGGCAGTGATGTTAGACTTTGGCGCTCGAGTCTATAGCAAGTGTATATGCTGATTGAAAATACAGTTTAACATAACAATTCATATATTTCTTAGTGTTTGCCTGTGTTGACATCCTTACATTCTTTTGCGTTTTTCGAGCCTTGACCCGATGAAGAGCCTTGGCTCGAAACGTTGTCAATAAATTTACATTGGAGCAGATGAGTGTGCGAATTAATCAAAGTTAATAATAATAAATAATTCCAAAATAGGCAGGTCACTAGTAGTAGTCGGTATGCTGCCAAGAAAGTATGCAAGCAAGAAATGGGAAATAATTGAATAAGGTCTTATGCAGAATAAATGGCCAAACAAGAAAAAACGTATGGTATGATTGTTCAGATTCCAACCGTACAATATACATACTGTATATTCCATAACAAACATGCATACAAAGAAAGAGCTGGACTGATTGTTTACTGTCTGCACTGGGACAATCTTATTTCAATTAAGTATGACCAATAGGAGTTTGTATTTGCGTATAAGCAATCTGGGAACCCAGCGCCAAATGAAAAGGAAAAACAGCGCCCTCTGCTGTTTTTGACTATCTCAGTTGGCTCTGGGAGGAAGTTGACGTAGCACCCGTGCGCAAGGAAACCGGGGTTTTGGTCTGCCTTCAGCGCATCACTTCCGGTGGTGCGACTATGTTTTCATTCCCACTAACAATATTTCTACACGGAACACTAACACCACTTCTCCCAGAGAACATGGATCGTTTTGGTTATAAGCCCACTTGTTTCTATGATGAAAGAGTAAGTTAAAATGTGAATATCTTTCCGTGGTTTTGTCTGCTCCGCGGACGCTATTGTTAAATTAGTTTCGCTTTGTTTCGAGTGGGGAAGGATCGACGGACACGTGAATCTCGCCCACTACATTTGATTGGGTAAAGCGCGGCCTGCTTCCTGATCTGAAGGCACGCCCACTTGTAGGCCAGTGCGTACGCGATATGACGAACCCCCCCGACAGATTCAAACGCAGAGCAGAATCTGTTCTTGAGAGATTAGCATATAAGTGAGCAAGACTGGCCAGCATGTTGTTTAAATACTGTCTTACTGTATGAGGGGCCTTGAGCATAATATTGCAATGTGTTTTAAGGCGGGATAAGTGCACTGGAGAGCATTGGGTATACCAGTGGTTCTCAGCCTTGTCTGGATCAATTCAGGGCCCACTTGAAAATCTGAAATACGTGTTCGCGGCCCACCCATCTGACCACTTAACACCAAGAGTCTCATAACGTTAAGCGCTCATAACGTTAAGCGCTAGGTATACTCTTGGTTGCTTGTTTTTGCAGGAAATGCACTTAAGACTTCTGGTGATTAGTAGTTTTGTTCCCTACCTATGTTGAATGCACTTATTGTAAGTCGCTTTGGATAAAAGTGTCTGCTAAATGACTGTAATGTAATGTAATGTAAATGTAATGTTAAAGTGGGTTTTCAGAGCATGTTTATTTTAATGATCACGCAATCGCTTATGTTCCGGCTTGGATCAATGGAACTAACGTTGTATAAGTTCATATTTATCGGTATCACAGAGAAACCTTTTTTTTTTTCCAAGGTTAAAAAAAAACAAAAAACAGTCACAGTCACATTTTTATGTTATATTGATTCATGTTAATGTTGATGTTTTGCCGACTTGCAATACCTCTGACCAGTGGGCCCACAGGGTGTATCTACTGTACATTCACATTAATGTCTTCTACCTGTGTGATGTATTCGGGCTACATACAGTACAGTATGCCTGTGGGTATGCTGGAAGTGCTCTCCAGATGCATGCTGGTTCAACCATTCAATTCCGGGAATTGGCTATTCAAAAATAGCAGATATACAAACTCATAGAGTGCTGCGCTATGAGCTTGTAGATCTGCTATTTTTGAAAAATCGTGAACATTTGTAACTAAAATCTTTGCTTCTGGGGGGTCCCTGGAACAAAATATTTGACAAATGTTCGCTTTAAAAAACATATTTAGAAATGTGCACATATTTTCAAGATAAAAAAAAAAAAAAAGATCTAGAAGCTCATTGCGCGGCACTCATGAGCTTGTATATCTGCTATTTTTGAATAGCCAAAGAAATCTAAAATGACACAGATGCGTTCCTGGAGTGAATGGGTTAACATGCCCTACAAAGAACCTCTTGAACCACTAATTGTGTTCATTACCAGGGTCAGTGTACAGTAATACCTTGGCATTAGTACATTTGGAAGCATAAGCTTGTGTATTTCTTAAATTGATTGTTGTGCACAGCATGATCCGGATTGATTTACTGTGTACGGTGTGTAGAAGGACGACACCGTCTTCTTACTGTACTGTGGTTCCATACGGAGCCATCGCTGGTTCTATATATCCTCTTATCTATGCCCCGTGTTTCCTAGAAAACAATATAAATTCTGGCCCGTGGCAGGGAATGGCCTTGAGGTGGCTTTTGTGTTGAAAAATCACAAACCAACGTGCCTTCTCTATAAGATTCAGTGGGCAGCCGTGCCGTTAGCTGTGGAGAGATGGAGGTCCTCCTAACCTCACACTGGAGTGCAAACAGATGGGAGCCTCTGCAGTACACCCCAGGCACGCACACATGCACGCACGGGTACACACGGGCACACACACACACACACACACACACAGACACAGACACAGACACACACAGAAGCGCACGCACACAAACAAACAAGTGTTTGCATGCAGTGTGTAAACAGACAAACATTTCAAATACTGGCTACAGATGTGATCCCATTGTTCTGGTGGTTTACACTGTAAACGTTACATGATCTTTACATTAAGTAGATCTATAATCTAATCTCTTTCTGGGGAACTTTTGCTTGAACCCATACTAGTACCTCTCAGCAAGATTGCCCCCCAGGTGATTGCAATGTTTTGGTTAGGCCTGTGTCATTAGCAGCTTAACTACTTAGCGGCTGTGATGTGAATCCTGCTCCAGAACTGATAAACTGTGTCCACTGGTAGTGTTTACGCCACGCTTAAGCCTTCACATATGTTTTGGAAATGAACATCTGCTGAGGCATGTGATATATGCAGCTACGGTATATTCAGCTCATTTAACTGCACCGGCTTTTCAGATACTGTACATTGTACAGTGTGACTCACGAGACCGTTTGTACCAAACTGTGACATTTGTTACACCCTGTTGGTGTAATTGAAACACTTTCCGGCCTTCTGGGTTGTTTAGAGGCCCAGCAAAGTGTGATTAAAATTTGGGGTAGATTGAAAAATACCAAATCATATCAACTACTTTATATCCTTTAACTCAGTAATCTTTGATCCCAGAGTAAAAGGAACATGCTAGATCACTAGATCATTGGTATTGTATCGTTCTCACTGTACTGCACTTATTTTGATAGTATTATGTTTACTTTTATGGCTCTTCCCTGAAGCCAAAACAGGGAAGGAGAGAGACATTTAATTTTTTAGCAGTGGGGCTATAAGCATTACTGTGTCGGCTGGTCTGTCTGTCTTTCGGTCCGTCCGTCCGTCCGTCCATTTAATAAAAACGTAGCTCCCAAACATCTCAAATACTACTGGCTGGATTGCGGTGACATTCACTGACCCCATGACCTGTAGTGTCACCAGGAAAACACACATTCTGTTCACATTTTGCTATGAAACAAGAGCTCTCCAAAACAACTGGCTTTATTGCTACGGAAATTACTGTGCACCTGCCAGTGGATGGCCCCTACTGATTTTGGGTGACCCTGTGGCCTTTCCTCTAGCATCAACAGTTTTCCATTTTCACACAAAATATCTTAATATATACTGGGCAGATTACCATTCTTTGCTGAGCGCATTCAGGCTCTCCAAAGGAAGAACCCTACTGCCTTTGGTCTCTTCTAGTGCCGTCCTTAGGATAACATTTCAAATTTTACATGATATTATTGTGATGGGTGGATTGCCATGAAACTTTCCAAGCACATTCATTCTCCCTGGTGAATGAACGCTACTGATTTTGGTGAGCCTATTGGCTTTCCTTTGACACCCGTAACCCTTTAAGACCGGGAACGCATCTGTGTCATTTTAAGATTTCTTTGGCTATATAAGAATAGCAGATCTTTTTTAAAGCGAAAGTTTTTAACTCAAATCTTTGCTTCTGTTGATTTTACAAATGTCTTCTAAATCCGTTTTTTTCTTCCTAAAGTTAAAAAAAATATATATATTTTACTTATGTTGCTATATTATCAATGGGTTTCAAACTTTTTGCATGTCAAGGACCCCCAAAATAATATGTATTTCTCCGCGGACCCCCTCCCATCTAAAAATATGTTGTTCCAGGGACCCCCAGAAGCAAAGATTTGAGTTAAAAATGTATATAAAAGATTTGCAAAAAAATCACGATTTTTCTAAAAATAGAAGATCTACAAGCTTGTATATCTGCTATTTTTGAATAGCCAAAGAAATCTTAAAATGACACATATGCACCTTACCGGCCTTAAAGGGTTAAGCCAAAAAGGACTGTGTAGCTAAATATGTGCTTTCGGTGAATTTATAATACTAGAGTTCGGGCCGCATAGCGTCGCACTGCCAATCTGACCGATATGTCTGAGTCATAGTGCTGGGGATTTGTCAGAGTACCCGTTGTACCCATATATGGAGATGTCTGTATCTGTCTGTCTACCTGTGTCGCTTTTATCGGTGACGGGCACCGCACTCCCTCAAGTCCTTGCCGCTGCGCGCGCCAAGTTTGAAGTCGGTCGGTCCCATCTATGCACTACCGTGTACGGGCATAGCAGTCGTATCTGTGGCTCTGGACAACCGGATCTCCATATATGCCTATATATGGGTTTGTTTATGTTATGTCTGAGTCATAGTGACGTGGCCGTGGTCTGTCCGTCCACCCGCCCGCCCTCTCATTAGCTAATTATAATAATTTAAAATAATTAAAAATAAATGAATTAATAATAATAATATAGGATACATTATCACACATTAAAGTCTGGCAGTAATAACAATCTTTTACTTGATTTTATTGCCCCTCTCGTGAGAGCACCAGGCTCTAAATCCTGGTTTATACACAAAGCATTGTGAGCTTGTGGATCTGCAAAAACCTTGGATCTGTAAAAAAACATTTTTCAATTTTCACAAACCCCTCTCACTAAGATTAATCCACTCGGGTATAGATGTATTCCTCACTTTGAGCTATACTTTTCATAGTTTACCTTTGAGCATAGCTCAGAGTTAAGTTGAAACTCTCTATATGTATGTGGCTGAAATAATAGAGAGAGTGAGGCTGGTTGGAGGGAGAGAGAGAGAGAGAAAGAATAAACACTGAAAAAATATACAGTGAGCAAGCCTCACAATGATGCCACCACCAACTGCAATCTGCTGCAGGAGATGAGTATCTGACCGGCCAAAGAGCCATCCTCTGTGCCAGAGCTAGTCCTTGGAACTATTTAATCACAACACGGAACACTGTGGCAAATTGGAGCTCTCTGATTGGCCCGCGCTTAACAACCATGACCATATGGTAGGAAGTGATATACCTACCTGCTATCTTCCTGTGACTGATGTCTCCAGTAAGAAATGATTGCTTCATTTGACCATGCATTATTGGGCTGGGTAGGGGGGTGGAGCGCAATCAAAATGTATCGGGTCGCTGTGCGGTGGAGCACAGTGCATCACCTGAGCCTTTGGAGTGGTCATTTCATCCTCGCAAAATGGAATTTAACCGAGTTGTTAAAAGCGACCATACTACTGTAGTTCTAGCCAACGTTTTACCAAATGTTTGCTGAATGTATTGCTTAACTCATTCAATCCGGGGACGCATCTGTGTCATTTTTAGATTTCTTTGAGCTATTCAAAAAAATTGCAGATCTACAAGCTCATAGCGCGGCACCGAGTGCCGCGCTACAAGCTTGTAGATCTGCTATTTTTCTTTTAAATCGTGAAAATGTGTGCAAATCTTTTTTAAAGCGAAAGTTTTTGACTCAAATCTTTGCTTCTGGGGATTTTACAAATGTCTTCTAAATCCTAACAGTTTTTTTTTCCTAAATTCTTTTTTTTTTTTTTTTTTTTACTTACAGTATGTTGCTATATTATCAATGGTTTTCAAACTTTTTTCATGTCAAGGACCCCCAAAATAATATGTATTTGTCCGCGGACCCCCTCCCATCTAAAAATATTTTGTTCCAGGGACCCCCAGAAGCAAAGATTGAGTTAAAAATGTATATAAAAAATAGCAGATCTACGAGCTCTCTCTGCTATTTTTGAATAGCCAAAGCAATCTTAAAATGACACACATGCGTTCCCTTCCCGGCCTTAAAGGGTTAAAACTGCACGGAGGTACTGCAATGTCCTTCAACTTTAATAATTCCAATGTCTCTACCATATCACTTCTAATGCTAAACACATTTTTTTATGTGGGGAAAGGTGATATAGCCTATCACTATGACTTTTACATCCATACCCAAATGACCTTTTTAAAAAGGGTGTAATAAACAGAGTAATTTGCTTGTGGTCAATTTCACAATGGACCGAGTCAGTGGCACAGCTCTTAATTGAAAAAGGAGGGTTCTGTTTAGTGATATTTGCCAGACAATTGTACAGCGATACGGAAATCACATTTACATATCGCACATGTCTCGTAGTCGAGGCAGGCCAGATACGTGGCATTTACGTAAATGTCACCCAAAGGAATAAACAACCGTCTTTCCTTTCACATCCATAATAATTCATTAGTGCTGATTGACATGCTATGCTTTCAGGACACTTTAGAATGCTACAACTTAATAACAAAGCCACAAATTATTAAATGTTAATGATCTTTGGCAATGGAAATCTTGTGTTAAATCATGGCGATATGAGACGTAATTTGAAAATGATCATCATTATGCATGCCATGTGAATTGGAAAGTACATGTGTCTGCCTAATTTAGCCATTAAATCAACAAATGTAATATTGTGTTCATTAGGCTTTTGCTTGTGGTTTGGTTTTTTTATGCAGAAATCGAGGAGCTTTTACGATACCCTGTTGTGTGTGAGCGCAGAGGCGATATTAAGGTAGAAAATTGAGTTATCACATCGTCTCAGCTAAGTGAATTCCTGGGACTATTATTAAATTACAAATTGGTTTCCAGATATATGTGGCAGTAAACTGAATATTAAAAAGAGCATATGATTAAATCAGTGTGCTGTGGGGAACGAAAGAGAAAAGGATATACAGGTCCTGTGTGCAATGAGGTTCTCAGTCGCAATGTGGTAACGACGTGCCAAAAAACACAGATCTTTATCAAAGTCTTGTTATCCTACATTGCACATTGTGGTACACTCTGACCATATTACTAAAAATGACAGTTAAGAAGGGGAGGGGGGAAAATATTTATATTCAAAAGCAAAATTTGAAACGGTGTCTCCTATCTTACTGTCAGACTGCTCTGAGACATCCAGACAAGAGTTGACATATCTGCTGATAGAGGCATGCAGTATGTCCTTCTGCTACGGCCTGCCATGCCACCCAGCCAAGTTATAATACACAATCATTCTCTGGACCAATCCATACGCTACAGTATATCGTTGCTGTGATGGTTCAGAAACCTTGTATGTCCAAAACCCTGTTACTTCACTTCAGTCAATAGAAAAAAAGAACCTGTGCTCCAATGTATTTAATATTTAACCACAAGCTCTTGTTAATACTGTTTAACCCAATTAAGATCATTTTTACACTTTGGGCAATAAAAAAATAGCAGATATACAAGCTCATAGCGCGGCACCGAGTGCCGCGCTATGAGCTTGTAGATCTGCTATTTTTGAAAAATCGTGAAAATGTGTGCAAACCTTTTGAATATATATATATATTTAAAGCGAACATTTTTAAATATGTGCTTCTGGGGGTCCCTGGAACAAAATATTTTCAGATGGGGGTCCGCGGCCAAATACGTGTCATTGTGGGGGTCCTTGACATGAAAAAGTTTGAGCACCACTGATATAGAAACATAAGTTTTTCAGAATACTGTTGGGATTTAGGAGACATGTAGAATCGGCTTCAGGTCTTAATGGGTTAATTGTTCAGGTATTTATAAAATCCACAGACAGACTTAACCCACGCTTTACCAGGTGTCCCCATCACGGGCATGTCATTATAGGCGAAGACTAAACATTAAAAAAAACATTTTTTAAAGGTAGTGACTACAGTGTAGTTGACTTGCAAGCTCTACACCATCTTCAAGCGCAAATTGACTCTTTTTTTCCCCCTACTTTTGCTTGACACTGTGAAGTAGGCTATAACATCTATATCTATACTATAATTTAAGGAATCTCTGTCTGAACCGCTTTTTCTCCTCAGTGCAGGTTGAGCAATCGGTCTGAACTTTAGACACGGAAATCAACCATTGGCATATGAATTATTTTCCCACATTTAAGCTGTTTATTAGTGTTTTCGTGACCGGTCCTCGCCGGCTATGGGATCTCTAATAGAGATTAATTCATAAAAAAACACACAAAAAGATTAAATATAGCTACAAGGTTTTTGCCTGACAGCGGCAATATTTAGCAGCAATATTTTACAGCTGACCTGATGTTGACTCTCTCTGTTTTGTTCTTCCCTCCCTCTGAACTAAATCAGTGACTCCGTACATATAAATACTGTAGATGTAGAATGTTAGTGATGTGCACAGCAGACTATTCAGGGTTCAATTTGCTGAGGGGGTGGGGGGGAAATCCATGCCTCTGCTTTTGATACCCCCCCCCCCCCCCCCCGCCACTGGTCATTCATTTTTATCACTGGTGGGTGGGGACGTGTTTTATCCCCGCTTCTGGTCAGACTGAATGAAAGGAAACCTGGCAGAAAAAGACTCGCTCTCTACATAAACGTTTAATGAACACTCCTGAGACAGAGACTAAGATAATAGTATTTATTGTATTTTAACATGCTCATAAAGTGTTCTGTGCGCAAAGTGAGGGGTGCAAAAAAGTAGCAAACGTTTCGGTCCTAGGACCTTTGTCAGTGCTGTATATGAGTGGATCACAGACTTTAGATAAGTTGCTCTTATAGGCTCTAGATCAGCTCAGGTGCTGAGGATCAGGGTCATCAAGGACATCACCACGGCCAGTGGTGGCAAGAAACTAAGTACATGTACTCAAGTACTGTACTGTACATTTTGAGGTACTTTTACTTTACTGGAGTATTTCCAATTTGCAGTACTTTTACTTCTACTCCACTGCATCTCAGAGGCAAATATTGTACTTTTACTCCACTACAATTATTTGAAAACTTCAGTTACTAGTTACTTTGTTGATTTTGATTATTATTACAAAACCACTTCAGCCCTATTTAAACTTAAAATAGCCGATCTACAAGCTCACAACAGGATTTGTATACATTTTATACATTTGAAAACTTGTGAAATGGGACCTTCTGCATAACGAGATACTTTTACTTTCGTACTTTAAATACATTTTGATACCAATACAATTTACTTTTACCCAAGTACATGTTTTATTCCAGACTTTTACTTAGAGTATTTCTACATTGCAGTATTGGTACAAGATTTTAGCACCTTTTCCACCACTGACCATGGCAATGGTGGGGCGTGGACATAACATTACAGATCAAAAGACCGTATTAAATATATGCATTTCCTTTTACAAAATGTAGACTGTCTGTTTATGTTTGATATCTGTGTTTGATTATCACTATATTTAACAAAATCTAAAATGTTAAATTATTATTATAATATATTTTTAAGTGGTTTTAAGTTGGGTTTTAATAAATCGAACCTGTTCCTATTTTCTTCAGTCAATAAAGGTGTGTGGGCACGTCCTTTCAATGTTCACAAGATTAGACTGTCTGGAAACGAGGGTATTTCAGATTCTTCAGCAAATTGAGTTTGTAAACCTCTGTAGGTTAAGGTACATTGGAACAGCAGAGTTTACAGCAGCACAAAATGTACAAAATAGTGTTGCTGCTTTTTCACCTGCTTTTAGGCCTCAGGTCTGTTTTGCTGATTTCATGTGTTTCCCCATTCACACTTGAGAAGCTTGGTTTACAAATGTGCTAAACAAAGTATTGTTTACTTACTAAAAGTGGATACATAAACGCGGTTAACCACAACATCTTTCATTATCAATTCCTGACCAAGAATAAAGTCCCAGTCGATAAGTAATACTGTATCAGAATATGTCATTTCAGACGTTTATAAAATAAATGTAAGTGTCCATTTCTATTAGAGGTATAGTAACACAAATCCAAGCTTACAGTCAGTTGATCACAAATTGCCTGCTGGCAAATAAAACAGTCATTTCATCGCCTCCCACTCGCAACATTCTATTATGAGTGATGAACCCTTTCGTCAGCTACAGATAACATGGGTGGCTTCTAAAAAGCCATCGGCTGAATTGTTTTCTCTGACTGATGGATCTTTTTTTCCCTTCGGCTTTCCTGAGAGAGAGAGAGAAATTCAGCATCTTTTCCAATGTAATAACATTATCTGGTTGCAGGAGGATTCCTGGGGCAGCAGGTGACCAGAAGTTTGCCAGTTCAAGTCCCCAGTAACCACTGTCAAATTTCACCCGAGCAAGGCCCTTAATAACTCCCCATTTACTCTGCTAGAGCCATGGCTAAAAGTAGAACACTGTAGTTATGCTGGACAACTCCCTGCAGTTCAAGTGTTTGAATGTGAACCACAGCATTGTTGAAAGCCCAGATCACACAAAGAGGGGAGCTCCAAGCAATGTGGAAAGAAAAAGGCTTTATATATTTAAAAACGGGGGAAACGAATAGGATCATCTATACTATGATTCACAGAATCTGTGTGTGTCTGACTGTCTGTGTGCCACACAAAATGTGTCCCTGGCATAACTTGGACAGCGTCCGACCGATCGGTCTCAAACTTGGCGCGTGTGTCTCATATAACCGTGAGGTGTGCAGAGCTGAATGGCAATTCTGAAGGACCAACGGTTTCCGAGAACTGAAAAATCACGAAATACTGTATCTGTATCAGTCGGCCCACTGGTCTGTGTGTTCGGGAAGATTGTATGCATCGGCTTCCCTGATTAGCCAACCCAAACCGCCGGCTTCACGGAGTGGCGGAGCGTCACGACACATTTTGTGCTGCTAAGCCAGTATAAGTCCCTGATTGGCTAACGCGAACCGTCGGCTTAACTGATTGGCCGAGCTTCGCGTAACATTTGTGCCGCATAGCAGCATAAATGGAACGACTTGCATCGTTCCTGACATGAATGCCCTCCAAATAGGCCGGCCTAACTCTAACCCTATTTGAAAGATGTTGATGACATGCCAGAAATAGGGACGTCAGGTTGAAAGTGATTTAAATCTGTCTGTGGGTTTTACATGTATTTAACCAATGGAAAATACAGACTGAACAATGTTCATCTACTCTGATCACTTTCGGATAGAAACCTTGTATGTCCAAACCTTGTATGTTACTTTTCAGGAAATGGATTAAAAGAAGCTGTGTTCCAATGGATCCAATGTAGTTATTTAGAGACAATGAATGGAACACACTATGTGCCCAGCCAAAGGGCACAGCAAGCAGGAGACATCATAATTTAACCACTTGAACTCCAGCATCCATATTCTAGGGGGAACATTAGCCAAAAATGCACAAAAAATAGCAGATCTACCAGCTCACAACGCCTGCTATTTTTGCCAAGGAGATTTGGTGTAGATGGGAAAAAAGCGGTACAGTTGCAACTCAGGTCCGTTTTACTAAGACTAGAGGGTTTAAGTAGTTAAAGGCAGGCTTCCAAAAATAACAGTAATGTTTGCGATGGTAAATCCCCCTCACTACAGTCACAATTCATCTAGCCAGCATTAGCAGGTAATATTTAGCTATGTTAAAGTTGTACAATGCAAATTCACAACTAACGATTTTTAGCAACCTCTGCTGGTCACTACCGTCACTGCATACAATTTCCCTAGTCCTCGATTACCCAGAATTCCATTCGTTTTCACCGGAAGCCGGAAGCGTTTCAAAAAGCGATCTTTTAATTGTTTTATACTATCTACGGATCGTTTCTCTTAGCCAGTGGAGCATTAGTTACCATGGGCTGTGCTTTCTTTTTCTGTTCTTTTTCGATCTTCCAATCCTGCATTATCTTAAAATCAGCGTGAGGTTCCTTTTTGTTAATAGCGCGGTAGTTCCTGGCCAAACAGGAAACCGTTGCGGTAGTTCCTGAGGACGTCGGCCACGACGTCATGACGTTGGCCAGGAACGTCATTTTCCCGGGAAAGTCCCCCCCGTACACGTTCAATAGAAAATATATAAATAAAAGGCTTCCGGGGGTGAAATTCACGGAGTGGGTGTTGTGAAACTTTTGCCACTCGCAAAAGATATACAATTTAACTTTAGTTTTGTTGAAAACGTTACCTAGTATTACTTTAAGCCTTAGAGTCTGTGCAAAAACTATAGTTTATGTTGGCCAGTCATCTCGTGAACAATAGTTATTAGATGTCTCCACAGCTCTACCTATAACTATTATGAGTGCTAAGAGTTCTTCTAAGCTAAAACTATTGAATACCTACCTATCTGAGAACTCAAGGACAGGATATAGACAGGACAGAAAAAATAGAATATATCATGACATTTTGACATGAAATTATGGTCATATTGATATTGAGATGATACTATTGTATTGGAAAATCTTTTTTACCTCAACATTTCAAAAATGGCAGATCTACAAGCTCACAGCGTGTTGTGAGCTTGTAGATCTGCTTTATTTCAACATTTTTGAAAAATGTTGAAAGTAGAAAAATAGGTATTAAGTGATTAAAACCTGGAAAAGACAACACTTATGCCATATAACAATATAACCTTATTTCTTATTTCCTAGGGCGTTGTGGGCATCACTTCCTGTCGATATGATCAGGTATCTGGGATCAAATCGACAGGAAGTGATGCCCACAACGCCCTAGGAAACTTATGGATAGCATGATGTCGATATAATATCTATATATTGCCCAGCCCTAGGAAAGACTGTTGAAACTGGTGATTCTTACAATAGATGTTGAGATGATCAGAGATCATCCGCCTACTGATATGTCTGGTGACATCTAAATTCAATGAATGGATTAAAACTACAGTAACTAAACCTAACTGGGTCGGAAGAAATTGGTGATGTACAGCTTCAGAGAACAAAGACTTAAGGGGCTGACCTTCATAATATGAATATATTTCTCAATATTATTGCGACGGTATCAGGATTGGTTTGTTAGCACTGGTTTGTTCTCCCCTGTTCTAGCCACCGCATTGAATTTAGATTTACCCAGATGTATCAATAAGCGGATATCTCCGATTGTCTGGTTATGTGAGACTATGGTGCGAGAATTGTGTACCCGCCGACTGGCCTGAAAGGCCTATTAAATATAAATAGTCAGCATAAAAGACAGTGTTTCCATTTCTAATGGCATATAATGAATATAAATTATAACGTAGCTGTCGGGCATAAACATTGTATCTCCATGTTTCATCTTTGTGTTTTTCCACAAATTAATTCCCTGTATTTTATACTTTGTCGTATGACAGTGTCAGGCAAATATAGCAGCTCTACAATCTCACAACAACGCATCACATTGAGATGTTTTGTGAGCTTGTAAATCTGCTTTGCTATTTATTTTCATGTTTTAAACCTTTGAACATTTTCACCTATAATTACATGGTGAGGAGGAGGTTGAAAGTCTGACTGTGGGTATAATAAATATTTAACCAATGACCATTATTAAGTGAGTACAAAATAATAACTAGAGTGAATTAATTGGGATGTTTTCCATTTCCTGAAAATTAAAGGTTTTGGACATCCAAGGTTTCCGCCTGATGGTGACTATATTTAAATGTATATTTATACATAATGTATAAATGTTGAAATTATTGAAATTATAACAGTTGATCATACATACTGTGCAAGTACAGAGCTTGCACACTTTCCCCAAGTGATTTATTAAAACATCACAACCCCATCACTATATGTACTGTACATGTTAGGACTGGGCAATATTACTTCAGATCAATACCATGAATATTTCAAACTTTTGCCTCGATAACAATTAATGAATGAATATATAAAGAAATATGAAAATAGCATATCTGCAAGATCTGAAGAGCTTGTAGATCGGCTATTTTTGTGCACCACCATTGTACAGCGGAGCAGGGTTAAATGGTTTATCAGACTAATAATGTGTTAATTTGGCTGATGACCTTGACTCTCCACCTTGACCCTACTGATCTTCAATGGGTCAAAAATGGAAAGGAGAACATGTTGTTCTTTGTTTGAAGCACATTGGACGATGTTTGACAAAGTTATAGCCGAAAAAAACATTTTGACCTTGACCCAATTATCCCCAAAATTACATCAGGTAATCTAGGGACGGTTGGCCAATTTTGTGTGTCTTTTCACGCAGCGGGTTCACCCGTTAAGTTGCTAACAAACCGGACAAAATAACAATACCTCTCCCCAGGGCTGGGGAGGGGTATTTTCTCAATTTTTTTTTTAATTACCTCAGAGTTAAACCTATCCTCCGCTGTCTTAAAGCCGCTTCTCCAACATTTTGTATTCAGTGCCACGCTGCCCTGTATGAGCATTTGTTTGTTTTTATTTCTCCGGTTTAATACGGCTGCTAATATCAATTACATTAACCCATTAAGACCGGGAACGCATCTGTGTCATTTTAGATTTCTTTCAAACTCATTTCTTTCAAACTCATAGCGCGGCACCGAGTGCCGCGCTATGAGTTTGTAGATCTGCTATTTTTGAAAAAACGTGAAAGAATATGTTTTATATATTTTTTCAAAAAACTGTTAGATTTCAGAAAACATTTTAAGAATCGGACTCAGGCCTTAATGGGTTAAAGATTGCCTTTGTGTCTGCGTCTCCGCAGCACAGGATGTGTGCACTCACTCAGGAGGGAGATCGGAGAGACGGGGGAAGAAGAGAGAGAGCTAACCTCTAAACACAGGATTTCTAATTGCTCTGACATTGCTCACGCCATTGGGCCTCATTTGTATGTTCAGGTGAAGGAGCAATTTGGTGTAATGCATTGACACAGATCATTTCCCCCGCCTCGTTTTCCCCGCTCCTCACCTTCAGCTTCATCAGGGGGAAGGTGGACGGGGGGAGAGAGAGAGAGAGAGAGAGAGTAATATACTGAACCCATCTGTTCATCTGTCAGACCTCTTTCTTCTCACAATTTATGGCATGTCTATTTGTTGAAGTGCCCAGCCTCCCGCCGAGGCCTCCTGGAATAGGACTGCGGATATTAGCCGGTCGGTCTCAACGTTGGTTTCGCAACTGATGAGGAAAGAAATGTGAAAGCAATTTGACGAGCGCTGGATCATTTGTGATGGAGGCTTCAGCTTCAGACACTTGGTCGACTAATGGTAGTTGAGGCAACAAATTGCACCCACTTACACTCATATACGGTATTGGGTAAGCCTACCTGTCTGAGCTTCTGAGGTGTCAAGCTGGCTCTATAGGGATATACTGTTGGCGTGCGGGTCTGGCAGCTCTCTCTGAAGCATTGTCAGACAATGTTTTAGAACAAAGTTCCGCCCCAATCAAAAGCAGCCAAAGAGAGACAGGGAGTTTGGTGATCCTGCATCCCCTGGACCAGCTGCTGCCTTTGATCTACTTGCAAGGTTCAGTTGGTCTGGATTATGAAACCATCTTTATACATACAGGCACATATTTTATCCAGCAGGAAGCCAGAGCCTGCGCCATCTGACACAGCCCCGAAAAACGGCTGGTTAGCAACAGAAGGGCAATCAATTCCCACTGTGGGCCAACTCAGAATCCAACATTTCTCTTATTGCAGACATATGTGGGGGGGAAAAAATCCTCAATTAGCATAAATTATATCATGGCACACTTCTGAGTATGTACTGGCTAGGGATAGTCTGGATACATACTGTATATGGATTTGCAATAATAACTCTCTATCACAATATGATGATCCTTGCTTTTGAATAAAACATCACACTAATACTGAAGAGAAAGCGAGGGAGAGAGAAAGAGAGTGCAGAATCTGTGTTGTGTAGTTACAGTAGTATGCATGCAAAACTGCCGCTTCTCCCTATGCCCCACGCACTGGTCAGCTGCATGTCAGGACGACCTTTTGTTTTGTTGTGCGAACTCTATCTTGTGTGTGTGGTGCACGCATTTGGAAACAGTCAAAGGAACGGTGGAATGCAGGCTTTGACTGTATACAGACTACTGTACACTTATCATCAGACCATTGACTGTATGGCTACTGATCATCAGACCATTGACTGTATGGCTACTGATCATCAGACCATTGACTGTATAGGCTATTGACCAGACCATTGACTGTGTAGACCATCGATCAATAGCCTCAATCAATAGACCATTCCTCATACAGTAGTTAAAACACAGTCATTGATATTTTCCCCTGGCAATTGAAAACATACAGTAGTGCATGGTAATGCCACTGCACTTTGAAACTAATGTAATTCCTGACAGATATGAGATCATCATGATGCGCTTCTGGTTAACATGCTCAAAGCTTAAGTCCTATTTTCATCTGCAAGCTCACAACAACACATCACAATTGCCACACGTGAGGTTGTACATCGTCTATTTTCGAAAAATAGGGACGCTATTTTAAGAGGTTAAATTTAAACACATTGATACACAAATCTCGATAAAAGAAATCAACATGGCAGTGACTCCATTAACATCAAAAGTGGTATACTTCCCTGACTGTAATTAGGTTACATTAGGTTTACCAAAGAGTAAACTGAGATTTTACAAGCTTCTATAATCGGTGCAATGTTTCATGACCATAACTTGTTCAAGAAACAGTTCTATTACACCTCAGGTAGAGAAATTCATTTCCATTTGTCAATTTGAAATGTAAAAGAAACCTTCGTCCTAAATGTCCCTGCACATAACTATAATATAAATATTACAAATGTACACTTGTTACATTTGGAACAGAGTTTTATGAGGCGTTCATTGAAATGAAGCTCATCATCTCCTAGCACTTACTTATTATATTTGTGTCTTCACTTGTTGATTATTTAGATAATACTAGTAACAGTATGTTATTTAGATAGATGCTAGGTACAGTATGTTGTTTGCCTGCCTTGTCCCCAGATGTATTCGAGATAGTATGTTATTTAGATAGATGCTAGGTTTGATCTACTTGGTCTACTTGACACCCTAGTTACCTAGAGTCAGTGGTGTAAAGTAGCTACAGTAAGTACATTTACTCAAGTACTGTACTTAAGTACAATTTTGAGGTATTTTTTTACTTTGCTTTAGTATTTCCAAATTTCTGTACTTTTACTTCTACTACTCCTCTATTTTGAAATATTTTAGTACTTTTACTTTTGGTACTTTAAGTACATTTTGATACCAATACTTTTGTACTTTTACTCAAGTCAATTTTGAATTCCGGACTTTCACTCGTAACAGAGTACTTCTACATTGCAGTATTAATACTTCTACTTAAGTAAAACATTTAAGTACTTTTTCCACCACTGCCTAGAGTGCCAATGTTGACCCAGAGCACTTCATAAGTCTCTCTGAATAAGAACGTCTGCTGAGTCTGAGTGTTTAAGTACAGTATGTGTAAGGGTGTCTTTCAGACAGTCAGAGTGAAAATATACAAGGAAAGGTTTCAGCCACATTAACCCTGGTGTCCCTTTGGGCATGTCGTGTAAAAATGCTCAAATTGCCTAGGCCTACAATATATGCATAATATGTTGTACGCTGGTGTTGCGCAGCGAAAATAACATATCTCACAAGTTATGAGCTTGTAGATCGGCTATGAGCTTGTACAGTAGATCAGCTATTTTCATTGTATAATGTGTCAAGCTTAAAGGACCACTTCACCCATTTTCAAATTATCTTCATATAATTCTATTAAGTTAGCATGCTATAGAAGCCATTGTTCTCGCATTAATGATAATAAAAAAAAATATATATATTTTTTTAAATGACCAAACCTGCCTACCGATGATGTCACTGGTAGGCGGGTTTCTGAACTATCCACAGCCCTCCTCTGAGACACAGAGGGAATGGATAAAAGTTGTACCATAAAGGGCGGCAGTGGCTCAGGAGATAAGTTCCCAGTTTGATCCCAGGCTCCCCCAGAGTTCGTGTCGGGAGTGTCCTTGAGCAAGACGCTGAACCCCTAATCCGATGAGCAGGTTGGTGCCTTGCATCGGTTTCCTCCGCCGTCGGTGTATGAATGTGTGCGTTAATGGGTGAATGTAATTATTGTAAAGCGCCTCGCTATATTAATGCACCATTTACCATTTATAAAGTATATGTACACACATGTTATGTACAGTAGCAGAGCCCAGATGCCCAATATCTCCCTTGGCATTGGGGGGGTGGGGGGGGGGAGTGGGGGGGGGGTTTCATAGGAGGCCTGGCTCATCTGGGATAGGTTCCCTGGTGGAGTGAAGGTCTTAGGGGGGATGAACGTAGCCGTGTAGCCCCCTTGGCCAGGCGGGATTCCCCTGATGATTGATTTCCCATGCGGCAGGCAGACCACGGCTCCTATCCAGATGGTTACGCATACTGTATACTGTAGATACAAATCAAGTCAAATGGCCAGATTTCCAAACAGCTTATGCTTATCATTTGATACACTGGCTACAATACAACCTTCTCTATAGAGTAACATATGATAAATGGTGTACATAATCACTTGTTCGACGGCAAATTATTAACCACATTTTAATATGAATCCTGGCGTATGTAGACAGAGCTTAAGTGGTTAAAGTGTTGAGTATAATGATGAGCAAGCTGTAGTTGTTCTAAATAGATCTGCATTTTAACCCATTAAGACTTGAGGCCGATTCTATAAATGCCTTCTAAACCAGTAGAATCTTAACCTTTTTCATGCCAAGGAAGTATTTTTGGCTGCGTACCCCCATCTGAAAATGTTTTGTGCCAGGGACCCCCAGAACAGAAGATTTGTGTTAAAAAAATCTAAAGGATTCAAAAATTTTCAAAAATGTAAAAAAATAGCAGATGTACAAGCTCGCAGCGCGGCACGAAGTGACACGCGGTGTGAGCTTGTATATCTGCTATTTTTGAAAACCACTCTAAAAGAGTTTTCTGAAAAACTCATGTTGCTAGCCTATGAATATAACAGAAATCTAAAATGACACAGACGCTTTCCCTGTTTTAATGGGTTAAATAACACATTGCATCGTGATTCACGTGAGAAAACTCTAAAAAACGTGCGTCACATTTATCATCACGTTTAACCTTCAGACAGCGGTTCAGCTCAGGACTCTTATTTTATGGCCCAAAGACGTTTTTATCATTCATTCCAAGCGGTGGTTTTAATGACCCTGTTTGAAACGCTCCCATACCTTCAGTAAGTGAATGGAAGCTTGTCTTTGCAGACGTAGAGAGCCATGAAGCGCTGACATTCTGTGTGGCACATCCGCTTTGAGTGACGGGCCGCTCTCCTCCGATTTAGGCTAATAAAAAATAACCTCCACCTCGCCTCCTGAGCTGACATTCTGCATAAGGGAGGATACGGGAGGAGGAGCGGCAATTTATTTCTTCAACGATGGGTTCACTTGCATTTTTAATAATTCATCCGTCACACGTCGAGCTGTCAAGTTATTTCGCTTTGATCAAAAGGTATAGCCCGTGTCACGTGGAGCCGTCGGATCAGTTTGACTGTGAAAGCGTTTAGACCGTCAACAGACACCTGCCTGGTAATTGTGCTCCTCTTCATATTCACTTGCAACGCAACAGTGTTGATTTTGACAGCAATTTTTGATTTAGTTTTAGTCATAGTCTTTTGAATAAAATTCCATTTAGTTTTTGTCATATTTCAGTCATCTTAAATGTTTTAGTTTTTGTCTAGTTTTAGTTGACTAAATATCACAAGATTATAGTGATTAATGTGTTTTGCCGGTGCCTTGATGCCGTCGTAATGGCTGATTTTACACTTTTGCATGCTGAAAATAGCCGATCTACAAGCTCACAACTGCGACGCGTTGTGAGCTTGTAGATCTGCTATTTTCAGAGCGCAACACCCGATCGCAACCAAACATAAAATGACTTGTCTTTTAGTTCTACTGGATCTCTTCTCCACTAGTCCCTCACTACATTTTTGTCGAGTTTTTATTTGCTGACGAAATTATACATATATATTTAGTCATAGTTTTAGATATCATAGCTTAGTTTTGATTTCGTTTTCGTCAGTGAAAAAAGGCAGTTGACAAACTTTTTTTGTCATAGTTTTAGTCGACGAAATCAACACTGCAACACAAGCTGCTGTTGCCCATAAAGTACAAAACACCAACACGCTAGCATACTGGGAGCTTATAAATATTGTAATCATAATTAGGGTTTGATTTGTAAAAAAAATATTAAAATAAAAAAAGAGCAGTGGGTATTTCCGTACGGTACAGTAAGTGATATTTAAACAAAAAAAAACTAAAATGTTTTTGTTAAAAGGTTAAAGCACTATATTCTGATAGTAATCATTGCTATAGAGTGTTTGATCAGTAACAGTTATGGGTCTCCCCGTCACTCCAGCTCTTTAATAAACAGAAAATAGTGTTCCAGTTCCAATTTTGTCTGCTCATTTCATTGTGTCATCACTTCCATTTTCACTTGTTTAATCTGTATCCTGATTGAGTTCTCTATCCTGATTGGATAGAATTGGTATCCCGACCTGAAATGCATATTTTCTGGAGAGATTTACTGAACAAACACTCTATAGCAATGAGTTCAGTCAGAATATAGAGCTGTTTAACACTTATTTTAACCATGAAAATCACTTGCCCTACCTTTAATTAAATTGTTTTTTTGTGACAAACTTTTTTTAAATAAGCTTTTCAGAGGAAAGAGACATTACATCACATCACTGTGTGGGCAAGCAGTTCATACAAATTCCCACAGTGGCATACAAAAGTGTGTCTTTTCAGTACACATAGATTGTCCGTCAGTATAATCATGTACTGTATAGCCTGCCAGTTGGCAATTGTGACAGTCTCTTCCTCTGATCTGGTGGTCCTGTGGCTGCAAGACAGCCCAGGTCGCTTCTTAACCCCCGTATGATCAGAAGGGGGGGTATCAAAAGCAGAGGCATGGACCCCCCCATCAGACGTTAGCTTGTAAGGTAATATAATATTTCAGGTTAATGTGCAGAGCTGTGAACTCTCAGGCGTCGACCGAGTTGACACCCTGCTCACACGCAACACCTCTTACTCACGCTGTGAAACATCAAATACAAAAATGTCCCCCCCCCTCGACTTCTTTGAATCTTCTGTCCCAATGCCCCCACATCCACACACAGACACTGTATCACACATTTAGGCATTTATTCACCACCTCATACTGTGTGTGTTGTTCCTATTTGTCCTGATGCCTCTGTGTGTATGGAATTAAAATAGTCAAGGACAGTCATTGTGTGCAATTCTTTGAATATATATTGTTTAAAGCGAACATTTTTAACTGTATTCTTTGCTTCTGGGCGGTCCCTGGAACAAAACATTTTGAGATGGGGGTCGGTGGCCAAATACATATTAATACATGAAATATATATTCATATAATTTTTTAGGGTCCTTGACATGAAAATGTTGAGCAAAACTGATATAGAAACATAAGTTTTTCAGAAAACTGTTGGGATTTAGAAGACATTGTAGAATCGGCTTCAGGTCTTAAAGGTTTAATGACATTCACTTTTACACCACATTCAAAGTCTTTGTCCTGGTCCTTCAAAAGTGTACAAAAAGTTTTAAGTGAAAATTCCATTCCAGTGATCCATGGCAGGTGTTTTTCTCTCACATTTCTAAAGCCTTTTCAACTGCAATGAAAAAATAAATCTTTGCCTGCGGGTGTCGCTGGTTAGGGATTTTGCCTGTCAATCATCGCCTCTGATCCGCCCCCCCCAAAGGAAAGGATAGGGGAGGGGAGGGGCGAGGAGGAGAGTGGGCGGGATTAATCGACTGTGACCTCACTGTCGAAGGGCCAAGCTCAGATTACTTTTCAGCCTAATTATTCAGAAAACCCCAGACCACAGAAAATCCACTGAATGTTCTAAGTTCAGGTTTTTTGGGTGTAATTGAGGTCATAAAACCCCAAATAAAACATTGAAAATAAAAAAAGTGAAAATGAATGTCATGATACCTTTAATGGGTTAAAGATGGGCAATGAGCATTTTTATACAGTACATATTGTTTTTATTTAAATATGTGTGTTCTTGGACCCAATCTCTTGACATTTTTTTTCACCAGGCAAAAGTAAAATTAAAGTTTAAAAAAACCCTCAATGTCACCACTTTCAACTCTACGAGGATTTCTGGAAGAGCATGTACTGTATGGACCGTTCCCCTCTGAACACACTGATGCACGCACGCACACACAGACACACACACACACACACACACACACACACACACACACACACACACACACACACACACACACACACACACGCGCACAGACACACACACACACACACACACACACACACACACACAGACACTCGCACGCACGCACGCACGCACGCACGCACGCACGCACGCACGCACGCACGCACGCACGCACGCACGCACGCACGCACGCACGCACGCACGCACGCACGCACGCACGCACGCACGCACGCACGCAGACACACACACACACACACACACACACACACACACACGCATACACTTAAATGAGATGCTATATTATAATGTCTATTACTGTATGACACCTTGTTGTTATTCAAGAGCCAGCTTAGTATTAATATAAACATAATTACTGCGAGTGGACAAAGATATTTCCCACAAGACGGTAATGGATAGTTGGATGATAAAGTTACGTCTCCATGGCAACAGCACACATTGACGCGATGTCAAGGAAGAGTGAAGTGTAGACGAGGGTTATAAGCAAATTCATGAGATTTTTGAGTGGGCTTGTCTTCTCACTGTAAAATTGGTCTTGTACAAGTGCAAATTGAAGTCCCGCTTTCGTGGGTCCATTGAACACACATCAAGTTGAATGCTTTGCTGCAAAATAATATATTGGAGTTTGAAACAGAATTGCTTGTTGTTCTGTGTACAAATAAAAGAAAAAACTATTAGTACTTTGGGGAATGATGCCCATTGCCCAACCAGGTGAAACATTATCACAAACGGTACAGTACGCACACAATGAGGGATTGACTGAATCGCTTAACCTCTTCACAGTGTGGAGGAAAGCTTCTCTCTTCCCAATAGGTCACATATCGTTGTTGTCGGGCAGAAACCTCTTATCTCTCCATGTTTAAACCTTTTGTGTTTTTTTCGTAAATGAACGCCCTACTTGATCATACTACAGCATCACACAAAAGTATCACAAGTAGCAGCTCTGCAAGCACGAAACGCGGCACGATTTTTACTGAAAAGTAACGGTTTTGGACAGGTTTCCACCCGACAGAGATGATATTATGCTCATAGGGGTTAAATTATGCTCCGCAAGTTAATACAGGTCTTTGATGTCCCCGAAAACGTGTCTTTGAAATTGTTGGCTGAAAATGAAGCTCCGATTAGGCATTCTAGCATGCCTCTATATAGTCAAGTCAAGTCAAGTCAAGTTTATTTGTATAGCACATTTGAAAACAACATCAGCTGACCCAAAGTGCTTTCCAAACAAAGAACGGATAGACCTTAGTCTATTTACAAAGCAGAGTAAAAGGCATAAAGAGACAAAGTGCAGTAGAGACAATAACAAAACAGAACAAAACAAATAAAAACACGGCAGGGACAAAGAAACAACAGACAGAGAACCTCAAACTACGTTAAAAGCAAGAGTAAAAAAGTGGGTCTTCAGTTTTGATTTAAAAATCTCAATAGTGGGACTTATCTTAATGTGAAACGGGAGATTATTCCAGAGTATAGGTGCAGCCACGGAGAAAGCCCGGTCACCTTTGGTAATGAGGTTTGTTGAGGGAACTGAAAGGAGTTTCTGGGTGGATGATCTGAGTAACCTAGTGGCAGGAGGTTTATGTAGCAGATCAGAGATGTATGGAGGGGCTAGGCCATTGAGAGCTTTAAAAACAAAGAGCAGTGCTTTAAAATCAATTCTATATTTTACTGGTAACCAGTGCAGTTGAGCCAGCGCAGGGGTGATATGTTCTCTTTTCTTCGTTCCAGTGATGAGTCTAGCAGCTGAGTTTTGAACCAATTGTCAAACCAATTGTTTGAACCAATTGTCAAAAATATAGCTCTCTTTTTGGGTCCTGTCGTATATTATGAGGCATAAAACTGCATGTTAGCAGGCTTGTAGTTGTAATAATGAAGAGGAGAAGAAGAGAAGACGTCAGGACCATGTTTCCAACTCATTCATTTATTCCATAAAGACCACAATAAGCATCTTAACAGCATAGGAGAGAGAGCCAGGGAGCCGGGGCTCCCCAACAGCCTCACGTCGTGTGAGACAGTACTAACTACTCATTTTAGAGTCACTGTTTTATACACATTAGAATGCATGTGGGATGGGGGTCAGTGATAGCCTCCCCCCACCTGTTGACCAAACAAATGGTAGACTTACTGTCTCTCTACCTGATTAGCAGCTAAACAATGGAGATGTCACCCCAGGCTGAATAGCAGATGCTAGCCAGGATCTGAGTAAACAATAGGTCACTTGAATAGGCCAAAATGCAGACAGTTAAACTGTGTCTGTTCTACAACACATTATTATTACTAGGTTACTTTAGTATAATTTCTTAATATGTTTTGACTTGCACACTGTTCAGATACCACAGTCCTTTGTGGATATAGGCTGTTTCTGTGTCTGTAACTTTAAAGGAAAATGAGCCCCACTCCGGAAACGGTTGCCTCTACACATCATAGACGTAACATATAAAAACGCAGCATTGTCTACTCTACTGGATCGTATCTCAACGTCGCTGCCATAATGGTCCGGGCAACTTGCCATAGCTCCACTGCAAGAAATATGAGTTGTGTGCAGTCTGTGGCTGCATATAAGTACTGTACAAAACCTTTTTTTGGTAACACTTGCTATGCATGACATGTCTATAATACTATTTGACAAATACACACTTACAGTATTGTGTATAACATGGCATAAAAGTGTTTTCTGTGGAGCTTTCTGTCTCGGGGGACGGAATCATTTAAAAGTATGCAAATTGTGCGGGCAAAGCGTGGGCACATGGTACTAATTTGTAATAATTATGTTCCTGAAAAATCGGGAGATATGAAATGTATTATTTTACGATTATAATCTTTTGGGGGCCATCTAATGGCCTACTAAAATGCTCTTTGGAGCTTGTATCAAATTCAGTTTTCAGGGTGAATTACATTTACCTTGGGAATATTTCCCAAGGTAAATGTCATCAGATGTAACAAGAAAAATGTAGAATTCAACAACACGCTACAGTGTCAACAGTGGGCAGCCCATATTTCCACGGGCCATATTCGAACCCTCTGTCACCTTTCATATTAATTAACAGGTTGGTTGTCCCACTTTCCAAAGATGAGCGTAATGAGACCAACCATTTGCATGGTGTGCAAATTACTCACGATCCTTGGTGAGTAATTTAGATAACTGGACGCATCCCTGGAAAGGGGAAAACAACAGTGACAAGACAAATCTCAATATCTGTGTGGCTTCAGGGAAAGTTAGATCACTAGGGCTCAAAAAGGAAGCAAATCATTTTAATACTCTGACCACTGTGTGCTTTGATTTTAATGGTTGTGATGGCACAGCACATCATACAGCTGCATCCCTGAAGTTAATAAAACATGAATTGTGGAGGGGAAAACCTCAGAACAATAACACCTAAACTATACTCACATTGAAGTCTTGACACTGTATACGAAGCGCTAAATTGCCTGTCAAAGGCACCCCTGAATTCCCACCCTCGATTTTCCAGCTTACACTATAGGTACTGTACCATTCACCCTTGTGTAAAGTATATTTATTCTCCCACTGTGTCTGTCTGAGTTATGAACTCCATTGGAGAAAATGCAGCATGACCTGGAGCAAAGAAATGGGAGAGAGGCCAGTATTGTTGGTGGCCCTGTTTCACTGCAGCAAATAATGAAGGAGTGTGATTGTCCTCAATGAATCCTCCTTAGAGTAGATATTTCTCCTCTGCCCGGGACGGCTCCCTCCGAGCATGCCATAGCCATTCATTTACTCACATCCTAATAAGCCATAATTTCCCTCAGAGCAAACTAAGAGCACTTAGTGTCAACATAAAACCAATACATTACTTTGAACACTTTTGGCAGAACCAAAGTCCCGTGCCTTTCTCTGCGCAAGTACTTTGGTGCCCCTTAGGGGTTGCTAAAAAAAGACAAGTCAAGCATAACTACAAACTGTTCATTGTGTGGTTGTGGGCAGTGACTTTTGTGTTTTCAGGAGACAGTATTAATTGAAATAGTAGTATGACACTTTTTTTTTTGTGCCCGCAGGCCGGACGGCCAAAGACTGGACTGCCGAAGGCCGGAGATGTTTTCACCCCCCTGTCCGGCTGTGTGTCAGTCTGTGAGCAGCTATTGTCCAACACGTTGGACCGATCGACGCGAAGCGTTGCACGCACACTTGAACCGTAGGTCGTACAATCAAAGATATTTTCCCCTGATCATGATGTAATTCACATAGGCCACACCCATTTCTGCCTGACCAGATCTTCCGCCATTTTCAGTTTTCTTCAAAACACATTTCTCGCTACTACTCCTACAACGGTACACATGATCTCTGTGCTCACGCGATCAAGACGCGATCTGTCCGATTTTTCAGATTCCATTCCGTTTGGCTATGATTGACTAGTTTACGGAAGGGGCCTGTTTTGCATAAAATGGCACAAATCATGAACGCAACATCAGATTAGCGTGAAACTTTGCACGCACACTCTCATTAAGCCAAGGAAAAACGACCACCCCAAACATTTCAAATCAGCCTCTTGGTGGCACTATAATAGCTTGCTTCATGTTTATGCCTAAAACAATCAAAATCTTTTTTTCACTGCATTCCTTGGATCATGATGCAACTCCCTAGTCTGGCCATTTGTGCTAGAATAGATTTTCCGCTATTTCGCGTTTTCTTCCAAACACACATTTTGCTACAGCTCCTATAACTTTTGTCCAAAACTCACACAAATCGGTCAACATTTTCATGTGTTCATGAGATGTCAGATATCTAATATTCCATTCCAATTGCCTAAACTGCCTTCCAAAGTTTGCGGGCCCTGGGAAGGCAACCCGGCCTGGTGGAGAGACCTTTCTAGTTGTGCATGTTTCATAACGTCCCTCTCTTAGTGAGCAAACATTGCACTTTATTCTCCCTTTGTTACACTGCAAAAAAAGAAACAACAACACATTAACACTCTGGATTGTGCGATGTGTACAGTAACTAAGTTAATTAAGACTGTGGTCATTATATTCAAATCACAGCAACATGACAGCTCTGTTATCACCTTGCTTGACCTGTAGCCTACTCATTAGAAAGAGAAAAATGTATGTATGAATATTTGCTTCTGCAAATAGCTCAATTTAATAAAACAAGCAAGGCAATGTTACTATCCACATAAAACATTTGCCTCCTTCGTATTACTTTGATGTGGGCTTGTAATATTCCTTTAATGAACAAGCTTGTTGGAGTCTTAAGCTCCGTTCAGATCAAAGACTTGCGATAAGCCGAGTTGAAACTATATGACCACTTGCAACACAATCCCCAAACTGTGGTTTGCATCATTCATCATTCGGCTATGGAAATGAGCAGAGACTGTTTACCGTTTCATAGTTCACTGCAGTCTCTTGTCAAGTCAACCTACTTCCATGTCATTGTCATTGGTTTACTTAATTTGTATGTAGTAATAATACAATATAATATTTTTTGTAATAAAAAATAGCAGATATACAAGCTCATAGCGCGGCACCGAGTGCCGCGCTATGAGCTTGTAGATCTGCTATTTTTGAAAAATCTTGAAAAAGAATGTTTTAGATTTTTTTCCAAAATGATTTAGATTTTTTTTTTTCACTTTTAGCTACAGTATCTGTTCTAACTGTTTGTCTGACAGTGATAGTGATACCGTTGTGGCGCTGGCACCATTGTGCACTGGCACTAAGCAGCAGTACTTCTTGTGAAGAAGAGATGGCAAAGGCAGCAAAGGCAGCATGGGAGAATGTGGACTTGCAGTTGGATACTACAGCGCCAGACCCAGGGTCCTGATGTAATGCTATGTTTTAAAACTTGTTGCTTGCATCTTGACAAGTCAATCTCATAAAAGGGTCTTTTAACCACTGCAGCCCTATAAACTTTAGTGTACAACAAAGAGAAAATAGCAGATCTACAAGCTCACAACAAGTCGCATCGTAACACGTGGGCAGCGTGAAGCTTGTGAGCTTGTAGATCAGGTATTACCGCATTTTTCAAATATTTTATTTTGATTTATTTTAGAAGTAGGAACATTTTACCAAAATATGGACGGGAGGTATGGTTAAAAAAGAGAGGCGATGAGTGAAGTGCAGCGACAGTGGTGTCACGTAGCAGGCCAGCGGGTGAATCTGCAAAGGAAACAAACGCTTGCTAATTCTGCTGAAAACGATGGCAATTTCTTTTTCGCAGTATTCAATTTGGGCCTGTCATCAATGCGATCACGGACCCTTTTGTCTCCCTATCATTGAAGTTTCCTGGTTTCTGTGAGGGGCAGGAGGAAGGAGACATCCACCGGGTGTTGTCAGGAGATCTCTGTCAGGAGATCTCTGTCAGGAGATCTCCATTTTAACCAACCTGCTGGGAGCTCTTGGACAACCATTCTCAACCAGTGACAAATATTTTCAATCTTCCTAACTATTCGGGTGGTACTCATTGAGCTATATAAGCACTAGAGAGCGCAGAGAAAATCACTGCCCACTGCTTGTACCGCTGCTATGTCCACAATCTACCTTTACAGAGATCTTCCTTTACTGAGAGATCGTTCTATCGCAAAATAGTGAGTGAGAGCACATTCTGTTAGTTGCGGTTCTATACCTTATTTTATACTCTGTATAAGTATAAGCCTATGCCCTCCGTTGTGATGCTTCATGTTAACTTGTATCTACATTAAGCTAACAATGTGTAGCATAGCAACACATGGTTCTTTTTGCTCACATGCATCCAAGTTCCCTCCCTTTTTTTACAGCATGGCTCTGCAGGAATCTAGTGGCAGCGTTGCCCAGTCTGACAATATGGACCAGTTGGTTAAAAAGACTTTGATGTCTGTAATATGTAACTGGTTTGGATTGATCTCTTCCTTCTCTCTACCGAGTTGCAATTATTTATTTATAACAATTGGAGGAGGTAACGTCTGACAAAACCATCATACCAGCCGGTGAACATTTGCAAGTGTAAAGGTCCTTGCACACTGGTGCGTTTTTTTTCAGCCGAATAACGGGGCGAATATCAGAGCACGTATGCCAAATATTTTGTCCGTATTATTTATTTTCGGACCAGGGTCGATTATTTGCGTTTACTTGTTTAGATTCCACCATGTCGTCTGAGAAGTTGATTCATCTCGTCGAACCGATGTGATAAACTGACTGTGTGTGTGTGTCCCTACCGTAGACGTACTGCCAGCCGCTGTTCAGCATCAATTGCCTCGCGGAAGTTTGTGGTGGTCTCTTTAATATGTGGCTCCAGTGTTGCTAGCATCAAAGCATCAAACTGGACCACTGACATCCTAAAAGCAACTCTGAAGCGGTCGGGATAATGCCGCAGCTTCTTGTACAACGTGTGAAACTCTCCTTCCTGTTTACGAAATGTCAGGATAGGATGAACCGAAAATATTCTCTTTTTCTTTTTTTCACAAGTGACAGGACCACAAAATCATCTTCACTGCTTGATGACAAAAAAAAAATCTTAATTCTGAGAAAACATTGCAACAAATATAAATAATACGCATCGGACTTCAGTGTGCAAGGATGTTGCACACGTTTTTTTTTGCGGATTTCGGATTAATAAAACGCAACGAAAAAACGCACCAGTGTGCAAGGACCTTAACTCGTTCACTGCCACTGACGTAAAAAACGTAATTTCTCCCGTTTACCAATCCTGCCACTGACGTAAAAAACGTAATTTTTTACGTTTTTTTTAGTTTTTGTTTCAAATTTGACCCAAAGACCAAGGAGATATGATTGTTTAAAGATCTAGACTCCCATCCACTTCCTTGTTAACTTAAAACTTAAAAATTCTGTATCTCTGCTCCTGAGTACTTTTTTTTTTCGATGAAAAATCTCTGGCAGTGGGCAAACGCGGCCAGCAATAATTGTGGCAGTGAATGAGTTAACAGTGTTAGCAGTCTTTTAACAATTGGCAGGGCACAAAAAATCTGTGCAAATAAAGTACCAATAGCTTTTGTAGTGTCACTCTGGGTTCCAGACCAAAAACAAACTTGCCTACCAGGGTTAGCTGACGGCTGGGGAGAGCCTTCAGCACCACGGACAGCGCATAGGCCTAGAATGGCAGGCGTTATAGGCAGTAGGTGCCGATCCATGTTAAATCAAAGGGACATCGTTACACCTGAGAGGGCTGATTAGACCGCCCATATGCAGGTCTATAGTTTCCGGTGTAAGGTGAGGGAAGTCGACATGGTGCACTCGACTAAGCGTACCACTCAATCTAGCCCATTTAGACTTGTTAGACCTATACGTTGTTATACCTTTCAATCCGGGAAGGCCTCTGTGTCATTGTAGTTGTTGTTATATATATAGGAACGTGAATTTTGTAAAATTATTTGGAATCAATTTTTTTTTCAGAACATCTTGGATTTAGAAGACGTTTTTAGAATCTGCCTCAAGTCCAAATGGGTTAGAAGGCAAGGGACTCCACCAAACCTGATAGGCTAAACTCAGATTTTCATTCATTTCGTCTATTCACTGACAGAAAGCTAAACATTGTACATATCTACATACTACATGCGAATCTGTGTGCGAATGTAACGCACATTGTAAAGTCCTTTGGATAATGACGGTTTGCCAAATTTAAACGCACACCTTTTTTATTTTAATACCACCAGCTGTAGCGTAAAGGGTCAGAGTAATCAGCAGTCCCAGCGGGGATTAATGAGAAGAGATAAATCAACTGTTATGGCCATGAGCTGATAATGTAAACAATAAGATATAGTTATCTGACACAGGTTGTAGGACTGCAACTCGTTAGTGGATGGATGGGAA